>NC_079368.1:25872355-26217355 GCF_021018895.1 Seriola aureovittata | reverse complement strand
GAGAAGAAATAATATAATTAATCATAACAATGCCAAAAAACGCCATAGTATAGTATGGCAGAAAAATGCCAAAAATACATCACAGTATATTAAGGCATAAAAGGTCATAAAAATGTCATAGTATGGTCAGGCATCAAACAAGATAGTATAGAAAGGCATAAAAAATTACATAGTATAACAAGGCATAAAAAGTCACAAAAACATCATAGTATAGTCAGTTATAACAACGACAGTATAGTAAGGCATAAAAAGCCATAAAAACAACATAGTATAGCATTGCATAAAAAATCCTAAAAACGTCATATTATTGTAAGGAATAAAACGTCACAAAAATGTCATAGTATAGTAAGGCATAAAAAGTCATAGAATAGTATGTCATAAAGTCATAGTATACTGAGGAATAAAATGTTATTGTGGGGCTGGACATGGTTGGCATGCAGCTGCAGGAGAGAGACAGGGCTGTGGAGAGGGCTGATGAGAGCAGTACCTGGTGAGTTGATTGATCAGCTGCTGCATGTTAATGAGTTTCTTCCCTTTTTTGATGCAGCAGCGTGCTGGAACGAACAGGACTGACACAAGAAGCAAACAGTGAAAAGCGGCCACAACAAGCCATGAGAAAATGCTGTGTGATTAAGTGAATTGAAGTTTGTGCGCCAAAGAGAGCCAGCAAATGAAGACAAGTTTAACTTGAAAGCATGTTTGTGTGTGTACAGTCCTCACAATAAAAAGAATTGTTTTTGTCTATTGTCTGGTCAGTCTGTGTGCTGGGGAACTCACAGTGGCAGTGAGTCCTGCTACAGTCATAGTATGGTAAGGCATAAAAAGTCATAGTATAGTCAGTCACAAAGTTATAGTATAGTGAGGCATAAAAAGTCATAAAAACGTCATATTATAGTAAGGCATAAAACGTCATAAAAAAGTCATAGTTTAGTAAGGCATAAAAATTTCATAGTATACTAAGGCATGAAACGTCAAAATACATCATAGTGTATTAAGGCATAAAAGGTCATAAAAACATCATAGTATTTTCAGGCATCAAACGAGATAGTATAGTAAGGCATAAAAATGAAAAAAAAGATCTTAGTATAGGATGGTAGAAAAATACCAAAAAAATGTCATAGTATAGTATTGCATAAAATGTCAAAAATACATCAATTTATATTAAGGCATAAAAGGTCATAAAAACGTGATAGTATGGTCAGGCATCAAACGAGATAGTATAGTAAGGCATAAAAATGCCAAAAAAGATCTTAGTATAGTATGGCGTAAAAATGCCAAAAAACGTCATAGTATAGTATGGCATAAAATGTCAAAAATACATCAATTTAGTTGTAATGAACATGAGATGGCTAAAAAGCACGAGCTTCCGTAATATGATATCTGCCCTTTGATACACTCAACTAATTTACAAGAATGAAATGATTAAAAAACATATTAAAATTTATTCAGGCACACGTTTTCTCCACAGTCAACCCAAATCAATAATGCTGACTCCCTGCTCCCTGGCTGATCCTAATTGCTCGCCCCAACCGCCTTCCCTACGTTGCTCATATTTCCCGGATGTACGTGAAGGCAGCATTAATCACAACGGTAGAGGAGCGCTTGAATTAGTGCCTCACCGGGCAATGATTCATCAGAGGACGGTATCATGAGCGGAAGAAGTCTGGGTTACGATGGTTTGTGAGCAATTGAAAGGGTGAGAGGCTCTTCACGTGTGTGGTGGTTTTAGATTAGATTTAGCCTTTAGTTGAGTGTTTTTTTCAAACCTAGAGTACATTTGACTTTTTTTTTCCAAAAAAAAAAAAAAAAAAAATCCCCTGGTAGTTTTAGCTTCTCGGGCAGTCCCCGGAGTCTGTGGTAGCACAATGACACTGGTGTGTTTTAATCTTGTGCTGGAATAGCGAGACATGTGCGGCAGAAAGGCTGCGTCTCGTCTCGCCTAAAAGCAGCCGGCGGCCGCTCAGCAGCAGCCGGGACCGTCGGGACCGGACATTTTTTGCAAAGACAGACTCCAGACGAAGAAGACGCAACATGTTTGAAGCCTCAGGGATTCCTCTCATCCTGTTGGACATTACCTGCCTCATCCTCGGTATGTAAACCTAATCCTCTGATTTGTTAATCCCTCTTGTTTGTTTCTAAAGTGGGCTACAGACTTTCTTTTACATTATTATCAAACAGAAATGACAGGACCTCTACATGACTGATAGACATATAATATAGGCCTAACGTAGTTGTATAAGCAAATCAATTCAAATGATTCACATAGACGTCATAAAAACACGCATGGGAAGGCTTGAGGTTGAGGGAACCAGGCAGGAAAATGGAAAAAAGGGCAACAAAGTCCCACCCTGTGTATGTGTGTTTTTCCAAGCAAAGCTGTATTTTTAGCTTACTGTTTGGAATGTAATCATAGCAGAGACAAGCAGCAGCAGGACTACAAAATATATCTGACAATGCTCCAGTGATACTGACACAAAAGACATTAAAAAAGATCTGTATCATAGCTTTAATTATTTATTTTAAATCCGAGTTTTGCACTTTTTGGGACAATCCGAGAGTTCAGTTTGATAGCTGCCAGGTTTGATAAAGATTTAGATAGACGCAGCTCCAGACAATCCCTGTGATTAATCTGCATTCACTGTCTTGTGATTGACCTCACTGCTGACTGTACACGAATTTTCTCATTTTGTTTTGGAGCTGGAAGCAACCATGACTAATCTCCCATTACAGCGCCATGTCTTCCTAGGCTAAATCAAAGTTTAGTTTATTTGAAGTCCTTCTTTTATTCTCAGTGAAGTCTAGGTTGTACAGTATGTGCTGCTGTTGTCTTGGCCTGGACACTCCTTTAAAATCAGTAGTAGATGAAGCAGTCCGTTGTAATTTTACTTTACTGATGTAACAGTAGATATACCACCATGTAGAAACACTGCAAGTAAAAGTCCTGGATTCAAAACTGCACTGAAGTAAAAGTACAAAAATACTTTTACTCATCACATGATGACATGATTCAGTTTTTGTTATTTTTCTCAGATGTATCTTAATGTTGGACAGTGAATGGATGTCCTTTTCTTGATAAAAGTTGGAGGACTGTGTAAACACTATAGGGACATTAATGTGTATAAATCCAGGACTTTATAATTTTATACATGACACAGTCTGATATGATGGACTTTCATAAGTATATTAAAATGTTGTTGATAAACTAAACCAAACCAAGCCAAAAAACATAATTCTTTTGCAACAACTGCAGCATAGAGGGGATTTGGAAGTTCTCATGCAGACAATGTGCAATCAATAATTAAATACTTACATATAATCTAATCAAACAAAGAAGCAGTGGATATTATTTAACTGTTATCATACTTCCTCCTACTCATGCTCTTGTCTTTCTTGGTGATTATCTTGGACTCTTTTTTAGGCAGAAGACAGACTCATCCCAGTTGAACTAAATAGTATTTTGAAAGATTAACTGCATGATGAAATGAGCATAATCCATTGATGTAATTTCCACTCAGTTTCATTTCATTCAGAATTTCGAAAGACACCAGTCAGTGTAATTTGCCCTGCAGTAGTTTTAAACAGGCCTTTACAAAGCTCTGTGACTGTGTCATAACTCATTTAGCCTGAAAACAGCAATACCAGTAATCATACTTGGAGAATGCCCAGCAATGCATTACTGACTCCACTTCATCCATACGTCATGTATCTCATCTCAGTTCGGTTTTTCTAATATTCAGAAAAGCTGCAAATGAAACATATTGTGACGGGATGGAAAAAATCTATTTGTAAACACAGCACGTCAGAGCATGTTTTATGTTTTTTGATGGTGATTCCTGGACTGATTAACATTGTACCTTCATTTTTCCACTGTCTAAAGTTAAACATTGAGAATGTTGGCAACAACATTCAGTTGTTGCGTAACTTTATGTCCTTGAGCAAGATAAATTTTGCATGCAACTGATTGAAACCAACAACAGCAATTTCTGAACAGAACTCACCACAAAGGTTTTCACACAGTTACTTCCCCTCTTTCTTAAGAGGGGAGCTTCCTGTGTTATCCTAACATGTCAGGTTTCCTAATGTGACTAAATAATAATAACATAAGCATTGTGTAATAGTAGCAGTGGCTCATCAGCCTGACTCACATGAGTATTTACAGTTACTTGTGTAGCATGATGTACATTTTGATGATATGAAGTGGAAGACAAGCTGAAATCTGTCAATGAGGTGTCATTTATAAACATTATCTGCCTCTCTTCATTTTAACAGTTGGACTTCCATTTTTTATCCTCACCCCACAACACAACCCTTTCAAACGGGGTTTCTTCTGTAATGATGAGTCCATCAGATACCCTCTTAAAGAGGACACAATATCCTACCAGCTGCTGGGAGGAGTCATGATCCCCTTCACACTGATCGTGGTAAGTCAACAGTCTGCTACATCCGAAAGACCTTTAAATGTCACTGCAAAAAGAAGTTCAGCTGTATTGTTTGTCATCTTGAATTTGGCCAAGCAGTGTGACTGTTTGCTTGAGAAAAGGTTACTATTGTTATTGTTCTTCTGTTACAGATCGTATGTGGCGAGTGCCTTTCTGTTTACTTGTCTCGCATCAAGAACCAGTCTTTAGGGACAAAGTATGTGGCGTGTGTCTACAAAGCTGTTGGGAGCTATGTATTTGGAGCTGCTGCCAGCCAGTCTCTGACAGACATAGCAAAGTACTCCATCGGTCGACTGCGGCCAAACTTCCTGGCTGTATGCAAACCAGTCTGGGATCGCATCAACTGCAAAGCTGGTGGATACATTGAGAACTTCACCTGCAATGGAGAGAAGTTCCTGGTAGATGAGGCCAGGTAATGGTCCTGAGCATGAAATCCGCAAGAGCATTATAAGCATTGTGTAACAGTTGCAGTGGGTAATCTCACTGGGTGGATCCTGGTAATCCAATGACTGAATATAAAGATGGACGACATGACAACTCCTTGAAAGTGAAGCCAAAACTCTTGATTACCCCCTGGTGGCTGGCTGCAGTATAGGTCATAAACGACCTCCACATTAGTGGAGCACAAATTAGCCAAAGTATAGGTCAAATAAATTTCTCCCAAAGATGGTTTCCATCATTTTAGCTAGTTCTTATTACACTGATGTATATTCAAGTGTTCATTTTTCTGATAAGTTTGGTTTTAATTAGTTATTTGAACGACAGCTGTGATTGACTCGCAGTTGAGTCGGGCTGGTGTATTGGCGGGGCCTCAATACCGCGGCTCCACACTCTGATCCCTACTGTGCAGACTCTGCCTCCGAACGACGTCACCAGCGCAAAATGGCAGCGCCTGTGTCCGGGTATTTTGGCTTTGTTTTTGTACATTGGGAGGAAGTGGAGACGCGTCGTCCATCTTTATCTACTGTCATTGGGATAATCCAAGAGTGCCCAGTTGCTTGCAGTACAATGTATATCAGCACGGTAGAGTGTGATTTTGATAGATCTTGCATTTTGTCATGAAAAGTGACTTGATTAAGGTGACTGCCTAATTTCATTCAATATCTCTTGTTTGTCTTTTGTAGACTGTCGTTCTACTCTGGCCACTCATCCTTCTCTATGTACTGCATGCTGTTCCTTGTAGTAAGTACATATTTTCCTCTTTAAAAACACTCTATAGCCAAAATTTGACTTACATACGAGTAGCAGAAATGCTCAAAAAATGTAAATTCTAATATATAGCTTTGACCTATCTACTTTACTGTCTATACCTGGTTTCATGAGCTAATAAATAAAAACATCTAACTACATAAGTCTTTTCAGCAAGGGTATTAGCTCCCAACATGGACCATGGCTTTTTTGTTTCTAATGTTGATTCATTTTCTCCCTCTTACTGTAGCTATACATTCAAGCCAGACTGAAGTCAGAATGGGCGAGGCTTCTGCGTCCCACCATCCAATTCTTCCTGATTGCAACTGCTGTGTATGTGGGTCTATCCCGGGTGTCTGACTACAAACATCACTGGAGTGACGTGCTTGCTGGCCTCCTGCAAGGGGGTCTAGTGGCTATTTTCACAGTAAGTTTAATTTAAAGGTCTATTCGGATAATAGCAAAGCAAGGCCCTGAATTCTTATGCAGCATTACCACAATATGCAATTGAAAAAGTCAAATAAATTTATTTAGAAAACATATTCAGAAAGAACTCATTGACCATGTTTGCTTTTAAAAAGATGTTAAATCCCTGAGCATGCAGTTTTACACTTTTGTTTCCCCCTGAGTAGCTTTAAGGTTAGAAAATCATCTTACTGTGTCCCACACTGTCTAACACTGTTATATGAATAATAATTACAGTAAAATGAATTCCATTGTTTTTTTTGCAGGTGTTCTGTGTGTCCAACTTCTTTGAACAGCCAGTGGACGCGGTGATATCCCAGGAGGAAGAAGCCTCACCAACCAGTTTAGGGGAAAACCCTTCCACTTTGAACCACTATGGTAGCACTGACTGAATCTGAGGCCTGAAAGACAATTCTGTATAGGGCCTCTGTCACTTAAAATGGCCAGAGAGGACCTAAAACACATCAATGAACTGCAAGTCTTCCATATTAACTGCTGGCTGTTCCTGTGCATTTAATCAACACAGTTTACCCCGTGGAACCAACGCTGGAGCCTGCAGGCCTAACCTGCTACCTTTGGTGTGGTCAGTAAACTTTGATTACAGCAAGAAAGTGTACTACATAAAACCGTGTTTGCACTTTACTGAGATATAAAGAAGCAGAAGTTTCTGACAGGTTTTTGGCTAAATACAATTTAATACAGTTAATTATGGAATGACAAAACAAAATACAGTTGTGCATGTTGGGTTGAACTTAGAGGAAAAAAAGCATTTTACAGTGTAAGCTCGTTGGAAATGTGGTTTCCAGTGTATATTGGTCTGATGTTGCCATTTTGAATGAATGAAATTCCTTTTGCCCAGAATATAATGAGCGTCTGTGTGCGCACTGCAAGCAGGCTTGTAGAGAGCCTGGCACCTGTGAATAAGAAAACCTGGACTGTCCTTAAACTTAAAATGGAGCCTGAACTCATAAATAATATATTTTATGTTAAATTCTTCGCCTTAGTCAGATTGCTGCTACCTGCTGTTGTGTCCCATACCTGATGTTATTTTATTGTTATGTATGGAAAATACAGTGAATTCACTTTTGTTTGTTTTTACTATTTGTATGAAGCTCTATATGTTTTTGTCCATGCAAAAGCTTTAAACAGTATTGTTTAGAGCAGGACTGGGGAAAAAAATGAGACAAATAAAGTGAGCTCCATTTTGCTACTTTGATACAAATGAGAGAAATGATTCCTGCGTGTTTTGTCTGTAGAGAATACAAGGCATATATAATGAAAGTGAATGGTAAAAGGTTCCCGTTTTACATAATGTGTAGACTCATTTGCCGCAGTAGAATCATTTGATTTGTGTTTTTCCAGTAAATACACAGACTGCAGAGTCAGGTATTTAGGCAAGGAAGAGAAACCAAGAGTGTGAATCAGAAACCAAACTGTCTCAGAAATGCAGACCTGAAAGAAAGGTTTTACCAAACAAAACCGCACTTTCAGTGGCTTTGTTTGTGTAGACAGACCACAAGCATGTAAATGTAAGGACACCCCCTCTGACGTCAGTGGAAAAACGTGTTTGTTTGTTATCATGGGTATCATGCATATGAAGGTTAAGCACCAGTTAGCACATTAACAAACAGACTAGCATCGCAGACTCTCGCTGCTTCTAAGGTCACCTCGTCTTCACCCACGGAAAGTCCTCAGCAGAGAGGCGCTGATCCTTGGCTGTGACTGCCCGGGTTAAGAATCTGCTTTAGACTTTAAATCCTATTAAAGTGGCTGAGAGATCAAGGCTAAAGAGAAGTTTAACACAGCGACAACAACAATAAAGCACACTGATCAATTTCAACTTTAGTTTATCAACTATCTGTAGCTGTTTGGTCCTAAATCTTCATTTGCCTCAGACAGCTATTGTCTAGCTTGATTAGCAGTGAACTGATTACAGGGAACCTAAATTCTACTAAAATATAAATCATCCATCATGAAACACTTTTAATAAAAGATTACCTAAAGATAAAGCTTGAACATGGCTATTTGCACAGTATTTAAAAGATGTCTGTCAATATTTGCTTGGTCAAAGATATGACAAAATGGTGGCTATAACAACTTTAACAGTAACTTTTGTGGAACGCAGAAAAGGTTGAATGTTCAACTTAAAGTTATGGTAGTGATGTTCAAAATACTTGATTTCATTTGTAGGTATAACTAACATACTACTAACCTGGTCCCATTTCCCATTTCAGTCTCTAACTTCAACTTGAAGACGAACTCCAAACTGCTCCCTGAATATGTGAGCTTTCTTTCACCCTATTGAAACCTCGTCTACCTCGTCTGAAACTCAGGTTTTCCTCAGTTATTTCCATTAAGATTCAGTCACTCACTTGTCGAGCCGGACATTCACAGACAGTCACGCATACATCAACATGTAATTTTCAGGAATGTATTGATGTAACCACTATTGAGCAAATTTGATTAAGTAGCATAAGAGCACTTCTTTGTTCACATTTAAGATACATTGTCAAAGGATTTGATGCACAGTGCTGCCACAGAGGAACAGGAATAGGTATTTTGTAGATTCCTTTTCCAGCACAGTACCACTTTCTGATAAGGTGCCATTTACAAACCCTTTCTAAAACGGCTCTATCTATGATTTATGAATTGTTTACTAATGCTTTACAGATGATTTATAAGCCATTAATAAGAACAATTTTTGGGTTGCCAAGTTGTGGAAAATCCATAACTATCACTTAAATTAATATGGTAGACCCTTCCAGTCACAAATTTTACTTAGCCATTAATAAAGGGTAAGGGGCTCCTCAGGCTGTAAAATGCCATCAGAAAAAGTTAGTCAGTGATCTATAAATGTTAAAAAATGATTAGTAAAGGTGGTACAATAATACATCAAATCTGTAGTTATAGTTATTAATAAGCTGTTAGATTGTAGTGCAAATATCCTGTAAACCTTTTCCAGCAACCCAAAAGTTGTTCTTATTGATGGCTTATAACTGATCTATAAAGCATTAGTAAATGACACATTTACCATTAATAAAGTCATTTATGTTCATCTTAAATACAGGGTGACTTATCAGACAATGGTTCCCCAAAGCTTTTTAATTTGAAACTGTAGGTATGCATGCTATGAATAAAGAGATAATAGAGATTGCAAGAAAGTACTTAAAAAAAAAAGAAACTACTACCAAAGTATGTTAAGATGTATCTTTTATATATCACAAACAAGTCTGTTTGGCCAGTGAAAAACTGCGCAGCTTTTACTTTCCAAATGTCTGAAATCTGACCAATCATGTTGCCTGTTGCTCCACAGAGCTCTCTCTTGTTGTCACGCTGACCTCGACAATAGTTGCTATTGAGAGCAGCTCCATTCACTCTCAGTCACATGTTCCACTTTATTGCCAAGCAGTGATGCTGCTGAACAAACAAGCAACTCAGAGTCTAGTGTGCAATGACAGCTTTTAAAGAATTGTGACTGAAACAATTATCTTATTTCACTAATTTAATTTTCTTCACACTATTATGTTCCTTACACACACTTCACTTAAGACAATGACATGATAACCTCATACAGGGATCTGTCTGGCTCCCATGAGACAATAAGAAAAAAAAAAAAGTAAATAATGGATTCAAACAAGGCCCTAAGTGGTCTTGAATTTGGCCTGGGAGAGAGTAAAGTTTAAAGTTTCAGGTGGAATAATCCAGAGAGAAGTACTTGACTTGAATAGCTGTATCTGTCTCACGTTGTTCTTGTATTAGATGACACCAACAAATAGAGATTTTGTACTTCAGGGCCCAATAACAACTGGCAAAATTGGGCTTGGATTTGCAAGACAAATGGTGGGTAGGATTTCATGGTTGGTTGATACTGAGTGACAGTTACATTAGCTGCTAATTCTTGCCATCACAAATGAAATGTTGTTATAAATACATTTCCTATTAAAATGAAGCCTTGTATATAACGTAAGTTGCTAAATTTGACCTCAAACAATTAAAAAAATTATAAATTTTAATATCTAGATAAAATATAATATTTTCAATAAAGTTAACTGCTAACTTTGGCCGCCACAAATCTTTACATCTCAGAATCTCTAATCCTCTACCGTACCATAGTTACCCAGAGGAGGGGTTAAGGTGGGGTTATTTTTTAACCCACCAATTGTTTGATTGTACCTAACCGTTGCGGGTGCCTCTAGCAACTCAGGCCAAATACAGACTCATGTTTAAATAGCTTTTACCAGTTGCAACATTAAGTGATGTACTCATTATTGCATAATAATAATATAATATCCATTATTTTGAAATTGGCCTTTCTGCATGATGAGTAGTTTTAGATTTGGTACTTTATGTATATTATGACAATAATACTTTTACTCATGTAATATTTTTGAATGCATAACTCTTACTTGTAGCAGAGTATTTCTCTACTGTGGTATTGCTATTTTCACTTATGGAAGAGACCTGACTACTTCTTCCACCACTGACGTTTAATCTGAGTGGCTCAGTTTCCTTTGTGGGATCTATCGCCACCTGCTGGACATGAATGGTATAAAAGTTGCACTAAATGATCTTAAGCTGCAGTATATGCTGAAACTGAGCTGAGACTTTCTTTGATAATTGAGTAATTTTTTCAGTTCAGTTTCAGTTTTCAAGCAAAATGACAAAACACTCAACGGTTCCAGCTTCTCAAATGAGGAGTTACTACTAATGTTTCTTTCATTTTAAAATAAATACCTTTAGGTTTTAGATAAATTCTGATGAGCATTTTTTCACTTCATGGACAAAATAACTAGCAATTGAAATAATATAAAGTAATAAGCTTTAGTGATGTCCCTCACTTGTAAATCGCTTTGGATAAAAGCATCTGCCAAATAAGTAAATATAAATTAGTTGCAGCCCTACTTAGACATTCTCAATCATCTTTTACAGAAAAGATACAAGAGCCTCAATTCCTTTTCAAATATATAAAGTGCATAAAAATGCACTGTAAGTTATGGAATGCAATATAGATTTGAAGACGGAGATCAAAACACTATAAATATTCTAAAGGTCTCAACAAGACATAAGACAGGACAATGCAAGATGGATTTGATTTGTGACCGAGTCACTGAATTTATTACCGTAGTATCAAACATGTCACACCATCATCTCAAACATAGTTGAGAAACTAGGCTTACACTTCACTCTTTTCATACTCTGAATACAGTGTAGAACAAACTGATACTTGTCAAGTCAATCTAAACCCATTAATTTATCCTCTTGGACATAATGCTCTTATGAACAACTCATTACAGTAAACAGATGAGTCTTGTATGTGCATTGTTACCTTTACATTTTGGTACAATGAAACAGCCCGACAAAAATTCAAAAATGCATTCGATGTGTTTAAACAAAAGTATTGTTTGTTTTTCTCGCTAGTAATTTTTCTTCTGCCACTGGTGAAATCTGCTCAGAGGGCTCCAACCGAGACACTAAACTTACTGCAGTTAAGCACACAATCAGAACAATTTTACAGCACAGTAGGGTTGTAAAATTTTATTTGGAGAAATCTGTACATGGAGGTTTTGGCCTTCAGTGTGTTCACATATATATATATATGCATTAATGGGGAAACAAACAGGTAGCTCACTGAAGAACAAGACAAGTGCTATCCATTACTCGAAACTGGACAGGAAGGTCAGTACAATCTGCTTCAGTTTAGCGTCTGATGCCTCTGAGATCTTGCCATCAGCCCTGAAATACAAAGCAGGCAAAGTCAAATGAATGTCATTTAAAATCAATAAATACCCATGTTAACTTGTGGGCCAAGTGTCGTGAGAGTCATTCAAAAATATTTCAGCAAAAAAAATAAATGAAATCTCTCACCTGATTGCGGCGAGCAGGTCCTGGTGCTGGCTGAGGATGTGCTGCAGGAAAGCCTTCTCAAACTTTGTGATCTTGCTGGGCTCCATCTTGTCCAAGTGCCCTCTGACACCGGCATAGATGACTGTTACCTGCTCCTCAATGGCCATGGGAGCTGGAGCAAGGTCACAAGAAGTTTAATGGTCTAAATTTGCTTAAAGAGACATGCAATACCAGCCAAACATTTCAATTCTATAATTTCCTCGAAATTTAATTTGTTGCAAAATGTATCGGGAAGAGGAAATTGTAAAAAACAAACAAACAAAAAAAAAAACACTCACAGTACTGTCCTTGCTTCAGCAGTTCAGTGAGCCTGACACCCCTGTTCAGGAGCTGCTGGGTGGCAGCGTCCAGGTCAGAACCGAATTGGGCGAAGGCAGCCACCTCACGGTACTGAGCCAGCTCCAACTTCATGGTACCAGCCACCTATGAGGTAGAAAGAACATCAATATAAAATGTTAGAAAATGTTTGTGACTGTAGCCTCCTACTTGATGAATGCATTTTTAAATTTGAATGTAAAGACTGCAGATGCCTGGTTTTAAAAAACAAGTTTCCAAGCCAGATGTTACCTGCTTCATGGCTCTGGTCTGGGCAGCAGAGCCTACTCTGGACACAGACAGACCCACATTGATAGCGGGACGGATACCCTTGTAGAACAGCTCAGTCTCCAAGAAAATCTGAAGCAAACAGATCAAGATAGCCAGTATAACAATAGCTTTATTCAGAACATATTATGAATGGGGCAAACCACTATCAAGACCAGCTGAGGACAACTTCAAGACAAACCTGTCCATCTGTGATAGAGATGACATTGGTAGGGATGTAGGCAGACACATCACCGGCCTGAGTCTCAATGACGGGGAGGGCAGTGAGGGAGCCGCCACCAAAGTTGTCGTTCATCTTAGCAGCTCTCTCCAGCAGACGGGAGTGCAGGTAGAACACATCACCAGGGTAGGCCTCACGACCAGGAGGACGACGCAGCAGCAGGGACATCTGACGGTAGGCAACGGCCTGATAGAAGGGGAAACGTTAATTGACCGAGGCTGCACTTAAGAATACTGTTTAAATTTCCTTAGTGATACTCAAATATTTTCCAACTTTTGTCGACTATAATTACAGGAAACCTTTATTGAATTTTTTTTTTTTTTTTTTTTTTTTATATAATTGTGATTTCAAGCTACAAATTGAATTTTTGTTGTGTCACTCTCCCACAGCAAACTTATCCTCACCTGCTTGGACAGATCATCATAGATGATCAGGGCATGCTTGCCATTGTCTCTGAAGTACTCTCCCATGGAGCAGCCGGAGTATGGGGCCAGGTACTGCAGGGGGGCAGCATCAGAGGCAGTGGCAGAGACCACAATGGTGTACTTCATGGCATCAGCGTCAGTCAGTCTCTTCACCAGCTGAGCCACAGTGGACCTCTTCTGTCCGATGGCAACATAGATGCAGTACAGCTTCTTCTTCTCATCAGTTCCTTCATTGAAGCGCTTCTGGTTGATGATTGTGTCGATGGCAATGGCGGTTTTGCTGGAGAGTGAAGATGCCCAGTTAGATGAAAGAATATTCATAGCCTTTAAAGCTATAGTCTCTCTTGATTAATGAGTGTGCCCAAACCACAGCAAAAACATTTCCCCATTACAGAGCATTTACCCAGTCTGCCTGTCACCAATGATCAGCTCACGCTGGCCTCGGCCAATGGGCACCAGACTGTCCACAGCCTTGATTCCAGTCTGCATGGGCTCCCTCACAGAGATACGGGGGATGATACCAGGGGCCTTCAGTCCAACACGCCTACGGATCTGGGAGCCAAGGGGACCCTGAGAGAAAAATAATTTTTAAGATTTGCTGTCATATGAATATCTTAAATGGTCAATAAATCTATTCAGTGAAAACAAGCAACAATTCTGATATGCATTCTTTTTTTCTTAAATTGACAGCTGACATTCTATTTTATAACTGGTGTTCAGGTAATCAATATGCAGCTATTAACCTAACTAACTTATCTAACCAGAGAAAAAAAGAGTAAGAATTTTTCAGGTTCTTCATGTGTTGACTCTTTCCCACCACACAAGTGGATGCTTATCAATATGGAGACAGTGGACATTTGTCATTTGGGAAGCTTGTTTTAACCAAGCCTATCCAAGACTGGTATAAATTTTAACAAGAGTTTTTTGTTGATTAACAGACATCAAGTTTAACAATTAGATTCAGTGGTTGAAAGTAAAAAAAACAAAAACTACATAATATGATAATAAATGAAAGACAGTAATGTTTTAACAGCCCCCAGTTAGAAGTCATCTTTAGATCATAATTGAATTTAATCTAGGTTGATTTACTTCTCATTAAAAAAGAAATTATATCTCAAATAACCTTTCCATCAATGGCGTTTCCCAGAGCGTCCACCACGCGGCCGAGCAGCTCCTCACCAACAGGAACATCCACAATGGCACCAGTCCTCTTCACAATGTCACCCTCCTTGATCAGCTTGTCATTACCGAACACCACAACACCAACGTTATCAGGCTCCAAGTTCAGAGACATGCCCTGGAAGAAAAAAAAACGTTTTACAACTTGTTAGCAAATTAATAGTTGCTGTTAGTTTAGCATACAAGGCAAAAATAAAAGACAAGTTCAAGACATTGTGTTGCTTTCAACCTTCATTTCAGGAAAACTTTCTTTTTTGTTGCTTTTTTTGTGCAGAACAGTGTCCTTTTAGACTTACTTTCAGACCAGAGGAGAATTCCACCATCTCTTCTGCCTGGACATTCCTCAGACCGTACACTCTGGCAATACCATCACCAATGGACAGCACACGCCCTGTCTCCTCCAGGTCTGCAGAGGTGTCAGCTCCCATGATCTTCTCCTCCAGGATGGAAGACACCTCGGCTGTGCCTGTGAAAAAGAAGACATACAATATGAAACTTCATTCATTCATGAAAATTATGCAACAAAATCTTGTCTTGGGCGAGATTAATTCTAATTTAAAAAAAGGGAAAAACTAAAGGAAAGAGATCTCTTTACAAGTATCTGGATATGAACCTTGAAAACAATTCGATTTTGTTCATAACAGCATAATTTATAAACTATCTGCATAATGTCCTATTTATACCATGTATTCCAGTATAAATCATACTGCCTGATCAGACATTTAGCCCATTAGACTTCAATCCCATTACACTACATTCTGGTGTCTGTATACCCATATATTTACATTTACAATGTGAACAAATGTTAACTGTTTGTGTATAATCCATAATCTTTATCTGTATCAGCCTATTTTGTACGGTTAAATCTGGACATTTCTTGCCTCCCAGGTTAATCCATTTATCTTGTGGTTTTAACCTTTTGGTTGTATGGTGCAGCTACAATATATGTTTCTCCCTTTGGATAAATAAAGTATCCATTACTATGATACACCATAACTTCAACTTTATGGCCATATTGGAGGCCGCAATTTGTGATGCTGTTGAATTGTATTATATGCATTATAAGTGCAAGTGTTTCTATTATGTTGTCGACCCACTTTAGAACAAAAGGGTAGGCTAAATAAAATACATCATTACATGTAATGTAGTTCAACAGAAACACAAAATACACTATACGAAAATTATTACACAGAATCAACACCTTTCTGAAACAGTTTCAACACCAACTGAACATTACAACCATCATGAAGCTAGGATTTATTGCAGGACTCCTGTGTTAGACTACATTACTTTTCGCTAGGTGTTCCTAAAAACGGCTGTTTAAAAGGGAATACTGTGCAGCTGGTTTGTCTTGTCAATGACTTTCGACAAGTACACCTGCGAACGGCTCTTCTGTGAATCTGACATTGCAGTCACCAAGAAAGGCTCAGGGAAACATAGTATCATCAATGACCTTCATCAATCACCTTTGGATGCTGAACAGAAGTGAAGGATAAAGTTTCTGTCATTTTGTTTTTGGCTTTCTCACCTGTCTTCTGCAGCCATGGTCTGTGTGTGTGGAGGTGGTTGACCCCAACGCAGGCGGCCGGTACAGTCTTGGACACCTGTGCTCAAGTAGAGTTCAGAGTAAATTAAACGTAGATTGCAAGTAAAACTGCACTGAACATATCTGCAGCGACCATTTCTAAAACCAAAGTCCACTTTAATAGCGGAGCTGGTGTAGATTTCTGCGGCGGGGAAGACATCCGCTGTCAGACTTTCTGACCTTCAAAGCGTGGCTGAATGAGCCGTTAGCTGGCAGCTAGCATTAGCTTGCGTGCTAACTTTAGCGTTGCTTGCTGCAGTACGAAGACTGACGCTTCACAAGGACAACTTACACAAACACGTTTAAATAAACAATTTCAAGATTGTTAGCACGAAATATGAACGAGGACAGATTAGTAGCGTTTTGAGTCGCATTCATACGTGGATGACAAGTTAGCTAGGGGCCTGTGTCGTTAACATTACCCTTCACGCCCACAAGGTTCACACTGATGATAAACAAACTTCCTGCATCTTCCATATAAATTGTTTAAGTAAAATACTTACAAATCCAGCCCTTCTTGGCAGGGTTCTGGCCAAAGCTGCTGCAACTCTCACGGATAGCATTTTGTCGGGTTGCTAATGACCTGTCCTCCACCGCTGCCCGTGGGTGAATGTAATGGCTGAATGGACTCTTCTTCTATTTATGTGACACTGAAGTAAAATTTCCTTCTTTACGACTCAACTCTGCCACCTGTCGCCAGGGAGATGACACTGGCCGCTATATTTTTTACCTTACCTAGAACTTTATTTTGGACAAACCTGGGCCCACATTTAGACTATAAACTACTTAAGTTTAAAAACTATTTATCAAACTTATTCTTACTTGAAAATGCTCATAAACACTTTTTTTTAAATTTATTCATTTCTTTGAACATTAAAAGATATAATTGTGCATGAAAGGTAGGAAAGTACAAGCTTATACAAAGACCTCTCATAAAAACTCAAGGCAAGATAAACAGAACTACATTAAATAAAAATAATAAGGGACTTCTACGAAATAAAGGACCACAGTAGGAAAAAATACTATACATAATAATTATTTCTCATTCCAAATGTCCAACAGGCAACACTGTAATTGGGAAATCTGTTTTAAGCTGTTACTTGAAAGAGGGCGGTACGGTGAAGCAATGGTTGCACTGTTGCCTCACAGCAAGAAGGTCCTAACCTGCTTGCTGGGGCCTTTCTGTGTGGGGTTTGCATGTTATCCACATGCACATGTGGGTTCCCTCCAGGTGCTCCAGTTTCCTCCCACAGTCCAAAAACATGCATAATTAATAATGATTTATCAACATTATAATTGCAGGTGACTAACTAATGTTTGCTAATGGCTCAATAGAAATTGAGAAATGTAATATGCGTTATTAATGTCATACTAACATTTATAATTGCAAACCTGATGACTGATTAGAAAATGCAAAACTCTAAGTTCTTATTAATGGTTTACCAACTTTTACATTTGCATGGTGACCCAAAACTTGTTTCTAATTAGTAGCTTATGACTGATCTATAAAGCATATGGAAATTATGTATAAACAATTAACAGATCCTTTAATTATAGCTTATAAACCCTTTAAATTGTGTCTTATCAGAAAGTGGCACCCAGTACACACAAAAAAAGAAAAAATAGCAGTATTTCCGAACTTAAGATGGTGGGCCTTTACTTTGTCGAGTCCCCCATTTCCCATGGTGTAACTCATCACTTTGGACTGAAGTATCTGCCAAATGATCAAATGTAAGTGTGCAACCTAACCTATTTAAAATCCCCTCTCTTAACCCCATTGATGCATATATGAGGAAAATATATATATTTAATAATTACAATACAGCCATCAGGTCTCTTTTTCAACAAAAGTTTTCTCTTTCCATATGTTTTTATTGATGTTTGCATAGGTTCTCAGTGTACTCTGAAATAACTCCTTGACAGACACCCCTGCTTTTGTGCAGAAGCCTGAAAATAAAGCACCAAAATGAAAAAAAGGTAACTGTTCTTAAGCCATAACCCTAGTCCCCTTTGAAAGGTAACTCTTTAACTTTTACAACCAGTCAGAATGAATATAAGAGATGATGAACCAAAGATTGAAGATTGTCCGGTAGAGACCAAAACAGTAGTGCTACCACAGCCAAAGCATCCAACTGTTGTAATGGTGTATTTTAAAAGGTTAAAACATAAAACAAATAGTTTGAGAAAAAACGAATCATTAAATTTTTTTTGGTTGTTAAGCCCCAATGAGACAAATTGTTGTTTGTGACATTGGGCTATATAAATAAAATGTACCTTGACTTGACTTGCAATTTTGTCAATGCTTAAGATTTTTCAAGACTTGCAAATACCCAACTTAATTTATAATACTGTATGTAGGTATGCAAATGGATGGACAAAACATCAAAAGCTGAATATATATATATATATATATATTGAAACAGTGATGCAGACAAAAAATAGAAGCAGCAAAATCTGCATATGGCCCTATTAATTCGTGATAAAGAAAATTGTAAGTATATTAAATGGCTTTGTTTGATTTTTAGGGCTATACCATATACCTTACATGTACCACTTTCTGATGATAAGGTACCATTTATAAAGAAGATGGATTCATTGATAATTAATGCTTAATTTTCTTCTATTGCTGCAGATAAGATGCAAGTTCAATTGATAACCCACTACTTGATAACCCAGTACTTGATCAATATAAAAAGAACACACTTTGAGCGGATTGTGCATGTAATGGTTCCTGATTCAAATTTTTTCAAAATCTAAAGACAAAACAACTTCACAGATATTTCCAGCTGGGGGTTGTAGCGCCGCAACATCGCCCTCTTTTGCTCCGGACATCAAATGACATGTCTGCTTTTGTCAACGACAACCAGGCGAGTCAGACAGTCGATCCGTTTGGTTTGCCTGTGGTGCTAGCCAGCCAGCCAGCAACAACCAACCGCCTGAATGTAGATCCGCATGGGCTACTACTACTCTATCTCTCCGAATAACCCAGCGGAATCATAAGATAAGGATCCCAGGATGGTGTTAGTGCATGTCGGATATCTGGTTCTTCCCGTATTCGGCTCAGTAAGAAACAGAGGTACGGTATTAATATTCATATCGATCCAAAACATGTGCCCTGTTTATCTTAATATTCACTGCAGCTGTTGGCTAGCTAGCTGGAGCTTAGCCGTTGGGTTAGCTCGCGTTAGCTAGCTTAATAATTAACGGTCAAATTATTCGCCAAACGTGATACTACTTTAACTTGTATTCATTGGAGTTAATATAAATCACCGAATAATGTAGTTTGCCGGGTGTAATCACGCCTAATTATAAAACAAATACCGCCGCTGAAGATAAGCTAACTGGCTTCTTGGCTCAGGCTATACCTTGGAACGGAAACATTTCTCACAAAGGATTCCACATGCACGGGGCGTGCGGTCAAAACCACATCCCCGCATAGACAACCGATTTTAACATGGGATACATTTTATTCGTGCGACTTGTAATTCACTAACATTACGATGCATTGTTATCCTCCCCACCCCCCCCAAAAGGCGCTATCCTGTATTTGCACTGTAAAAAAATACCGCAAAATAGACGTAGCCTCTCCAGCCAGTCAGCTTATCTGAGCCTGGATGATGTCATTTGAAGATCATCTGCTTCTGCTAGCGCTCGCCGTTTTTTCCACCGTGATTTCACTAATTATTATCCGTGTCAATCGGCCAACGGTCTAATCGATAGATGGCCAATTGCCCGGTGAGCGTGGACTTCCGAGCCATCAATGCATCAGTCGCCCTTTTCTTTTATTTGCTAATTGGCAATTCAGCAGCTGTTTGTTTGAAGCTGCCGAATTGCAAAAAAGACCCGAGTGTGCGGTCACAGTTAAACAATGATAAAGCTACAGTGTAACATTAATTTTATAACAGTGGCATCAGTGATTTCATTGTGCTTTTATTTCTGTTCTTATTTCCCTGTTTCATAGTATGGAGGCTGGCTCTACATTCTGCATTTATCAGATCTTTGTCGTCCCCCCCATTGTGTAGCTAATGATCATCTGCTGCTGTGTGGTGTGGCGTGGCCTCTGCCTGTTCTCTGCATTTAGCTGTATTGTGAATCCCTTCTTCATTTCCTCTTTCCATCAGAAGACGACATTGGTATTAAAAAGCACCCCCTCCCAAGATGTATTCAGCCATAGACTTTCCATGTTAAGCAGACTAAAACAATAGCTAACACCTAGAACAGAGCACCTTTTTGTCTTTTTTTCTGTCAAATTGCTGTAGCACTGAGTTAACATTTTAGCTCCTTTTTAGATATCAGTTGAATGTCATTGTGTACCTCCCATCCAGTCTTGATAGACAACATGCTGTAAATTCCTGTAAAGTGGATACATTTTGCATGATCTCAAATACTGCACTGCATTGTTGAACACCAGAATTTGGCTCATCTTCCTTCTCTTCACACAAGGTGCAATGTACGTGAATGAAATGACCTACGATTAAAAAAAAAAAGAAAAAAAAAGCATGCAAATTGGAACCACGTGCATGCCATTTTTATTGTTAAACTCAGCATTTCAGCAAATGCTGTAACATGATCCCTTGAAATGACTGAAGGTACACTGCACCTGCACACAACAACCTGCCATAACTGTCTCCATTTTTGTGTAATCCTTTTGTTCCCTTTGCAAATTTCAAGCTTCGAATCACACTGAATTGTCAGGGCTGTTTGCCCTTTAATGGGCAAATGAAACCAAACATTTAAGTAAGCAAAACATGCGCACTGGTGGTTCATCACTTCCCAATTTTCCCCACTAACATAAGGCCAAAATGCTATCCATTTCACAGGGATGCCTATTTTCCTGCACTGCTAAAGAGATCCTCTATTAGTAATAACGTCTTTATTGTTTGGTTGTGGTCTCTCTTTACCTTTTGTTCTGGTAATAGTACTTTCAATGCATGGTCACATTTATGATTCATAATTTTTGGTTTTTGTTTTTCTACATTGACTAGTGAAAATCCAATGTAATCTTTCTGTAGTAAAGATGTACCCTGCTGTACTGGAATCATGTGCTGTAGCCAACACGTCTGCTCATTGGATGCCGCTTTTGTTCTTTTTAACCCTATATGGAGCATGGTGGGCCTTGCCTTCAGTCTATGTTGTTTATTTTTGTTGCATGGATTTATACTATTATTACAAACAAATAAGAAAAAAACACAAATTCCACATATACTAATATTTTTCAATAAAGAATATAGTGTTTTTCCTAACCTTCAGTGTGCTTCTTGCTGATTTCCATTTATTGTCCTCCCTCTCCCTTGTCCCTACCTGCCCCCTCTCCACCCCCCACCCACCTCCTCTCCCGCTGTGACAAAGATAGACGATTTCCACGCTTCCTCCATCACAGGGCCCGAATGAGTCTATCTGCTGTCATTCATGGTGATCGTTTTCACTGAGACGCTTGAAAACGCAGTGTGCTACTTAAAGTGTAGACTTGAGCCTTTGACCCATGGCAGCAAGGTCATCTGCTGTCTCCCCAGCTACACTGACGAACTGTTAAGCTGAAAATATTGCTGGAAAGTCATGCTGCTTATCTTTCCTGGGTGTGTTTAAAATCATACTGCCTTTCTCAAGCGTACTCCTAGTAAATGCAATGTAGACTTTGCCTATTTCCTCATGATTTAAAAAAAAAAAAGAAAAAAAATTCCTCTGTTTACGTCAGAATTCGTCATGTCTTTTACACTGTCAAAGCAGATTAAACTCAAACCGTATTGGATTTTTGCATCTTCTGTAAGAACTGCACAATTTTAATCTTTAAACTGGCAGGTTTCTGTAAAATTCACTGCTTCAGTTTCTGCCAAACGGACATAACAGAGCACAGCATGTTGGATCCTGCTCCTCTGCAAGCCTATTATGGCTTCTTTTGGCCAGGGTTTCCTCAAAAGTTTCTAATCAAAGCTAAATTTGTTACTGCAGTGTCTCAGTCCTTCCATAATCAAAAAGGTCTTTTTTCAGCCCAAAGCACAGTATTAAAACCATATTGCACCACAGCACAAGCTAGCCTGTCTTTTTCTCCCTGTTGAGTCTCGACAGCAGTCTGTTCGCTGCAGTTGCCAAATAGCTGTGGTTGGAGAGAGTAAAAAAAGCATTCAAGCTATTTCCTCTCAACTCCTGAATGTTCATATGGGAAAAGAACAAGTAGCGCTACAGTATACTGTATTTGTAAGACACAAAGAAGCAGTTCAGTAAAGGAAAGATGCATAATGTGAATTTATTACCTGGTGTCATTTTTAAGAAAGAAGGAATTGTTCTTTAAGGTTGTATATATAGAGACTTGGCACCTAAACAGTTTAATGTATCTCTTAACAGACAGCCTGGCACTAAAGGTTTAGTTGCATGAGTGCACTGACCTGCTGTCAGCTGCAGAATTTACAAGAACTGAGCTGCGTTGAAGACCACATATTGGTAGATTTCATCCGTTCTGATCCAGTTCGCTTGTCTGTGAATCAGAAGACCAGGAGTCGATCCAGAGGTCGGAAATGCAATTAAAGAAATGAAAGCTCACGTTTTGTGTGCAGGACCGAAAACAGTTGTCATGTTCATGGTACTTGTGGTAACCATCATTTTCCCACCCCCACAGAAGTATTTTTCACCCTAGGTAAGAGGTAGGGCTTCATTAACATGCTATATCACACACAGTGACACCACATTTCACCCACAATTAATTCCAGTTAATCTCTCCCCTCAGGTGCCTGACAACTTCTCCTTATCCTCCACAGGATCCCATTTCAACCGGCAACAGCAACAGCAGCAGCAGCAGCAGCAGCAGCACAGCCATGCTACCTCTTGCCGGCACTTCCAGTTAGGTCCTCAGGCTCCGCTGCCCATGGACTTCCCCATGCCCCACCCAGGGCAGCCACAGTCAGGCATTAACCCCCACCTGGCCCCTCCCGGCCACCAGCATGGCCCTCCGCTCCACCCACCCCTCAATCCCCTGCCCGCTCCCCAGTTCCAGGACATCCCTGCCCCTCCCTTCCTACCTCAGGCATTACACCAGCAATACCTCCTCCAGCAGCAGATCCTCGAGGCCCAGCACCGACACATCCTGCCACCCTCCAGGTATCCACACCGGTTTGCAGGGAAATTTACAGTACATGAAAGACAAAAGACAAAATGTTTAGTTTTCCGTTATGGTTCAGTCAGACTGTTCAGGGATTATGATTTTGCAGTGGCATCATATCAGGCAATGTCTGTTTCCTGTGGGGGAAAAAAAACGTGATGTTTTCAAATGCTTGGTTATTTGTCTTAGTAGACGCACCCCAGAGAGAGTTCCTCACCAGCCCCACAGATTGCGGCCCGGGTACGAGTTTGCTCCCCCACTTCATGTCCCCCCTCAGCCTGTGGTGCAGCAGCCACGCTACCTGGCTGAGGGCACAGACTGGTAAGCAGTATGCCTCTGATTATACACTATCCAGTGCCACAGAGGCAAACAGCTGTTTTTTATTTGTTAGAAAAGCACATTGTCACTGTTATTTTTCAATAGAATTTGTAACAAACATTGTACACTCTCATTAAATGTAACATTAATGCAGAAGCAGTTTCTTAAGTAATAATGGAATATTTTTTTAGTTTCACAGTAGTTATTTTTTGTAATGCTAGAGTAAAACAAAAGTTAAAAAAAAAAAGTTAAAACAATCAAATATATAAAAGAAAAAAATGAAAGAAAGAAAGAGAGCTTAATATTATGACATGTCTGACTGGAAAATATGTGGAAGATACATCATACATCCACCATTTCTGGGAATTCTACTGGAAAAAAAGGATTTCTTTTTTAAAATCACAGCCAAGGTCAAAAATAAGTTGTAAAATAGATGCCAGGCATGTTGGAAACACTGTGTCTTTAGATCACTGATATTTTTTTTGGAAATGTCAGAAAATAATTGTGTTTTGGGAAATGGTATGTAAAGTGTTCCAACAAGTTCTTGGTTATTAAATCCCTGAGTTGTATGGTGCTTTATCTCTGTAATTTCTCTGAAGAAATTCTATTAGGAAGCAGTAGATATTTGATATAAATAGCCTCATATTAATAGAAAGTAAATAAGCTGGAAAAGTAGCTCCCTATGTGTATGTGCTATGGATAGTAGTAGTTGAAGAAATGTTCTGATGCAAAATGTGCACAAAACCAGGTCCAACTGGACTCAAGTACTGCAGCTCCAAATAGCTGAAATCTAGCTAGAACTCAAACTCAAAAACACAAAATGGTGAAATCAAAAGTGATTTGGACACAGCCTACAACTTGTGTGTCACTGACTGACTTGTTTTCCGGTTTCTGTCCAGGGATCTAAGTGTAGATGCTGGACTGCCCCCCCACCAGTATCACATCCATCCGCTGCCGCAGCACTATCAGCACTACTTGACCTCTCCTAGGATGCACCACTTCCCAAGAAACAATGCCTCAACACAAGTGGTGAGCCTCCTCCTCCTCAGTACAATCAATCATGCTTGTCTTGATGAACTCCCAGCGATTCTCCCATGGATTTCGGTTTCTGAGACTAATCTCGATACCTAGCAACCTGGGGTGACCTGTTTTCTTTTCCTGATGTCTGCTGCAGAGCTGATGGTTGCTTCTTTTATCTGTCATCTTCCAGGTTGTCCATGAGATCAGAAATTACCCATATCCCCAGCTGCACTTGCTGGCTCTGCAGAGTCTCAACCCCTCCCGCCATGCATCTGCTGTTAGAGAGAGCTACGAGGTTTGTGCTGCCACTTCTTTTCTCTCTCTCCTTAGCAGACACACCAGTCTACACAAATTCATCATTGTTTTCTCTGTGACCAATGCGCTGGACAGGCTTGAGTGTGTAACTGATTTTCTTATTTCCAGTTACTCTGGGTTCCAGATGCCTCAAATGGTGCAGCAGTCTTTAATCTCATGACATTTGTTTTCATTTGAACAAGATGCAATTGTTTTCTGAGAGGCTCTTTCCTGTTCTTTGAAGCACCAATTTCATTATATCACATATTTGTCTTTTGCATTTGAATATTTTTTACACAAATGCAAATATTGTAAATCTCTGCAAGCAATTACAAACAATCATTTTCTCCTATTTTTAACCAGAATTAAAAGACATGCCCATGTGGTGTTTCCTTTGTAGGAGCTTCTGCAGCTGGAAGACAGACTGGGCAGTGTCAACCGTGGAGCGGTCCAAACCACCATAGAGAGATTCACTTTTCCCCATAAGTACAAAAAGGTAAACTGGTCAGCTTTCTACTCTCTAGCCAAGTGGTAAATCTATTTGATGTGGTGTGTGGTACAGAAGAAGCAGTGGGCAAGAAATAAATTGAGCTAGATGTGAAAGACAGGAATGGGAAAGGGCAGCACTTGCTCGAGATGATCAAAGAGTGAAGGCGAGAGTTGTAAGGGGGTCACGACTCTCCCAGTAGTTCAAGGGTCAAACTAATTTCCGTTAGCAGATTAGTGAGACAGGTCTGCAGTGTGCACAATTCAAGGCGAGGGATGACTCATCCAGCTGTCTGCAGATATGTGCGTGGAATGAATTTGAAAAACCGTCTGCACTGAATATGACCCAGATACTCTGGAAGGGGTGTCAGATCATTTGGTACATTGTGAGTGAGAGGAAGTAATTGAGTCTTTTCCATCTGATGTCTATTTTTTTCTCTCTGGGAAGCATGATTAGGTGACTCTTTTCTTCTTTTCTTGGCTGACTCGGAGACACCCATGGCATAAACATAACACGCAGCTGCACGTCACGCTTTAATAATTTAAGTCTGTTTGCCTTTCTCTCTGCAGAGAATACCCCAGGACTTGAAGATGTGTCTGGATGATGAGGAGCTGGACACAGATGAGAAGTGTACCATCTGTCTGTCAATGCTGGAGGATGGAGAGGATGTCAGGTAAAACAATCTATTTATCTTTTGCTTTTTCACTGGCAAAAAAGCTGGTTATACAAATGTGAATATAATAGTTGTACATACAATTTACTGTCCCCTGGGGGATTTGTTGTACCTGTCCTGCTCCTCAGCTACATGCAGTTTTTAGCCACGCTAACGACACGGCTCTCTGGATGGTCTGTCAGTCGGTCCAGCAGCTATTTAATTGATTGCTAATAAACTTTGTACACTAATTCATGATCCCCAGAGGATAATACTACTGACTTTGGTCATCCAGACCTTGGATTTTAGTGAAATGTCTTGATATATACTGGATTGATTGCCATGAAATTCTGTACAGATACGCGTGGTTCCCGAAACCATTTATCCAACAGACTATTGTTATCCCCTGACTTTTCCTCACGTACCACAAAGAGGTTGACATTTGTGTTTTTTGGCGAAAAGTCCCGACAACTTTTCGATGGATTGCCATGAAATTTCAGTGCTCAGTTTATTGGTAATTACTAGATCTTCCTCCTGTTTCTTACCTGGTGAGGGTTTAGATTGAAATGAGACTGAAATTATGTGATGTCTCATTTCCTCAGCGTGTGGACTTGTGTTGTGATAAAATGTACTTTTAAGGTTGTTTGGGAAAACCTCCCCTTCCCCAGGCGGCACTTTTCCTACTGATTAGACATTAGAGAAACGTCTTCACATTTCCTAATTTAAATACATTCACAATGCTTTCTGTCAGAATGGACACTCACCCATCGGGTCTCAGCAGTTTTTAACCCTAAATTGGTTCTGCCACGTAAGTTCAAAGCATCAGGTCCAAAAATCCTATTACGGGATTTCTTCCAGCACCTCATCTTGAAAATACTTCCAGACAGCGACATTAGCATTTCACACATTTTATGATGTGTGTCCAGTGTTGTGATCTGTCTAACTGGCTGTGTGGCAAAGCAAGTTTATTTTACTCTCTGAGAAAGAAAAAGGAGGCACGAATAAAAAAGCAAGTGAAAACCTTTCTAGGGTCTGATGTTTCTAGATCAGTGATATGTTAAGCGCTCAAGGGAAATGTTCAGGGAGACTGTACACATAAATTCTTAGAGGTAAGATGTAGAGCTACATCTGCATGCCGAATATATTGTTCATGCAGCCTGTTACGATGGGATATCCATAAACTGTCTGTTCTTCCAAACATTCATCATTCATGCCTGTTCTAGGCTTTGTCTAGTTCTTCTAAGTCACAGTCAGATAAAAAAGACAACTGTATGAAGAGCATGTGTCTTTGGTTACACCTGGACCCAAAATGCATCTTAGGTGATATAATCATAAGTGGACAGGTGTAAATACACATGGAAATGCATAACAATGCATTGAGACACACTTCGCCATCAATGCGCATGATCGCCACCGCACATAACCAAAGAGAAAATGTGGAGGGCATGTGAAGTTGAAAGGATCTGATTTATGAAGGTACAATAACCACACAAGTGTCCTGTGATCCTTGCAAAGCAATCACAATCAATCAAAAAATATGTCATAAATGAATATGATGAAGCCTATCTTGCTCTCCAGTTCACTATCATTACAGTGGTAAACAAAAACTGTTCGTTTGGGCAGTTTAACCTCCATTTTTTTGGGAAGTTAAGCACCTTTGTTCATCTTGGTTGATAAAAAATGTTCATGATTTTTTTGGCTTCCAAAGAGGCGCTGGCTTAAGTCACAGTCAGGGGAGGCACTAGAACTGTAGTGTTATTGCAAATATGTTCCTGAAGGACCAACTAGTAATATGTGGATGTAAAATTTTTGAAGTCCTTACTAAAAGGCCAAATTCTCTCTTCAACTTTATTGTCAAGAGTAAATGTGCATTTTTAGCAGCAGTCAGTTTCATACAGATAAAATCAAATGTGAGTTGTGAAGTGAAATTTGATCACAAGAGGTCACTTGAGACGCATTTTGATGCCAAATGTGAACCACAGCCAGACAACTGGGTCTATTCTCGACACAATCTGGATACTTAACACGACAGCACCCATGAATCACATGCACATCAAAGATTTAAAGGCCTTCAACTTGGTGTAACTAAGCAGAGTACCCACTGCTGTTACATCCAGCTGTTGCAACTATTCTTTTGGTTTGGTTAGGTTTATTGACATTATATTTAGAAAATACAACATATGAAACTTACTTCCAGCATTGTCACTTACTTGTGTTTTCACAGTCCACTAACTTTATGAACACAGATGAAACTCAATATCTGACATGAAAAAATAAATATTAAAAAATAAGAACAAAAAACATAGAAAATCGAATAACAAACAATTTATAATTTTTTCATTAAAGCAGGCTAGGGGTGCAACAATTTATTACTTTCATTATTGATTAATCTGCAGATTATTTTCTCAATTCACTGATTCATTATTTTGTCTATGAAATTTCTGGTAATTATAAATAAATGTCACGTCTAAAATGACTTTCATATTGCTTGTATTAAATCAACAATTGTCCAAACCTTGCAGAGATTTCTTTTACTTTCATACAGCAAATCGTCACAATGGAGAAGCTGTAGTCAAAGACTGTTTGGCATTTTTGCTTGAATGAATCAATGAATGAAATATTTACTTGGTTATTAAAATACTTATGGATTGATTTTCTGTCAATTGACTAATTAACTAACTCTTTCAATGCTAAAAAAAGGGAAAAAGTAACGTAGACAAAAACAAATGTCTCCAAGACAATGGCTGTATGATATAGGTCAAAGTGCAAATATAAATGAATTACTTGATACTATATAATAAGTTTTAATTCTAGAAATATAACAATCATCAAAAATAATTGATTAGCGTTTGTTTTACAGGTAGAAAGATTTGACCTCTCTAATCTTCAATATTATATTGTAATCTACACTTGTGCAAAATTGTTGCTTTCGAGTGAATATTATATATCTGCAAATATGATGATACTGTTTTTTGCTCAGATAATTTTAAGAATTAAGTTTTCCTTTCTCGGTAGAGGAAATTCTCTTACCTCTTAAGACGAATAAACCAATAAAAACTGATTACCTGAAATCACATTATCACAAAGCTGAAAAAACAGCTGACAATTGATTTGAAAAGACAGCGCAGTAACACTTTAACGGGATTCGAGAGACCTGTAAAATAAAGTGTTACCGACTGCTTTGATATGTTAATGAAGTACATAAAATTCTGACCATGTCTGCTCTGTTTTTTCCGTAGGAGATTACCCTGCATGCACCTCTTCCACCAGGCGTGTGTGGACCAGTGGCTGGCCACCAGCAGGAAATGCCCCATCTGCAGAGTGGACATTGAGACCCAGTTGACCCCCGACAGTTGATAGCTCCTGTCGACTCCTGCAGCTTTGGATCTGGTCTTGTGAATTCTCCATTGCCTACCCTCTGTGGGGAGGCTCTGCCAAACATCCCTCTTCCCCTCTGCATCACTCAACGAGCCTGCCTAGTGAGACAGCTGTGACAGAGGGATCAACAAAGCACACTCACCTACAACACAACGAGGGACGGGGGTTGATGCACAGATAAGTGGCTGGACTGAAGGTTGGTTGAATGGACTTCACTGGATGTAAACGGTAGGAGCGGACACGTATGGACAGATGTGCTGAGGCTTTACAAGATTCTGTCAGATTGCGTACCCTGCGTACATTTCTCCATACAGCCACCAAGAAAGAGAGAACACTGACTACCAACCTCCCCAGCTCAGTGTGGTGTATTAAGGCCATTTCTCTGCCACAACACCCAAACCCTTTCCCCCAGGCCTGTGAAAAATCCTTTAAGCTGCACTCTGCCCAAGCCCTCAGCACATCTGTACAGAACATTATCAAATGATTAGCATGAGGTTGTTTGGTGTGAACTCTTGTAGCTGAACGCTTGTGGTGTAATGGAGTATAGTACTGAATAAGTATTTACAGAGTAACAGTGTTGTGTAGCAAGCAAAAGCCTTTTGAGAAATATGAAAAATAAACCTACAGAGAGGGTGAATACAGCTCTAACAGTGAGAATATTCAGTGTGTTAAATCATAGGTAAACGAGAGAAAGAGCTAGTTGTGTAAAAAGGCCAAAAATCCCTCTTTCTTGTCTAACATGGTTTTGGATTTACAGTTAGTAGATGCCATCAGAATTGATGCTAAACCCGCTAACTGCAGGCATGGCTTCCAGTGATCTGTGTAGTGTCGTAGTCGGGCCTCTATAATCTAGAGCAGAGGCCTCAGATGTGCATGCTGTATGGCAGGCTTGGGCTGTATCGTTAATATTGTGGAGCAGTAGAAACAGGGACTATGTCTGTGCATGTGAACCGTATACTATGACTCTGACGATCCCACTCATTCATAGAGGAGGACAAAGAATGCACCTGATACCCCACCTCCCTACACCCCTCCCCACTCTAGACCAAAGTTGCCCTTAGACACCGATCTCAGACAAATGTAGCATTTCTCTCCTAATATTTATTTGTGATTAGGATTCAAAGAGCTGCCATTGGATCTGTGTCTAACAGCAACTCCTCTGTGTTGCCTCACTCATGGCATGATCGTGATCATGAGAGGCCGGCATGGGCTTGAGGATGCAGTGCCTGAGTCTTGCCATCAGAGTGAATAAAATCTGACATTTGTATTACCTATTACCAGAACCTTATTGCCTATCGAACAAGCACATGTGATTTCTATATACAGTGAATCGCCTCTGTTGTGTATCGGCTCCTTTCATTTCAATCTAAGTTGCTCCCACTGTTTGATAAAAAGACTGTGTCTGGTGTTACAGGGAAAATACAAACTAGTTTGCCTGTGATATGTGCTAGAATGTGTATGATTGTCCCCACAACCCCTCTCCCCCATGGTAGTAGTGTATGGTATTGCTAGAACAACTGTGATATGTTCAGTGATAGAAGCCGTTTTCTCTATATCATGCATGAACCATGTTGGCGTAGTTCACTTGAAGGAGGGTGAAAGGGAGAAAAAGCCATCCATTTGAAAAATACCAAACAATTGTTCTTAACATTTGTTTTATTTCAATTGTCTTTTTTTCTGCCATTTCTTTTTTTTTTTTTTCTTATTACTTGTAATTTTTTTTTTTTTTTTTGCTCACATGCCAATTTGGACATGGTACTAATATGCCGAGTCCTTGTCCATTTTAACCATAGTGAAGAAAAAGCTGCAATGCTGCAAAAACATATTTATTGTTGTTATAATGTAGCTTGTGTTTTGTAAATGCACTATAATATGGAGATGCCTGAGTTTTGGTTTGGTGATGTGGGTTCTTCTTGTCCTAGATTTTGTGTTTCTTATCAGTTTCAAGTATTTTCATGCTTCCTTGTGTATTATTGGAGGGTAACTTGACTGTTTGTGTTGCGTTTTTTTTTTCTTTTTGTATGAAACCTCCATCCAAAAAACTACAGATGGATGAAAATGGAGGTTCGCTAGTTCACATAGAATGCTGTGATTAAAGATGCCTTAAGTATTTAACAATCATTATTTATTACTAACTGTAGCTAGCTAGCTATTGTGGTGGAATATTTAATGTCTCTATCTCATAACTTTGCAATTTAATCAATATATTTATTTAAAATAACACAAAATATTAAAAAAAGAATACCTCATTATGCATTGGTCGGTGGGGATGCTTTTGCATGCCGTCTGTGTTTTCTTTTTCAAAGGAGAAAAAAAGAAACTTGTTGAAAAATTGACTGGGGGTGTTTCCCAACACATTTTCTAGCCAGCATGGTGCTGTTGATCTGGATTACATTCCATTCATGTCATTTGTTGATTTTACTTTAACATATTTTTTAATTTCTTAAATATCATCCCTGCTTTGAGCTGAAGCAGATGACGGGGTACAACCCCTTTTGTCTTAGTATGGCTCCACAATTAGCTTGCCTTTGTTATACGATACTGCTTTGTTTCCCATAATCAGTCATATTTGATTTAATTTTTGATATTTGTTTTGTTTTATTGTGACCACATTCATGATATTTCATCATATCTGGATCTCAATTTAGTGCATATTATTTTAGGACCCACGTAACGAGCTGTATTATTTGTTCTTATGTATTGCTGGCAGTTGCTTTGTGTGGGATTTCGGGAAGTATGTAACATGCTAACTTGAGCCATTGATCTTATTGAGCAAACTTCTGGTGTACTGTGGTTATACAATATAGATAGCGTGTTTTACACCTGGGTATAATAAGCTAACTACGTTTTCGGTGTGCATTTCTTATTAATACTCTACTAATCCTGCAAATTATTATAACATGTATTGGATTGGAATGAAGCTGGCTGGTCTTACTATTATTCTTATTTCATTTCGTGCTCTCACTGGCCTTACCCCATGCCCTCCACAGTGTACCCCATTACTCCAGAGCGAACTGGACAGTAGCCATAGTATTAACTCAAGCTGATGAACCGGAATGAACAGTAGAACTTAAAGCACAAGCTTTTTAATGCATGTCCTTCTCAGGTTTTCCTATGTGTATGTGGGAGTAGCTCTGTAGATGTGTTTAATATGATGCTGTACCTTCTTGAATATTTCAGATGTTTCTTTGCTGCTGAAAAAATGTCGATTATTAACCTGCCAGTGAAAAAGGGAAGTGGCCATCTTTGTACAACACACTGCTGTTTTGCTGTAACCGCGCAATGTTTTATGATCTTGAGTATTTTATAGAAAAGTAGAAGTATGTATCAATAATATGAAAGCAATAGCTAAATCATAATGAAGAATAACATGATCAGTGAATATTGTGGAAAATCTTTAGATTCACTCTGGGTGGATTTTGTACTGTATTTATTACTAATGATGATGCAAAAAGTTGCATAGCTTAACCCAAACTGTTCTGTCTCTTTTTTATTTATTGTCTTGTATATGATCTTTTTGTATGTGTTTTTCAAATAAACTGCCTAAAATGCTGAGAACTAATCTAGCTTGTGGTGGTATGTGGTGTCCTGTTGTAGTCATTTACTTTAACAATGCTCTACTAAGCAAAATTTATAGAGATGTCAACAATTTTAATACAAATATTGAGCAACATTATGTTTTGGCAGATATATCTGTATCAGTGTAAATGTCTGCTATTACAAAACAAGAAACTGCAGCACAGCAATGTCAATTATATGCTTGAAATCATTTAGAAACACTATCATTGTCCTACTTGGAACATGACTTGCTCAGAACTAATTTAAAGGATCCTGACTAACAATGTTTATTTAAAAAAATGATTATTGGCCAATAAATCATTACTGCATAGCATCAAACATCATTTATCTGTGGGCTATAATTTGTCACGTGACATCACATTTGTGTCCCCAAAACAAAAGGTATATTTGCAAAGTAAATAATTCATATAAAATAAGAATATGCTTTGTCAGAATGTAATGTTCAAATAATATGTAAATAGTAAAATTTGTGTCAAAATAGTTAAATAAAGAATGAATTAAATGAATAGATTCCTCATTTCAAGTTACATTTCAGCCCTTCTACTGGTTTTCTAGTTTACATTTCTTCTGTCCTCCATTTATATCTAATTTCTGTGCAATTACTTCCCAGCTGTATATAACTATAATTTTTAGGAATATAATTAACTGGACCTGGACCCAGATAAGTGGCAGAAAATTAATGGGTAGATTAGCAAATAAATAACCTGTGGCTAGCATCAACAATAATAATAAATAGTAATAACACGCTTCAACATACTGTAAAACAAAAGAACTAACAAAAAGCCACCTGAATGCATAATCCACTGTCTCACTTGTAACTTATAGATGTAAAATAAAAGTTACAGCTAATGTTACTGTCTACTGTCTATTTAAGACCTATGTAAATGGCATTTAGGACTTTTTAAGTGATGAAGGTTTGTAGAGTTATTTCCTGGCTTTCTTTTCCATCTGTACGTGAGTGATTTACAATAAGCAGAGTGTTAAGACTAAATGTAATAGGGCTTTTAGGCAATATTCAAGTTTATTTTTGAAATTGTACAAGAAAAGATGGTAGGCAAATGTGATTTTCTGAAATTGGAAGAGGGCTCAACCTAAACACTTGGCACAACCTTAAAAAAAGAACACTAGTGTTACCCTTTAAAAGTTGACATACAGCTACATTCAGGGCTGTTAATTTCAGTCTTTTTTCATCACAAAGCTTATTTGACATGCAGTGAAAAAACAAGTCTCTAAAGGAGATGCTCACCCACTCTTCGTCTCACATGTCCTCCCTCCTAATATCTGGGGTAGAGCACTCGCTGAATCTGCCCGTCGGCCTTATGATTGTCCAGCCACTTTCCACACTGGAAGATGGTTGTGACAGAGTTGGCTGTGTTGGTCACCTCAATGCACTCTAAGTACCACCCACTGTTGGACCTGCTGTTGTCGTGCTCCACTTTGACCCTCAGCAGCTCCCCGAGGTCCAGCATCTCCAGAACAAAGCGGTCCGTTTGCCCCCGCTCAAAAAGGTTGCGGAACTTCTGCCGCAGATGCCGCTTGCCCGAGTCACCGTTGACGCCGTAGATGGTGATGAAAACGTTGGCGTCTGTGCCGGCAGCTTTGACATCCCCGGTGATGACGATGATCTCGTACTTGACGGGAACCAGGTTGCGGACTTTGCTTGCGAAACTCTCAATGGACTTGTAGCACTCAAATGTAAGGAACTGGTCCTTTTTGGCTGCCAGGGGGATTTGTGCATCACAGTGGAAGAAATATCTAAACAGGAGGGAAGGTTTGAAGTCACATCCAAGGATCTTTAAAATAATATTCTATATAACATAATGTAGATCCACTCACTTGTTTCCCAGCTCCTTCTCTGTCACCACCACCTCCATGACATGCCAGAAAGCTTCACTCTTGACCTTCTTGCTGTCTTTCGTTATGTGGCCGAGGCAGATGCCGGCGATCTCCCCCACGTGTTTGGACGAGAACTCAAACGTGTCAGTGGCACCACTGTGAAAGGACAAAAGTTTCAACTAGTTTGATCCTGAACAGTGAACAGTTAAATTCGCCGGTGTGCCGGAAAGCTTTTCTTTTCTGCATCTCATGGGATTAGCTCTCCAGAGAGCAGACACTTGGAGAACAGAAAGTGAAGCTACAAGATAAAAGAGGGTAGAAAAACAAAACATCTGAAAGCGAGGAGATTATATAAGGAAACATAATAGGGTTTTACCATGAGCCGAGGCACCTAGATTCCCTTTGAAGACCTACCATAAGAACTTCTTTTTCTTATTCTCCAGAACAAACTCCTTGGAACGAGCTTTCCTTCCCTCCAACACGATCCAGGCGTTTTCCGTGGTGGAGGCGTCGTCTGTGTTCGCAGTTGTTGTGGCAATTTCATATTCTGTGGAATTGTAGAGAAACAGTCGCACTATATATCACTTCACATCTGGCGAGTAATCAGCTGCAGGTCATTCATCTCCGACAATTAGAGAGCTTGTAATCATGCCCACAGACTTCCATTTTTACTGACTGGTTTTGTCACTGAGGTCTATAGAGTCGTTGTTGGCACAGGCCAGCTCCCTCATAATCTGCCCATCGTCTTCACTTTTAGCCAACCAGCGGTCGCAGGGGAACCTAAAGGTCTCGTCCATGGCCTCATCTTTCACGTCAATGTACTCCAGGTGCCAACCAGGAGCAGGGCCTGTTTACAGCAGGAGCAACAGAGTCCACTGTGGTTTTATTCCTTCTATACACAAATGCTTTTGTTATTTTTAAGCAACGATCTGAATTTCTCTGTTTCACTATTTAACAATCTAATGTGAAAATATACCGTGCAATCCCTGTGCATCACAGCTGCCAAATGCAAAGTTAGATACAGTTCCGGTATATCAAATTGGCTTAGGAATTTCTGTCTTGAGGAAATACTCCTTCAATGTTTATTCTGTTGTTTTCATGAACAAAGATCCCTTCAATTGCTGTCAGTTATACTGTTTTGACTCCCAGCGCTCCTTTCCTCCTCCTCACCTTTGTTATCATGCCACACTCGAACCTTGGAGAGTTCACCCAGACTGAGCATGTCAGGAAATCTGAACACATCCTTCATTTTACGCTCAAACTTGTTCCTGTTGGTGCTCTCCTTCAGAGGCAGCGTCCCAGTGTCCCCGTACTCCCCAAACACGATCGCAAACACGTTGGCATCAGTGCCGGCACCTAAAACATCAGACAAACATTAGATTTGCCCTAATGATGCTGCATGAATGGTGCAATGAAATGGACACGTCATGCTAAGTCATCAGCAGTAAAATACATGTGCAGCTTTAACACCCTGTGTTAAAGATGTTTTCTAGATATATTTGAATTAAAAATGTCTCTAAAACAAAACAACATGAAGTACATAGATACGTAGAGTAGCTCTCTCATATGACTCCAAATAACTTATTTTCGTTATCGATTAATCTGCTGATTGTTTTCTTGATCGGTTGTAAGTACGACAAAGAAAAGCATCAAACATTTCAGAAACTGGAGAGAAAGTCTCCAGAAATTTTTGCTTACCTGATTAAAAACAACTATTTGGTTATCAATAATAATTTTCTGTCAATTGACTAATTGATTAATCGTCTAATCATTGCAGCTCTAATCTCTTGAGAGTTGAGGCTTTTATTTGGTTACGCTGTAAAAAAAAACCCAAAAAAACAAAACAAAAACAAAATAAAAAATCTCATGTGACTCACCTCCGACGTCACTGGTCTGGACTTGGATGATGTAAGTTGTTTTCTCCACCATGTCCTCCTCGTCCACCACAGCTGCCAGCTCACACACCTTCGTCCTCTTTGGCCCTTTGGTCTTTGACAGCCAGTTCTCGTAGGTAAACAGATACACTTCCTCTGTGGTCAGGTTCCGCATCAGGATCTAAAAGCATTTATTAAGACATGACGTTTGGATGTGAAAACTATATGTCATTGTTCAGTTGCAGCACAAGATATGTCAGAATCAGACCAACACAAGTCGTCTTTATTTTAGTATTTGTGGACTACATGGTATTAAACAAGCTAAAACTGTACCAATAATAATCACAAATGCATCCTGCTTCTACTTGAACAGAATCAGACAAAATAATGCAGCTGCAATTGATTGTTTTTATATTGAAATCAGGACTTGAAGGAGTGCAGTTTTCAAATCACAACAGCATTTTTTTTTGACAATAACCTGCATAATTAACACTGTCTTAACAAGCTGTAGCAGGTGAAATTTGAGCTGGAGCGCATTGATTACAATACTAATGAAAACTGTGCCTAGTGTTACACTACATTCTCTGATCTTAGTAGGACTTTCAGCCAGTAGTGTCATTGCACATGATGTTTTAGCATTCTTTCTGACATACTGTATGTTGGCAGGTTTTATCATAACTGGTTCCTCGATAGAGAGATGCCCTAGTGGTTTTTATGTTACCCTGTCAAGAAACCAGTCGGGACGACTCCCACTGCCATCAATCCGAACTCTGATCTTTTTAAGAGGAGCAATGTCATCTATCTCCAGGCTGAACGTGTCTTCTTGGCCTCTTTCAAACCTTAATGAAAACGATATAGAGTGTAAGTATCATTTTGTATTTGAAAACATCTGGACATGGGATGGTAATCTTTAAGAAACAGTTCTAGAAATTTTTGCTTCATTGCTGAAAGTTAGATGAGAAGATTGATACCACTCTGTCTGTACGTTAATTATGGAGCTGGAGCCAACAGCTGTTTAGCTTAGCTTAGCTTAGCACAAAGAGTGTAAACAGAGGGAAACAGCTAGCCGGACTCTGTCCAAAAGGCAACAAAATCTGCCGACCGGCACCTCTAAAGCTCCTGAAGCAGACATGAGAGCTATCAGTCTTCTGACTTAAGTCTTGACAAGAAAGCAAATAAGCATATTGATCAGAATGTCTAACTATTCCTTTATTGAGAAGTGCTCAGTACAATTACAGGGGTCACTGGAGGACGAACCTGTCCTCATTTTTAGGAAGCAGCATTTCCTCTGTGCTCCCATTGGCTCCGAACACAGTTAGGAAAATGTTGGTATCAGTCCCTGCCTCCTGCGTGTCACCTGTGACAACTGTGGCCGAATAAATAACCTACAATATACAGCAGATAATATAGATACAGAAAAGATAAATTATGTTTGCTTATGTAACACACAGACCGAGTTTTTTCCAAGATATCATATCTTAGGTGCAGTATGACTCACTTTGCGGATAATGTTGATCGTGCTGGAGTCCAGCACATTGAACAGTCTGGCAGTCAGACCATCTCCCCTGTCTTTAGCAAGCCAGCACTTACATGGAAAGATGTACTTGATACCTTTGGTTGGCACGGCAACCGACAGCTCATCCACCAACCAGCAGCTCTCTGGTGTGACACCGTTATGGCCGAGCTGAGGAAGAGACAGAGAGAGAGAGAGAAGAAAGAGAGGGGAGGGGAGAGAGAGAAAGAGGGGGAAGGTAGAACTGGGAGTTGATATACCATTTGATTTTGTTTGATCTAGGTACCAGAAGGCACTGCTAGAATTAATTATTACTGGGTGAGAATGGCTTTATTTAAATTTTTAACATCAGTGCATCTGAGGAGGCAGCAGAGAGGATATGGTTTTTCACAGATTTAGCTACAGAGACAGTCCCAGATTCTCACTTCCACCCTCTTGATCTCTCCTACGTCAGTTCCATAACACACAAAGTGGTCCATGGTGCCAGCTGTGAAGGCTTTCTTTCCCTCCGGCAGGTCCAGCCACAATCTGTCCGTCTCGACTTCGTTGGGGCCGATGATGATGACATAGACCCTGGCTGTAGTGCTGGCATCACGGTCCATCCCCGTAGACAAGGTGAAGTGATAGGGGATGACTGAGCGAGAGAGAAGAATGGTTAAAGTGTGTTTTTTCTTTGTTTAAAAATTGCATTGAAATTAAAGGAACAGTTTAACATTTTGGGAAATACACTCGTGGTTTTGTTCCACATGTTACATGAGAGAATTGATAGCAGTCTTATGTCTGGTTGGTTGGCTAAGGGTAACAAAACCCCCCTATCAGCAGCTCTACAACCCACTAAATTAAAACATTATATCTTGTTTTTTAGCCACAAATTGTTATTTTTATACTATGTTTTCTTCAAATAACCAGAAAAGATATAATGTGTTAATTAGTAAGCTTTGAGGTGTTGAGCCAGTTTTGTTATCCTCCAAGCCAACCTAGCTATTTTCCCGTTTCTAGTCTTTATGCTAAGTAACCTGACTATAGCTTGAGGGTGGTATCGAGCTTCTCATCTAACTCTCAGCAGGAAGCATATTTCTCACAATGTTGAACGTTTATTTCGGCTAATTTGTTTCCTAACATTTTGAATCATTTCTAAATGGCTGTACTGTTGGAAGTTTTGCATGCATGGGGGTTTTCAGATTCTGGTTCCTTTATGTTTGGCTGTGCTGCAAAAGAGCACATTGTTCTCATCATACTCAAACCTGGAAAAACATGAAGAATAGTTTTGTGGCCTTACTTGGACCTTCTTCCACCACAGCCACCTTTTTCTTCTTTTTCTTCTTGTTGGCATTTCTGTCCAGGCCCAATTTGGCCTGAGCCATCTTCATGGAATTTGGATCAATGTGTCTTTCACCTTCATATCCCTATACCAGACACATAAGAGACCAACTTTCATCTCAGAACTAATTTCACTGCAACTAATAGAAAATCAAAGTTAAATGGCACTCAGAGACTGGACAGTAGCATAATGTCGTGACTTAAGACTATGAAATGACCAAATATGAATGGAGACGTTGTGCCTCAATGCTCAGACCCAAACCAGCAGCACAAGACTCAGAATCTTACCGCACAGGAGGATTGTATCAGTTCAGTAATACTAACAACTTGGCTGAATGTGTAAAATGTAGGTCAGAAAGATATCCCTTATTTCCCTGCATTTGAGAGTGTGCAGAAATTTTGGAAAAATGTACTGAAAGTTTTATCTAAAATTATTCTGGCTGTGTTGCCTCTGTGCCCACGATTATGTGTTCTTGGACTGTTTCTGAAAGACCTGAGACTTTCAGCGGCACAGTAGAAAATGGTGACTCTTAGCCAAGCACACCATTGCTGTCTCATGGGAAAATACAGAGGCCCTGACTGTATAATATCATAATCATAATCGTCTGTAAGTAGATTTAATATCAATTTTATTTTTGTTTTTAATTTCATTACTTTTGCTCTAGTTTCTTCTTATTCGTCTATGTTGCATTTGCAGAGCAAAACTGAAGACACAAAAAACAGATTCTGATTCTGTGAGTCAGTGGCTACGAAACCTTTCCTGCTGCTTGACAATGGAACAATTGTTTTTGCTGCAAAAGGAAAAATAGAAATACAGAACGGGTTTATAAAAGTTTTGAAATGTATGTCACTTTTATATTTTATAGTAAAGCTGTTGATATTAATGGAAAACAACTCCTGGACATAGAGTTTCACGTGTTATGTTCCTTATAATATGAGACAAAAACACAGCTCTGTTATGGTGAACACCTTTAAGCTTTGATTGACTTCTGCATGTAAATTATTCAATGTACAAATGGGTTAAGCTTAAGGATTTTTTTTAATGTGGACCTGTTTAACACACACACATGCGCGCACGCACACAATTCTCTCTCTCCCCACCTTGACGAAGAAGGTCCTCTCTATGCGTTTGTCCTCTTTCTTCGTCGACAGCCAGCGCTCACACAGGAACATGTACACCTCTTCTGTTTCCAGGTCCAGCACCTCCACTTGGTCCAGGTACCAGTCAGCCCCCATTTTGGAGTTGTCGTGACGAATGCGAATCTTAAACACTTGCCCCAGATCCACAGCTTCAATGGAGAACTTGTCCACCTGAGAGGAAGAGAGAATGTAACACACTTTACTTCTGGAGAGCAAAAGAGATGTGACGTATACAGTTATGTATCTCACCTTTCCCCACATACCTCTCCTCTCTCAAACTTGTTTTTATTGTTCTCAGATTTGGCGAGTTTTCGCTCTCCTGTGTCTCCCAGGTCGCCGTAGATGGTGAGAAAAACATCGGCGTCAGTACCAGCTCTGTACATATCACCTGTCCGCACGGACACCTTGTATGTGTGAGCTGTGGTGGAAAAAGTATTACAAACAAATGTATTACTTTGTTTGACTAACAGCCTAAAACCCCAAAATATTATATATTTACGATGACATTCAAATGATTAACCTATCAAAATTGTTGTCAATTAAAGTTTCGTAGATCAACTAATCAATTAATTGACTAATTGTTGCAGCTGCAAATCTCCTTCTGCCTTGTAAAATAACTAAAGCAGTCAAATAATTGCAGTTGCTTATTTTTAGTGGAGTAAATGTATAAAGTAGCATGGAGGTTAATAAGAAAAAAGAAGAAGTAACAGCTATGTCAAATTTGTACTTTAGTAAAAATGAAGTTGTTTGCTCAAATCAGCGTAAACTTACTTTCCAAAGCGTCCTCCACCTCTGTTTCAGTTGTTTTCAGCTTCCCATCCCTGAGGAGTTTCTGTGTGATGATGTCCGAGGGGACCAGCTCCCTCACCGTCTCCCCATCATCTTCAGACTTGGCCAGCCAGCACTCACAAGGGAAAATGGTCGTCTCTGAACCCTGCCATTAAACACAGACATATCCCCAAGCTGCTGTGTCTGTCTAACATTGAAGGGACGTACAAGGAAACAAGACAAGGAAACTCTTAATGATTTGCGCAGGTGTAATCTCAACTGGATTTTTACTACCTTTCCTTTCCTGAGCTGTCGCCTGATCTCCACTCTGTCGAGGTGCCATCCCGGGTTGGTGCCCCTGTTGTCGTGTCCTATCCTGATTTTCTCTATAACATCGCCTACATCCTCCAACTGGGAAAAGAGAACAGAGTGTTTACAGAGCTGCTGGCGCCGTCATAAAAGCTGTATAGTCCAAACTCACACACTAACCTCCACAATAAACATGTCCTCAGCTGCCCTCTCAAAGTACAGACGTCTCTCTCTCTTGTTGACACACAGGTGTTTCTGCTGTGTGCACACTCCCTTATGTCCGTACAAGGCTATAAACACATCAGAGTCTGTTCCCGCGGCAAACACATCACTGGTGTAAATCTTTATCTCGTAAGGCACAACTGAAAAATGAGAGGGGAAGGTGACGGGTTTGTTTGGTTGACACAAGCAAGATGGAAGATACAAAAATACAGTTTAACAACATGTTGCTTATGCTGAAGACTTAGAGAAGTGAAAAGTCACAAACTCAGTGTGCACAATTTGATGTGAACAGGATAAAAAAAGAAATCTTCTTTTCGGGTATTATGAGACCTCTGTGGTGCTTAGGTATGATATGCAGGACTACTGGTGTTGCCATTTTTGGGCATTTACATTTGGTAAGTCTTTAGAATTTCACTATACCATAATTCACAGAGAAATATTTTTGTGTATTGTAAGTATACTTTTTTCCAAAATGTTTTTATTTGATGGTCTCAGTTGGAATGCACTTTAATAGGATTCTTTAATGTAAAACACAATAGACAGACACTTTAGTTATCCCCTAGGGGAAATTCATGATAAATTTAAGAATAATAAAATAATACAATTGCTATAGAATAAGCAATAAGGGTTTGGAGCGTTAGAGCCATTTCCGTTGTTAATTACAAAGTTTATATTTCTCAAGATGCCTTAATATTGAAACTTTGCACATTTTTCTGTATACTTATTATGCTTAATTATATGATGATGGCCTGCTCTAGAAGGAAGAGGAGAGGCAGAGTTTGCAATGTTGTGTTTTTTTTTTTTTTTGTTAAATTGAAAATAAACTACTAAATGGCTGAAACATTATCTACAGCTGCAGCGTTGTGATTTGGACTGTTTCATGCGTGAATCAAGAAGCAGAGTCTTGTTGCGGTGGTGAAGTTAAAAGGCCTCCGCAGCAACATTATAACACTTGTTACAGATTGCATCAAAGAGCAAGTGCTGTGACAAGCACCCTTCCTCAGGTGGAGTGCTTTAAGCACATTTTACTGCTAATGCTTCCACACATTCAGCTGAGAAAACTTTTACATTAAGCACTTTAAAAGGAAGATATCTGCTCCTTTCACTAATGGATTTTTATACTTCTTCCACGGCTGTTCACTCACATGGCGTGTAGAGTTCAGTCTGCAGCTCAGCAGGATAGAGATCCCTCACTATCGCCCCATCATCCTTTCCCTTGTCCAACCAGCGGCCACACGGGAAGCGTAGTCTCTGACCCTGCGAGGGGGCGTTAATCTCGACCCAGTCCAAGAACCAACCAGGCGAACCCCCTGATAGTGGAGACACAGTCATATGTTATTCAGTTTCATATAGCGTGCTGCTTGTGACTGCTGAGTTTTGGTCTGTGGAGCCTTTTCTTTCCCCACCTGAGTTGTTGTGCCCAATCCGAAGCTTTTCCGGGTCGCCCAAGTCCACCGCCTCCACAGTGAACTCATTGATCATCCCCTGTTCAAACTTATTCTTATAGGTCTTACAAGCCTTTAGGTTGATGATCCCTGTGATTTGAAATTCAGATTGGTATCATGTAGCCAATAACACGCAGTACGAGTCTGCCACAACATGCCAGGATGTTGGTGAGGCAGAGGATCTCACCTGTGTCGTCATTTTCACCAAACAGGATGGCAAAGACGTCGGCATCAGTTCCAGCATACTTCTTTTCTCCAGTTTTTATTCTAATAGTATATGTAGTAGACATGGCTGTAAAATAAATTGAGCAAATCAGTAGAGTAATCCTTTTCATCTTCTCACTAAGACATGAGTTCCTCTGTACTCTCATGTACACTTGCATGTTTCACCAGCACTTAAATACTTGAACAGGGCTCCCTTTTATCTCCCTCTACTAAAACATGAGCCAGCTGTGAAACTGTCTTACATTTCTGCTCCAGTCCAAGCGTCGCGCCCGTCCCCTCCTCATCCTCATCCTTCCTCATGAAGGCTTCATCCACAGGCACCAGCTCTCTCGCTATCTGCCCATCGTCCTCATCCACTGCAAGCCAGCGGTTGCAGGGGAAGTAGTACCTACAGTGCCCGAGAAATGCCTCAGATCAGCACTCTAAGTCAAAGACGACCTGCTGATACCTCACTATCAGTTGCATGCTGGTTTCACCTACGTTGTGTCATCCTTTGTGTCCACTATCTCGACGCGATCCAGGTACCACGCTGAATGAGGCTGGGTGTTGTCGTGGCGGATTCGTAGCTTCTTCAGAGGGCCCAGATCAATAGCCGTGACGGTGAAAACATCCTCCTGCAAAATACAGCAACCACAGATACTGTTCTGTTGCTGACAAGAGATTTTAAGTTTTATTTTAAAGCTGAAGACAGACATGACATGTAGGATGAGAGAGAAAGGGAGTATTGCATGCAACCAGTGGTGGAAAAAGTATTCAGATCCTTTACTCAAGCAATAAACACAATGTAATAATACTCTATCATGAGAAAAAGTCCTTTTTTCAAAATTTTACTTCAGTCATAGTACAGAAGTATTGTAATATGTTAATTCAATTATGTATTATGTATATTGAGAAGTGTTTTCTTTTTTTTGTCCGTCCCATTTACAAACATGACATTTAATACAACACCAACCTTAACTATGAACTCAGTGTTATAACATTTAAAATCAATCATCTGTTTTTTTTCTGGGAATAGAAAACCTTTATTGTCATTGTATTAAAAATACAATGAAATTAAGAGTGCTACTCCTGGTTGGACCATTAGTTAAAAACAATTAAAAGAGGCAGCTTCACACTTATTAACACACGTGAACACAATCCCAATATAAATAGATAAATATAAAGTGTCTCAGCGATTATTGCAAAAGTGTAGATGTAATTATTCACTGTGGAAAACTGCACAGGAATGATGAAAGATGCATAAGCACTGTTTTTCATTTTGAATGATTGTGGTGATTAAAAGTGCAAATGGCTTTAGGAAAGAAACTGTTCATGAGTCTAGTTGTCTGAGTTTTGAATGACCTGTGGCGCCTGCCAGAGGGCAACAGATCAAACAGGTGGTGGTCAGAGTGTGAACAGTCTTTTCTAATATTTCTGGCTCCGGAAAGGTGGCGGGTGTTGGCAATGTCTCCCAAGGACAGAAGAGGGCAGCCAATGCTTTTTTGCGCAGTGTTTATGACCCTTTGAAGAGCCAAGCATTCCTATCACTGAACGACAATGGGCTGTTGTTGCTTTTGATCTGCCGGAAGAAATAAATATAATTGTCGGTGGACACGAGTTTTGTGTTCCTAGAGAACCAGGTGTGATGTAAAGATGAATAATTCACAGGGTTGGATTAAATAATGAGTAAAAGTAGGGCAGGTTCAATAACACAGAGGACTCCTCAGAGCTCCTCTCAGTCACAGCTGGCTCGCCTGCAGGGGAGCATGTAATCCTAGCAGAATACACTCCCACCCACACCTCAGTGCAAGACTCATGTTGCATGGAAGTGCTCGAGTCTTTGACTGCTTGATCATTTTCAGCAGGATACCCTTCCAGGACAGTGGGTAAAATTGCATTGTAATTTTATGCTCTTGGTTTATGGAACTCAGCGAATGTAAGAATATTCGGTGTGACATAAATAATGTCTTTTCCCTCCCTGCATTTTCCCACCTTACCTGTAAAAAAAATCCAGATTTAAAATCTAATCCAGTTTATTACTTCCTTTTATCTTTCGCCCATTTAAAAAACTAGTGATTGTGACTTTGTGCAACACATCATACCTGCTCCCGCTCAAATTTGTTGAGGTTGTCAGAGTTCTTCAGGTAGCGCTCTCCGGTGTCACCGCTTTCTCCGTAAATATTAATGAAGACGTTGGCGTCGGTCCCAGCCCCCAGCATGTCGCCAGTGAAGACGCACACTTCGTATGTGTTGACTGTTGGACAAAGCATGGGATGAATTACTAACACCTCTTTAACCTGTCACACACTGAATGTCGGTCAGGAAACTGTGTCAAATCAAACCATGCGTGTCTACAACAACAACGCTGAGTAAAAGGTTAAAATATGTGCTAAAATATTTCAAATAATGAAGATGAAGCAAATAACCAATAGATGTCTGTGTATATGGTCATTAAAAGGTAGATATTCATGGTACTAAACTATGATCAAAGCTGTCTAAAAACGGAAAGGGAAGATTATAGAAAGAAGAGGCGTTCCTCAGAATGAAACAAGCTTTTCAATCTTCTTTGCTTATATTTTCTTTTCTCTTATTTTAAAATTATAATCCTTAAGATTTCAGTTCTGGTTGAATTTGCGACAATACTATCTCAACAGCTCCATTTGAAATGACTGGAAACATATTTAAGGTGCTTCTTTGTGTGAAAAAAACTGCGGGGGGGGGGGGGGGGGGGATTTACTGTGGTTATAATGAAGAAGACCAAAGAAAACAGTCAACAAAACAAGAGAATATGTTTATGCTGACAAATTATGTGCAATGTGCACATGAACCAATTTTTTTTCTCTTCCTTTTTCCTGTGAATACCTTATGCATGTGCATGCCATTTAAATTCAGTCTGCAATCGACAATTCTACTATATAAAGTGGTAACTAAGTAGTACAAATAAAATTTAATGGCAATAGCATAATGTATGTATCTTTAATTATAACTTAAAGTTAATGTTTATCAGAGCTCATGGGGACACATTTCTCTCTCTGAAGTCCAACATTACACTCAGATATCTTCACTTCGTACCTTCCAGCTCCTCTGAATCCTCAGGCAGCAGCTCCACCACCAGCTCGCCGTCCTCCTCTCCCCTGGCCAGCCAGCGCGAACAGGGGAAATGATACGTCAGCACCACCTCCTGCATCTCCTCTCCTCCCTCTTCGTCCTCACCTTCCTCGTCTGTCTTCTTCTTCTTTTTCTTTTTCTTGTCCTCCTTCTTCTTCTCTTTGGTCACCAAGGCCATGATTAAATGTTTGACGTCCACTGACTCCAGGAACCAGCCGGATCCTATCCCTGAGCCATCGTGACCGATGCGGATCTTGAAGACCTTTCCCACATCTTTGGCCTCTATCTGGGGAAAAGCTGCAAAGTCTCAACTCAAAATGAAACATCTGACACTAACCTTTCTTTTTGGTACTCAGATTTAACCGCTAAGATGCATTTTGGAGTCACTGAAAGCATAAAATCCAAGCTGTGATACCTTGAATATTTCTGTGGTGTCACGCTCAAAGTTGTTGGATCTGCTTTCGAGCATGATAACCTCAGTCTTCCCCTTGTCCCCAAAGATCTGGATGAACACTCTGGCATTGGTGCCAGCAAACATCACATCTCCAGTCACCACTGTTACCTCATAGTTAATAACTGAAAAATAGAAATTACAGTATGCATGAGGGCCTCCATGAAAAAGAAAATTTCGTGTACATACACAAGAATGAAGAATTTACATGACTTTTCAAAACATTTGTTACAAGGTGCATCAATAGTCTATGAAAGTGGTAATAATGAGGGAAAATTAATAAAGAATAACAACACAGAGTCTGGTAATATTCCTTGGGAAAAATGTGACTGAAATGTGCAGATTTTGAAGCACCAGGAAACTACAGAATTAGTCTTGAGTTACAGGACCAATTACCATGTCGGCATGAATCTGCTGTGTGTTTTGGTTTGTTTGTATGGGCCCTCTTCTAATGCTGTGAGAGTGTGTTAATGTTGCCTACGCTGATGCATGTCCAGGATCTCGCTGGGGTAAATCTCCACCTCCGTCTTGCCGTCAGCCTCATCCTTGCAAAGCCAGCGGTGACTGGGGAACATGTAATGCTTCCCGTGGACTGGAACCATAATCTGAACGCTGTCCAAGAACCAGCCGGCACGCATGCCTTCATTGGTGTGGCCAATCATCAGACGGTTAATCTGGAGTATTGAACGGATGAACACTATTCAAATTTTATGAATAAACACTCAATCAAAAGCACCTTGATGGCGAATGTTGTTAGCCCCGGAGAAATCGACACGTTCTTTTGCCTCCACTGTGTCACCTGTCCAATATCAAAGGTTTCCACTCTGAAGATGTCAACGCGGCCCGTCTCAAAGTAGTTCCCCAGGTTGTTGGCAGAGACCACCAGCATCATCTTACTGGTGTCGCCTTTCTCTCCGTAGAGCTTGACGAACACATTAGAGTCTGAACTGCCCCCGGGGATGTTGCCTGTCTTCACCGCGATGTGATAATCAAGGTCTGACACACACACACACACACACACAAGCTTCAGCATCAGGTGGATACAAGTCATTAATGTTAGAGTAAATTAGAGCGTTAGGTCTTACTGTAAAGACGCTGTCCATCTGAGAACGTCACTAACTCTCTTGTAATCTGTCCATCATCCTCATTGCGGTCCAGCCACCTACACAGGACATATCATGAACAAACTCTCAGCTCGTCTATTACACACACACACACACACACACACACACACACACACACATCTGGGGCTGGGGCAACTACTCAGTGCATGCTCTTTCTTTGTTCACACCGACACTAATGCACCTGTTGCAGGGGAACTCTACAGCGTGGGCCTCCGCCTGTCCCTCCTCCCTTACGATCACTTTATCGAGGAACCAGCCGCAGCCTCCACCTTTGCCATCATGTCCAATCCTCACCCTGCGGACCTGCCCGATGGCTACGGCCTCGACTATGAACTCATCCATCTAGAAAGACACAAAAAACAAGCAAAAAAAACAACAATTAACATCGCATTTTGATGCCTTCTTATATGTCAAACACAGGAATATGTGGTGAAGAACAACTGGCAGATATCATGACATAGTTTTTGAATCAGTAGCATAAAGTATGAGAAATGCATTGCAGTATTCCCATCAAGAGAGTCTAGTTCATCCATATAAAACACTGTTGATTAAAATTAGGCTAGAACAGAGATTTGGCAGATTCCACAAGGGGTTTGCCTGATTACTGGGGTGAAATCCATAATCAGTCAGAAACATATTCCCCAAATTTGTCATCATTGGCATCAATACCAGAAACAGTACACAGCATGCTACAGGCAGGCTAATTGGCTTAATTATAATCACACTGATTAGTAATTGGCTTCTGTGTGTGTAATAGAAAATAGAGAGTTTAATGCTTGTAGACTGGATGGAGACTTGTCATCTGATTTTTAAAGAGAAAGAAAACAGCAAATTTTATATATAATATATGATTTCTTCCTGAAATATCACTAAGCTCTATAGTATGTCAATTAAGCAATATCACGCAGGAGGGAGTGATGTTCTGAATATCAGCTGACTGAATCACAGCCGTGATATCGCTTTTATTCAACAGTTCTACGAGCGCCATATTAGTTACATAAGCAACAATATTATTATTTGTTATTATTTATATTTATTATGATTTGTTTATTTCATCATTCATTCGTCAACGCCAACACAAATAGTTACGCAACTGGACTGGTACTGGACTGTTGCTAAGCAACACAACCATTTTCCTGACCTGCACAGTTCACACTAGCTTGCTACTTTGTCTTCACGTTACCTGTGTGTAACGCTGATTAATGGTTAATAGAACACCTGTGAAGCGGAGTGATACATGCAGTTAAAAGTCCCAGTGCTGTTGTACCTTATATCAGCACTCATGGAAAGCCTCTCGTCCAATCAAATTACTTGGTTGGAACTAACTGCTGTATTAACACTGATGTACTGAATGTACCTACATTTCCTTTCTCAAACTTGTTGACGTTGTTTTTGCAGATGACCAGCTCCCGATCTCCAGTGTCTCCTTGGTCTCCGATCAGATTGAGAAAAACGGAGGCATCTGTGCCGCTGCCGCTCAAGGTCCCGGTGCAAACTGTCACTCTGTATTTTAACACTGCAGAAAAGAGGAACACGGTTCAATAAAGTTTGAACTTTTTCTCTATATTTGGCAAAGCAGATATTTGGTCGCCCATGGTGAATACAGGTGCATATACACACAGGGCAGTGGCTCAGCGATCAGTTCCCCGGTGGCAGGCAGCTCCCTCACAACCTCGTTATCATCTTCACTGGTGTCCAGCCACCGCTCACAAGGGAACATATACTTCTCCTTTGTTAATGTCTTCATCAGAGTTGCCTAATAGGAGAAAGGCAATACTGGAAAGTATGTTTGACTTGGTATGTGAGGTGGTGTCTGGATTATCATTTCATTGAAGTGTTTAAATATCGGCTGAAATCCCTTAATATCCTCTGAACCTTCTTCTTTCTTCATTTCAAATGCAAAGAGAGAAAACAGACCTTGTGGTTGAAAGAAATATTCAAACCTGTAATAAACATGTCCGTTATGAACCAAGGATACTAGGCAATCCAATAATATTATTTATAAATGATTTATAAGATTCTTGTAGAATCACAACAAAAACTACTGTTTATTAATCAGAAATGCATGTGACAGACGGAGCTAATTTAACTGATATAATATGTAAACAAATTGTACTATCATGAGACAAGAGATTTCCTCACCTTGCTGAGATGCCATCCTGCAAAAGGACTTCTCTTCTCATGCCAGATACGGAGTTTGGTCAATTTTCCCAAATCAGGCAGCTCAACCTGTGTTAAAGATAAACGCAACTTATTACACAGCCTCATTATCTGACCTGTTGATATCACTGTGTGTGGTGTTGAATTAGGATACTTACCATAAACCTGTCCACCTGTCCCTGTTCAAAGTTGTCGGTTTTGTTGTCCAGCCTGATCTCGTCCGACTTGCCCTTCTCCCCGTACACCTGGAAAGAGATTTCTGCGTCGGTTCCTGCATTGGCCAGATCTGACGTCCAGATCCACAACGACCAGGGGTGCTCTGAGGAGAACCAAATCAAATCGTCAATATCAAGCGATATCATAGTTTGTTATACCTTATATCAGATTGCAGGTCTATATTCATCATTTGTTTGTTACTGCCCCTGTACAGAGAGGTCTAGTTCTACTCCCTCAACATGTTGTTGTTTGTTAGGAAATCGTCTCAGGGCAGAAACTGTCATGTTGAAGACAGTGATTGCAGCAGACAGCTCCCAATTGTCAATTTGTGTGATTGTGAATGGATAAGAAGCAAGGCAGTAAAGGAATACTCCAAAAAAAAAAAAAAGAAGAAAATCAGGCTTAAGCTTATGCACAGATTTTCATGCATACGTTTGTGGACCATAAAAAAACAAATATGGTACATAAGATTTTGGAAATATTGGACTTCATTTCACAAGCAATAGGAAAAACAACAGACTAAAATTACAAAGTATAATGAAAGCAGACTGCCTGCCGAGTCATTATGCAAATGTCTGATACATATAATGGAGTTAGAACGGTTTTGCTCAGTGTTTCAGCAAATAAAAGAGGAAAATGGCAGCATTTACCGCTGCTGCCGACTGGTCATAATTATTGACATTCAACTTACTTTTCTGCCTCTTCTGTCTGAGAGAGACCATCTCGTAGAGCTCCCTCTCTATCAGCCCGTCTCCCTCCTTCTCATCTAGCCATTTACTGCACGGGAAAGTCTGCTCAATCCCTGTGAACGGACAGTACACCACCACCTGCAGGGAAAACAACAAAAAACATAAAACAATGATTCAGCTGAGTTAATTCACAGTAAATTAGCAGACCGTGGAGTTTGCATGTTTGGGCTCGTGCATGTTCAATGTACCTTCTCGCAGAACCATCCAGCACTGAGTCCTCCGTTGTCATGTCCAATGGTGACTCTGCTGAGGGGACTGAGGAGCGCGGCAAGCTCAACGTTACAGATGTCTGTCAGGCCCCGCTCAAACTTTCCTCCCTCCAAAAACACCTGGATCACATACATCGGAGAGAAGTTTAAGGAAACAATAGATCATCCACGGTAAGACGGATGCTCAGTTGTAGCTGAGCATCCTCTTACCACCCTACTATTGAGCAATTTGCGGAATGGTGTGATACTGATCACCAAATAAAATAAGAGTCTAGAAAGAATATTCAAGTATCATCAGTTAAACCTAAGCTCAGTCCATGAAGAGGGGATGGAAAACTGTTCTTTTCTGTCTTTACACAAGAAGTCTGTGCTTACAGACGCACAGAAAACAGATCTCCTCCTCTCTGAATGTGAGCTGTCACCTTCTGGCTGACGGTTTAGAGTAAGTGTAAACTAAACTGTTACAAACACTCATTTGTTCCATCCTCTATCAAGATTTGAAACAGTAGCAACTAAACGCTTCTTTTGACTGTAAGGATCAAAATATGTACATCAGCATGTGCAATATTCTCGTTTTGCTGGTTTATTATGATGTTTGTTGTTATTTCCACTGCACTTTTACCGTTTTATTTTACTGTTTTTTTTTCTTTTTTCAACTGACATGATATCAGGGACTGACAACTGAGACATGCAATACATTTTCATATACATTCCCTGTTTTCAAGTTGATTTGTTGAATTTATGAATTAACTTTTGAACTTTCCGCACTTAAATGCATCAGTTTTCATAAGGATGCTGTTACATAATTCTGGCAATTAAAGCTCTGTGTGGCACGAACTCTGAGCCAAAGACAAATTTCCCCAAGTGACAATAAAGAATATCTTGATCTTGATATACCCAGAATAGATTGAATAAAATTCCCACTTAAGGACCGTTTTCATTTGCAGCACGTATGAGTTTGGATCTTTGTTCAGGAATTCTGCCCACTGTGGGACTCTGCATCAATGGATGGACAAACAAAAAAAGCAGAAGACTCAAAGTTCATCAAAGGACTATTTGCGTGATACTTTTCATTTGAGAAGTAAAGCGCAAAACCACCAAAGTAATGACCATTTAGTGGCAAAAAAATGTCATCAAAGTTGACAAAAAATTGCCTGGAATCTGATAGAACTAACATTTCTCTTAAGTAAGAATGATTATTGCAGACAGTCTTTTAGAACAAGTTCTTTATCCACTCCGTTTCACACAAATAAAAACTAACTAACCCCTGCTGCAGCCATTGTTCTTCAAATTAAGTACAAGTTGTCTACTTTCTTGTGTACGGTATCTTCATTACCTTGCCACTGTTCTTCAAGCCCTTTGAGCCGTGCATCACGATGTGGATTTTGGAGTTGGTCCCAGCACCACGGATGTTTCCTGTCACAATCTGGACGTTGTACACAATACCTGGCGGATACAGTTACATGTCAGGCTATAAGAGGCTCTGCCAGGGGGTCACTACGCTTCAAGGCACCCATATTCCCTAAGCAGCTGAGCAGAAATTAGATCAACCAGATCCAAGCATCGATAGTCTGACCCAAGAATCAGTGATTACACTTTTTTGGCAAGCTGAGAAGAAAACACATTATTCTGTTTGGAGTGAATAACAAGGTATAAAACAGCAAATTATCTTGGTATTAGAGGTGTAAATTGTCTTACATTCCTTTATGCAATATTTTTTAGACCAGGCAAGCAGATAATTTTTTCAAAATGAGGCAAACAATTAAGAGAAAACAGCCACTTATTGAGCTAATTTTCATTCTTGCCATGATTCTCTTGCCATAATTGCATTCACTGACATGAAAGATCAGGCGGGTGTAACAGCTACATTTTTCAGGCTCATAAAACAAGTTTCTTCCACATTTCACCCTTACCTGTGGGCTGGCTCCCGCCGACCAAAACATCCCTCTGGATCTTCCCGTCATCCTCGTCGATGGCAAACCAACGACTAACTGGAAATTCATACACTACTTTGTTTCCCAGATCATCCACAACCACCTGTATGTAAAAGAGAAAAGAAGAACGTCATCAGAGCCAACAGTGATGCAGACCTGTTGTACATAATATGAAAATCTACAGTGGAGATGAAGTTGCAGAGACGGTCAGTATTACCAGACACAGTGATGATCGCAAAGATCAAAACTGTTATTACAGCTATTGGGCGTAAAAATTAGAGTGTGCGAAACTTATTATATATTAGATTAAACATGTTTCAGCTGCAATGATGAGAGAAAAACCAGAGTCTGAATAATTTTGCTGAAAGATATTTACTCACAAATGCACCTCAGTATAATCAACATTGATGTGAACCACCAACTAGTCTGTCTGTTTGTTGTAAGGCAATCCCTTAATGGGGCACGGTTTCCCTTTACACAGAGGGTAGAATGACGACATGTGCATCCTGTGTGTGTGTGTGTGTGTGTGTGTGTGTGTGTGTGTGTGTGTGTGTCAGTTGCGCACACTGTATGTGTTGGAGGAGCAGGGACACCAGTCTCAGATGAGACGACTGAGAGGAAATAAGGGGCTCATATGTCTTAAGTACCTCTGTAGAGGCAAAACCGAGCAGAGTGAAGGACAGGAAGACTCTAAGACAGAGGCTTTGCTTCAAGATAAAGTAGTGAAAAATCCCTGAAAAGGGTACACATGATGTAACAAATGAAAGTTGATGCATGTCATTCTTTAATTATCTGTCTTGAGAACTGATGAAGGGCATGAGGTTTGGGCATTAAATTTCCTATTAATTTCTAGGTTCCTTAAAAAAAAAAACCTGCGTTTTACCTTGTCCACAAACCATCCTGCTGAGGAGCCTTTATTATTATGGCCAATCGTGATCTTCCTCACTTTGCCCAAGTTTGGTGCATCAATGGTGAACTTGTCCTCTGTGCCTTTTTCAAAGTTATTTTTGTCATTGTCAAGTTGTCTCTCCCCTAAAATAAAATAAGTCAATTTTATCAGTGGAAAACAAAATTCGAAGCTCATCGAAGCTGGTATTCACTTTGTAAAAAAAAAATCAACTACTTGACCACATATGTGAACTTGAATTACCGCCTCGTGGTTGTATGCCTCCGAAGTTGCAGGAAATATGGTCAAAGACTCCTTCCTGAGTAACAGCATTGAATAATGGCCAGAAGAGTTTTTGCAGAACATTATGATGTCACAGTGAAGTTGATCTTTTGGATACGAAATGTCATCACTTCATCATTTTATCCTATTAGACTGTGTTATATTGTCATAATTAGAGTATGAATTCTTGACTATTGGCCAAAATGTGTTTTGTGAGGTCAGTGACCTTTGACCACCAAATTCTAATTAGTTAATCCTTGAGTCCAAGTGAATGGTTGTGCCAAATTTGAATAAATTCCCTCGCAATATTGCGTCCACATGAATGGGATGGACGGACAACGGAGGCATAAAAACACGTGTTACCTGTTGCATTGTTGTCATTTACCTGTGTCTCCAAACTCCCCAAAGATGTTGATGAAGACATCTGCATCTGTTCCACTGCCTTTTACATCTGCAGTGAAAACACTCACCACATACTTATTATCTAGAAAATTTGGAACACAAAACAGTAACTCAAAACAGTTTGTCAACCACATGGAACTACTGTGTGAATAAAAATAAAATAATCAATTCATGCAGATTCATTTAATAAATCACTGGAGGCAATGACAATGCTATAAATACACATACTTATTGGCTCAGAACTGTGTATACATACATTTGGGGATGTCCATGGGGTCCATGCTGCCCAGCAGGTCTCTCACATAAAGGCTTTCTCCCTCTGTCTTACTGAGCCAGTTGTTACAAGCAAAGTAGAACCTCAAGTGAGGCCTAATCACATCCGTCACCACCACTCTGTCCAGGAACCAGCTGGGGTTCAGGCCGGTGTTGTCGTGCTCAATCCTGGACCACCAGAAAAGTAACATCCAAGTAATTTAGTTTAATTCATCTTGCAAATGAATTCAGGGGAGGAAACAAATCTGAATCTGATCCAAAAATGTCTGACCTAGCTCAAATGAAAACCTGTGCTGTAACGAATAGCACACTGAAAAATATTCACTGAAGTGAAAAAAGAAAAACAGGATCAGGGATGAAATGTGTGACATACCTTATCTTTTTCAAAGGCCCAACATTGTGAGTTCTAATTCTGAACACATCAGTTTTGGCTCTTTCGAAGGCTGTGCGACTCCTGAAATCACAAAATGGTAAACATTTGGGTCCCACCCTGAATTTCATTCTCAATTTGAGAGAATCAAACAGGTAAATGTTAGGTAGGTCTAAGAAAAATAACAAAATATTCCACATTCACTCCCGGTGCATAATGAAGTATAATAGCCTTGCAGATGTTTTACAAAAATCATGCAGCATATCACGTCACACAAAGTGAGCTCAGCGTTAACACCAAAATCACAGCACACAGTCTGCCGTCTGTCTGAACAGCCATTCTTTCAAAACCACCACCACCACTGTGTTAAGAAATGAATAAATACCTCTTTTCTGTGCTGTTGAAGTGGAGAAATAAAACACGTTAGTTTAATTACAGGAACATACTGAAACAAATGGTTAAATGTCATAACTGAGGCCTCTGGCTAGAGCTGCGTGATAAATATATTAAAACTTTATTCTTTATTTGACAAACTCTTTTACATTCAACAGTCTTTGAAGACAACTTACTTGCTGGCCAGGTGGACTTTGGGAGTGATGCCATATTCTCCGAACAGAGTGACAAAGACGTTGGCGTCAGTGCCTGCCCCTCTCTCATCACCAGTGATGGTCACAACCTCATACACTGGAGAGTTTAATGACACAAAACAAATGGAAGCAGGATACAGTGCATTACAAGGGAAAGACATGGAAATTCAATAAATCAATATAAAAAAAAGTATCGCTAAGAATTGGCATCAAAGTCAAGGTATCGGTATCAGTGCAAATATTGAAATATTTTTGAATGATACCCAGCTCTACTTTTAATTGGTATTTCTGACATTTAACGGTGAGAGCCAAACACAAACTTTAGTGGATTGTGACTCTCATATTAGGATGTGAATCCTAGAAAGATTGGTGAGTGACAGGTGTCATATAGCTGTAGGCTGAAGATAACATACTGACGATACATGGATACTTCTTCACTCAGTGTAATGTTACCATGAACATCAAACTAAAGCATGGGCAAATTACCACTGGAGCCACTCAGAATAACGATTCACCTCTCCCCTGGGTGTTGGGTGTCTTCCCTCAAACAGAACATGTCATGTGCTATGTTTATAGAGTATTTTAACTGTCACTTCCATAGCGTGACTTTTATACATTTCACAGGTTGAGGTAAAAACTTTGCAATTACCTTTCTTTTTGTGGTACTCGTCCTCGTAGTTCTCCACTTTTTCTGGCTGGTAGTTGCGGAGCTCACTCTCATAGATTTTAACGTAATTTTCAACCTTCTTCTTCTTGCCTTTCGTCTTATTGGTGTCTTCGTCACTGTCCCCCTTCACCGAACCTTTTTTCTTCTTTTCTTTCTTTTTCTTTTTCCCCTCCTCTTCATCCCCAGCTGCAGGTTCATCCTCTTTCTCTGAGTTCTTCTTGGATTTTTTGTCTTCATCTTTGGATTTTTTATCCTTTGAACCCATCTTGTCTTTGACTGAGGATTTCTTTGAGCCTTTCTTAGTGGTCTCAATCACATCAGGGAGTTCCACCCCTCTCTTTTTACTCTTGGAGTCATTGTCCTTACCTTCATTATCTGTATTCTGCGACTCACTGCTCAATTCATCCCCGCTCTCCTCTTTGGCTTTCTTCCTCTTATTCTTGACCTTTTCTTTATCTCTTCCTTTTGTCTTGCTTCTCCTCACATCAGGCCCTGATGTGTCAGAATTGTATCCTTCTTCATCATTGTCTCTAAACTTCTTCTTCCTCAGTCTTTCATTGTCTGACTCACTCACCTTTCTACTTTTCTTCTTGGGCTTTGGTTTCTGATCCTCCGAGTCCTCGTCATCTACATCTTTGGTTTCCTCCTCTGCTCTCTGTGTTGTTTTTTTCTTTTTTGTGGGCATCTTTAATTTATTTACTACCTTGTAACCGTAACCAATTCCTGCCTGTTCCGGTGAAACTTGATTAAACTGACCTGTGACTGCGTACGAGTGACCTGCTGGCTGGACAGGTCCGAGTCAGAGCTCACAGACTGCTGTTTGGCAGGCAGCTGGGGAAGCCCCTCTCTGCTGGTTATCCTGACCTACAACAGCAGCAGATGCTCTGACCTCATTAAAAATGATAATCTGCTTCTTGTCACATGAGCAGAGGAGGTAACCCTTCTTAGGACTGGAGAGCTTCTAGAAAATTCCAAATTGGCATTGTGGTTATCCCCCTTTTATACAGTTAAACTGCTTACAGCTATCTACCTAAAAGCGGCACTTTATTAGATGCTGCTTTGTGCTAGTGACTGAGTGATAATGAACCGAATGAAAACAAACATGTAAACACAGCTGACATGAACCCAAGTGGATGATAAATGTAAATACTCCTTAGGTTTCCTCTGTCCAATTTCATTCCTGTTTGTTCTTAACTTGATTTCATTCAATCAAATAAACATATGAGACACCTACAAATACAGACAAGAAGATTATTTTGTGGCATATTTTCTGGTAGAATACTGAGAACAAACTTTTATTCCTGAGTGTGTTGAGTGAGTTTATTTCATTATATTTCCTCAAGTCATGTTTATTTTGTTGTTAAGTAGTATATCTAATCTTTTAGGTTTGTTCTCACAATTATATATTTAGAGTGAGAATGTATTGATGTACTGATTTTTGATTTAGTTGTTAGTTGCATTTTCATTTTCAAGTTTACACGATCATCTTAATAAAGTCCCCAAATGGCTTCTATAATGACTTTAACAATTATAATTTTGTTGTTAGTTTCCTGCACCAGATGCTTTGAGGATGGAACATTACATGGATCATGGATTGTGCATTTAAATGAGAATCCAACCCTTTTTAAGAATTGACCTTTCTTATTCCTGTGCCCTAGAACAGATTGGTGAATATTTGTGAACATGCAGCACTCACCACTAAACTTAGGAAGCAAAGGGAGAGCACTGACACTGTTTGTGCAATTTCTTACACCAAAATGAGCGTTTCAAATCTTAAGCTTTACATCCAAGTACATTTCACAGCTACTGGAGATTATTGGGTTAGTGAGATAATGTAATGGCACAATGTAATTTCAGCTGTATAACTTCAGTGGCCTGACTGAAGCAAGCCTTTGACTTTTTTAGAATGACATCTGCAACCAAGTCTATGACTCCAGGGTGTTTTTCTGTTGTATTAGTTCATAATTTGCTCTCAATTTTTTAATGTAATCTCTTATGTATGTGTGTGTGTGTGTGTGTGTGTGTTTGTGTGTGTGTGTGTGTGATGAGGGGGGTGGGGTGGGGTCGGTGTTCAATTAAAAAGATCCATGCATTCCACGTTTTCATGTCACTTGACATTTAATTTATATTTTAATCAATAATAAAAAACTGTTGATACTTCACAAAGTCTGTGCCCCTTGTGTTTATCCATGGATTCTCTCTGATGTTTAGCTTTAGGAAAGATAATTGTTCTTGGCCACAGGACTTACATATGTGACATTTAAATCTTTAATTTAGTCAAAACTGCTTTCAAATAAACTAATTATAAGTTTATGAAAGTTGTGATTATTATTTGATGCTAAATTCATTTACTGCAACAGTTTATGGACTTTTGCTGCTGCTTGTGAACTTTGATCATTCCTTCACTCGTGGGGAAAATGGCAGGAAATTAACAATTACGGCCACCTCTAATGCTAACACGTCCAGCACGTGTAGGGTACTTCAGCCTTGGCTGTGCGTTGTTGGACTCAGCAACCAGTCGGACCGCACTTCAGTGAGACCTAGTCTTTGCCAGAGTAATCTGAATAACTAACACACGCAGAAACTTTTCATACTTGCCACAGTTTCAGAGATCAGATGAACAGGAAACGGGCCGTGCAGGGGGGAATCTGATGCAGGGCGCACTGTCTGTGTTTAAGCAGACTTTGGTTAAAGGACTGAGCACATACGGGCAGCGGGGCTGACAACGCGCCAACGTGGCTTTAAATACAGGAAACAAAAAGCAGGAACGCCGCAGGTAATTCACCTAGAGGAAGAAGAAGAAGAAGAAGAAGAAGAAGAAGGATTTCTTGATGTTTCATGTGAACAGTGCGACACCTACTGGACAGAATGTAAAATAGGCAATAACCTAAATATCAGAATACGAGAAACCATGATTATATTTTATATTTTAAGCATACGTTTGTAGTAATATCGCCTAGAATAAAACGGAATTCTTCCCCTGCACTTACATATATACTGGAACTAAGCGTTTGCCCATATGCATACTATCATGCATATACATCCATACAAGTTATGCATGTACATACATATATCCAATTAATTGTTCGTCTGTAACAAACATTACACACACACACACACACACACACACACACATCTGCTTTATTATTATTAAATATATATTTTTCTTATATTATTATTTGTATATTTTCATTTATAGTTTATGGTGAAAAGGCCCAGGCCTTCTGAAGCCTTTACTGGCAGTAAATGTAACATTTTGTTCTGGGCAAATGAGAGAAATTGTCTGCTGGATTTTGTTTTTTTTTTGTGATTCTTATCGCAGCCAGCAGAGGGAGACACCTTCATTTGGATTTGGATTCAAAGTGAATTGTTGTTTGCACCATTACATTTATTCAGGAGAGGATGAGCACTGGTTGCATCAGTCAGGTTATGACAGTTTTATCCCTTTTTCATGGATTTTCCAAAAAGCCCAAATTTCCTCAGTTGTTACACATTTGATGGAAACCCTTTCATATACTTTAAGCACTTTAAATGCAAAATTTAAAAAAAAAACTGAAAAAACAAATGCTGTCTATATTTAAGCATGCTCAATGCATTATGTAAAGCTTTTTACATACATAAAGTGTGAATATTACATTAAAAACTCAGTGGCTTCTTCATTTCGTTTCCTATGTACACTTTCCGACATACCGAGTGTAAAATACAGAACGCATACAAAACAAACACAAAACACAAATACAATGTCAAGATACTGAATCTACTTAGAAACTCTTTATGATGTGTTAAGCTTTTTATGATGATGTCATGATGTAATGATGTGATATGTATGATTGTGACAACCGTCTTCTGCACAACAATAATAATAAAACAAAGCAATAAAAAAAGGCTTCATCCTGTATTCATTTTCTGTCTGGCCAAGTGTTTTTGTCTCCACTTTCTGCAATGTTTCCTTTGGCTGTACTGTAAGACATTTTGCCTGGCATGAAGTATTCAGCCACAATGGATCCCTGGATGCTCTTCCTCTTCCTTGTCCTCATCTTCCTCCTTCTGTTTCCCTCCCCCTTCCTCCCCCTCTTTCTCTCTCTGCAATGTTCATCCAAACTGAGGCACTTCAATCTTAGGACTCTACTCTGATTTGGGATAATTTAACTGTTAATGTTTGCACCTGGTCAGTGTGGCCAAACATTTATTTTTATTCCTGGGGTTATGTTGTAATTTATGATTACAGTCTCATTTACTACCCAAAAAATGTTCAAGTGTTTTTGCAGAATTTGGTCAAGAGTGTGTTACCTCAGTTTTGTGTCCATGTGAGGGTCAAAAAAACCAACCCATTAGTTGTTGGTTTTCCATTATGCAGTCACCATGTACACAGTGACCCTTTAACTGTTTTTGCAGATGTGTTTGGATTCCAAAGAGTAGGTTAAAATGGATCACCAAATCAATAGAAAGAAACAGTTGTTATGTAACTTGACAGAAACTGTTAGACTGAGCAGAGCAATAAGCCCTAAATCATTATGGGGGATAGTAATCTTTTTTAAAAGAGAGTACAACTGATAGCCACTGCCCTCCTCTGCAACCTGTCTTGTAGATGTGACTGTTAAACAAGGAGACTGACATGTTTGTAAGATGCATATCAGTGATGAATGCAGGAAAAAGGAGTTCCATCACGGCTTTCAAGATGTTTGTCCCGACAACCTAAACAAGCTGCCTGCAGTAAATCAGCAACTTCCACATTCTTTCAGATTCATCGAAAGTAAAGGAAGCATTTTAGACTACAAAGGAGCAGATAGGCAGTCACGGGTGAACATCTCCATAGGGGCCAGATACTGTGACTTCAGACACAGCATTTATCTGTAGTTTCTTTGAACATAGATTCAAAGGCATTGAATCCCAAAGTTCGTGTCATCGGTCAAACCCATTATCGGTGCTGCGTTGTTCACCGGAACAAACCGGAGTAAAGGCCATAGATAACCTCTCAAATTATATCAGTCCTTTCTTTGATGGTTCAACAGATTCATCTATAAGTTTTAAATAAGAAGCCAATACCAAAATGTTCTTAATCTGCCTATTGACCTGCTCTATTTGAAAAGGGCCTTGAGATAACTTCTGTTGTAAATTTACTTGACTTGTCTTGCTGATTCTGTGTACATTATGTGTCTGTGTTGAAAGTTACTGTTCTTTGGCCCTACTCAATTCTTTTCTACGATTTAGGCAATTCCATCAGCACTGACTGGACTGAACTCGGGGTCATTATTGACCAGACTGCTCAGACACATAATATAACAGTAATCAGTAACAACTTTTTTACAGCTCTGTTATTTCCTAATAATTTTCTTGAAAGTGTCCTAGAAAGAACCATGTAGCCTGGTTTTAATTACAGGAAAACTAGAGTAAATTTCTGAGCTTGTTATTTTAGTTAATTTGGTTAGTTGTGTTGAGTTTATTATTGACATACAGAAGAATTTAAATTAATAAAATTACTCTATTCAATTTATTACCTATTCATTTACTATTGGAGACTTTATTATTCATTTGTGCTGAATTGTATGCCTGTTTGTGGTCCCATTTCACATTTTGCATGTTTAGCTCACCCGTTGTCCTCTGAATTTAAGTCTCACGGTTGAGCTTAGCATTTAGAAACAACTGGGAGTGTAACAACAGATCACTCGTTTTTTTTAAACCTGTAATTAACACTTAACTATATTTAAGCAATATTATACTAGAGGGCGACCTCGAGTGTGACATTGCTTTTATACAACAGTTCCAAGAGCGCCATATTGGTTAAATAAGCAACAACAGATTATGATTTGTTTTTTTATTTCATCATTTATTTGTCAACGCCAACACAAATAGTTCCGCAACTGGACTGGTACGAGACTGTTGCTAAGCAACACAAAAACATTTTCCTGATCTGCACAGTTCACACTAGCTTGCTACTTTGTCTACACGTTACCTCAGGAGTAATTATCTAAGCTTCTTCCCTTCATCCTCTCCTGACAACTGTACATCATTTTCATTGAAATGTTATTTCTGGAAATATTTTCATCTTTGCAAAGGTTTTTGCAATCTAAGATAGATAACGACTGTTAATGTGATGCTGATTAATGCAAACACCTGTGAAGCGGAGTGATACATGTAGTTAAAAGTCCCAGTGCTGTTGTACTCACTCACGGAATGCCTCTCGTTCAATAAAATCACTTGGTCGGAACTAACTGTTGTATAAGGTTCTTTCTTTCTGCGAAACTTCTCAGAGGAGAGTTTTTGAAAATAAATAGGAATTTTTTGACCCGTTGAAAAAAATACATCACCCAATAATCATAATAAACACAATTATAACTTAACTTGTGGGGCACCTCTCATAAATACAATGTTTTTTCAATTTTATAACCCACATTTTAAACATTTAAAACAACAAACAAGTTAAAAGGTTTCTGTTCAACCTAAAAAGAGAGGCAACTTAACACTGTTGTCATCAGACATTTATTGTTGTGCCATAAAATGATAGGCTTTACGAGCTCAGGTAAACAGATACAAAAACAACATATTTAAGAAAACTGGGGTGAGCAATTATGGAAAAAGAGCTGTGGGTGGAGCTAGAACAAAGAAATTGATATAGAAATCAATCATCCATCCATCCATGAGCTATGCCACTTGTTCCCTGTAAATACCCTCACTTACTGCAGCGAACATGAGCAAGGGTATGCAAAAAGAAAAGCAAGATCACATAGATAAGTTTTTCTCAGCATATTTTTTAATTTGTTTATTTTGTTTTGTTGTATGACCGTAGACAGAATATGGATTAGAGTTTCATTATGACTTCACATTCACTTTTCATTCATTTTTCAGTTTCAGATCATTTCATGGGCCTAAGAAACATTTCTAATAAATGGGCACCATTAAAAAAAAGGTGTCTGCAGGTGAGTCTTGAGATGCTGCGTGTTGGATATGAATGCTATTTCACAGTATTTAGACCAATTGAAACTCTGCATTAGCATAAATAATAATAGGATTTTGACCGCAGTTTTTTTCAAGATGTTTCAGTTGGTTTATTTATTTATTGTACAGATATAAACAGTAAAGAGTGAAGAAGATGGAATCTGAAGTGTTTTATGCATGTGATGCTGACTTCAGATCATTCCATAGCCTTTGGATTATATGCTTAATTGGTTTCCCAAAGCTACAAATGTTTATTTTCTATGCCGTCCAGAAGGAACTTCGTGATAACATAGCTGCGACTCCGCGACACAGAAGACACTCTGTAAAGACTCCCAAAACAAACACAGTGGAGGGTCTGACAGTTCACGCAGGATGCACAGAAGGAAATGAAGAGGAAATGGATTGTCACAGCAGGATACGTGATGAGCACGGTCACTGTCATGTTGCTCGGCCAAGAACCTCAGAGTCCACGACTGTGGTCAAATTATGTTATGACAAGGGGATCAGATCGTGGAGAAACCTAAACACTGATTTATTTGATAAGGGCAAGGTGGTTTGTCTCTTCTCACAGTAACTTGTTCTTTGTGGTGGTTATGCAGCCCAGAAAGGTCGGTACTTGTGCTCATAGATTTATTTCTGTGGCCAACAGGTGACATAGTGAGAAGTGAGTGTGACCCACTGTAAGAACCCAAGTTAAAGGTGCTATGTTGACAGTAATCAATACCGATATGGATACTTCTTATTGTTAAAAGCTGCTAATGTACCATCATATATAGATAGAGAAATATGTAATGATTTATGATTTATTAGGAATAGGCTACTTCTGGAAATACTTTGATTACCAGGCAAGTAATTTGACAAACATTAAGCATTTCTTTTTACAGTTCTCTCTTAATTACAGATTAAGATGCATTTTAAAACACATGACATTTTTTTTGTTGTAAAAAAACGTGAATTCTCTGAACCAAAGAAGTCTTCACTGCACACATACTCACAACAGCAGCAGAGGTGCAAATATTACAGCACTAAGTGTGTTCATGTGCTCAAAATGTGATTTAACATGTGATGGATCCTTTTTTTTTGTCAGTATCAATACTCAAAACAAGACTTTGTATCAGTATTGATACTTTAGGGATCGTTCCACCCACTGTTATCTTGGCCAGAAGTTGTCTGTCCTCCAGCTTGGCCTCACATCAATAACAGTAATCACTGTCCCTGTGCACTGGAAAGAAGATAAAACATTACACAGGCATGTTATTATTGCTTCATGGGGACTTTTTTTTTTTTTTTTTTTGACAGCATCCTGTGATTAAAATTCCAGTTGATACTTTTGGTTTCTGCACCATATCTGTTTGTTTTGCATCCAGGAAATTGTATTCTGTCCAATATGGAAAACAAAGTGTATTCTGTGGCTAATAAAAGTACAAACATGTCCACTTAGTGAAACATATTTAGCAAGCTGTATTAACACTGAACAGGAAAGCAAACCAATGGAATCAAGGCAGAGGCCAGGAGATGAAAGGTTTTTATCATTACAGATTTATTTCACAAAGCAGAGATAAAATATCTTATCAATACTAAGCAGAATTTCTCCTTCTCCCATACAACATCATTTTTAATAACAACTGAGTATGGTGTTAATACTAAGCAAGTGTAGCCTGAATTTGACCTTTTGACAATGTTATTAACATTTAGATCACAGACTGTGTCTTTAAAGGATAATTCTGGAGAATTTCAACCCGGTGTATTTCCTATAAATGTTGCTAATGTGGGGCTAATCCTTGGGCCGTGCTAACTTTGCATTCGCCACCTCTGTTGTAGAGATTCAGGGAAACGAGAGGATTTGCCCAAAACATAGTGGGGCAAGTAGCGCAAGACTTTTACTCTGTCCAAAAGTCAACACAGAGAATAGCCAGCTGGAACAGTTAAACGGTAAACACGTTCTGTATTTACTTTCAGTCCGACCCGGAGACAAGCGTTTGAAATGAAATCATCTAAAATGTATGTTTATTTGGAAAGTTGAAGGAGGCTGCTTGCCTGCCGCAGCTTGCCCCAATATACATTGTATTAGGTGAGCCCTCGGTTCCCTGAAGCTATCAAACGGAGGTGGAGAGTGCAGAGTTAGAACAACCCATAGATTCACAACAGCCAGATATATGGGAAATACACCAGGTTGAAATAATCCGGAATTATCCTTTAACCTTCTCTTCCAATTTTGGTTCCTACAGTTTCCTCTATAGAAACTCCTTCGCATAGAAAGTAGCAGTGCAAAGAGTTGCTAAAAGCAGCCCCGAATCCAAAACATTAAAGTATCACATCACAATATGCTTTTTCCTGTTCCGAGCATGGTTCACGTTGTGATGACGTTGTTCATGGCTTGACCAGGTTAAATAAAAAGAACTTGTCAGCATCAGAGGTAAATATGACAGGCTTTGAAGCCTGGCACTTACATAAGCTTTTGTAAACTTTGATTTTGCCACTATCTTCCAACCTTCGGTGTGAACTTCCTCTTGCTTTTTAGTTAAATTAAAGAGAACAATATGGGCCCTTCAAGCAGATTACTTTCTCAAAGCAAGAAGCCCTCGATCCAGCGTATTGCAGTGTTTCAGAACCAGACGACACAACAAGGATTTAGATTTTTTTTAATTTTCTCTAAGAATACATTTGGTCCTAGCTGTCCATACTATCGTAGGTTTCCATGGTGTATCCTCCGGTGGTGAGTGTCAGGAAAAGGGGGATGTCGGAGAAAAGATGATGCCGCAGACTTCATAAGTTAAGTGAAACACATGGTCTTTCTCAACCAAATGGGTGGATCATACATCACATGGCACACCCTTTAATTGCTGGAAAGGACGGTTAAGGTTGTAAAACTAGGCTGGACAAATGCCAGGGAAATAAAGACATAATTATCACCAAAAGGGATGCTGAAGTAATTTAACAAATAAGAAACAGTGGAAAGAAGCATATTTTAGAGGTATTAAAACCAATCAATTACCTTCAGTTACCAATCATTGATCAGCGTCTTGTTGGCAAGACGCCCTTTTCACAGCATTCCTGCTCCACACTGAACAAGACATAAACAAAGAAAGAAGAGAAGAAGTACTTTGATCTGACATAACATATTCGGGCTGATCTATTTTTGGAAGTGTTGCTGTTATTTCATTCCTGGGAGATAATTGGTACCTTTACAGATTAAAATGGCCAAGCCCAGTGCATGTGAGTCAATCAGTTTATCTTGCAAAGCCTGTTTCAGCTTGTACCAGGATATTATGTGGAACTGGGACTAGTCTACAGTAAACGGTGATAAATTGGACAGGTAACAAAAACAGTTCAGTCCATTCCATTTTCCATTATAGGGAAATTGTTTGGAAAATGCATGTGGGGTGGTGGGTGCAAAAGAATATGTGCAACAGAAACAGATCCACAATAGATGCCTTTCCTCCACATCTGCTCTCCTTCACGTTGTGACGTCTTTTGGGACTTTTTTGCCTGCTGAAAGTGCACTCAGAGGCGACATCTGATATAGTGTGTGTGTGTGTGTGTGTGTGTATGTGTGTGTGTGTATGTGTGTGTGCGAGTAAGCGCACTTGTTCTCTGTTCCCAGTCACTGGTAAAACACTTACGTTCATGTTGATCCACGCCACCGACAATTAGTGGCCCTGGTCCGGGCAGTGGAAATGAGGACAGCGTCTCACTGCCTTTGGTGAGGTGCAAGGATCTGAACTCAAAAATCACAACTTGGATGAAACCTGAGCTGTACAGCCAATAACTCTTTAAACACACACACACACACACCACACACACACACACACACACACACACACACATAGAAACATGCAAAAATACACACAATACACATTTATTAAGATTAATAGCATGCATACTAGTCAGTGTTTTGAGAATAGTTTGCTCATTAAATACCCGATGACACAATGTTCCCACTAATTTCTTGCCCCTTTGAAGTCAGTTATTTCATAAACCATTTTAGGTTGACATAAAGTAGCAGATTTATGTCCTGCTGCTTGTTGTTTTATCTTGGTAGCCTAAATGACCCCTCCACTAAATCATATTTTTCATGGTAATACTGTACCTTTCACCAGAGATTCCCATGCAAGACATTGGCTTAGAGGCACAACTGACAAGATAGACATGAAAAATGATCTTTGCAGAAGCAGCAGTAGACATGCTGAAAGTGCATTTGCGTGGAGTCATCATAAAAGTTATGGCAAATTCTGTGGATGAATCACTTTGTCCTAAGACGCTTACATATTATTGCACCAAAGCAATAATGTTTTAACTTTACACAGTGAATAAAACCACCCTGTAGGAGTAGCAATGGGCTTTTTGACCCAGTGTTATTTTTTATTCTCTATTGAGTTATTTAACTGAACTAAAACATGGCATGGTTGTAAACTGTTCCATCTCCTTTAGTTATTTTTAAACTTACCCAAACTTGGTCAATTTCTTATCCACTGATTATATTTGTAGTGTAGCATGTGCTTTTAAAAACCCTATGATTCATAATCAAGTGGTCTGATACATTACAGTGTCAATGGTGGCCCACAGAGCAACTGGTTTTGAGTTATGAAGTGCTGAGATCTTGAAATAAATCAGGATATCAGCAACATTAAAGCCATCAACATTGTTTCAGAACAACATTTATTAGAAAACCTCAGAGTTAGACACAGTAATCTGACTCCTGAGCAAATGAACAGCTCAGCCTTCAGTATCTGGAATAGCTCTGTGCTCAAATTAACCTGTTTTGAAATATATGATTAATGGTGCGGAGAAACAATGAGGCAAAATTCTACTCAGCGTGTAATAGGTGATCGCAGGGGATAATGATTATTTGAGAATTGAAAGAGAAACATACTTAGGATAGGCAGCTGTGAAAAAAAATATGCTGAGAGCTCCAAGAATCACTGAGCGAGGAGCAGAATTGGCACAGACAGCGGTGCAAGCTGGGAAAAGCTGCTTGGCTTCCAGTATGTGTGGGCACGTGACTTTCTGTCGGAGCACCTCTCTGTGGACCCGAAACTGTGTGGTTAAAGTGTTTACTATCACATTTTGTGCTCAAATCAGAACAACTTTTCAAACCACGTCTGTCTGCCGTGGTGGCTGTCATGACATTAATGAAGTAAATGTATTTGTGAAGTAATTATCTTTTTTTAATTCTTTTTTCGGCATCAAAAAAATAAACTTTCAGTACAAACACAAAGAAATGTTTTTCTTGTTCAGATTAGTTCAGTCAACAAGTCTGTACTGGATGATGGTGGTAATATTTAAAAGCATGCTTCACTACATGTTTTCTAGCATAGTACTGTGAGATTTTTAACAGGTGATGACTTTTGGACTCGTCACTGTGATTTCCACTGGAGTGTATATTGGCCATCTCTCTCAGCTTGAAGAGACTTGCACTTTTTTTTTTTTTTTTTTTTTAAACCAGGGCCATAGCCAGATTTTGGAAATACTGATGTTATGTCCAATACTCTCCATTGCTGATACAGCACTGTGGAGATATATCTGGCTATGTGAGTCTGTGTCCAATATAATGTCCAAGCAACCCACAACCCACCTCTGCAGAAACCTGTAAACCTGTAAACCTTTTTTTTCTATACTTTTTTGTTTTTTTGTTTGCATTTTAATTCAAGAACTGCTGTATGTCACAAAGTTTCCCCACATAAAGAACTACCCTCCTAAATTGAGTCTAAAACACATTGATATCAGCCAATGAAAATCCCACCAGCTTTCCAGAAAAAAACAAACAGAGGAAATGACTCTATAATAGCTATGGTCTGTTCTTGCTACTATATATCATTCATGAAGCCCATCTGGGCACGGACGGACTATGAGACAGTGGGGCCCAGGTCACAGACATGTGAAAGGCTCCCAGCTTCTCCTGTAAGAGCAAGATAACCAGGTCAACAGAGATGCACTATTTGTCTCTGCGGTCGGTTTGTGTCCCGTGGTAGTTGTTGTACGTCTCTTTGTAGTTGCATTGTCTGTCTTTGTGGTTGTTTTGCCTTATTCTGTTATCATTTTCTCTCTCTCTGTAGTCGTTGTACATCTCTTTGTGGGTGTTTTGTGGGTTTTTTTGTGGTTGTTGTCTGTCTCTTTGTAGTTGCTTTGTTTCTCTTAATGGCCATTATGTGTCTCCGTCAGTGACATTTTGCAGGTGAAACTCAGGTGGGCCCCTGATTCTTTGGGCCCTTGGGCCCGTGCCCAATGCAGGCCCATTCAGCTACTACACTGTATGTTACATCTCTCCTGCAGTACAGATGAACTCAGTTATCTTACCTTCCTCATCAGGATTGCCTTGCTGTGGTGGCTGTTACTGGATTCAAAACAGAGCTTGGTAAATGCCTTTTCCTGCTTTCTTCTACTCAGATAGAATAGACTGCAGCTGTGTGTCAAAGCATCACCTAATTTCTTTATCGGATTTTACAGTATTGACTGCATCATCCGTTAAACCCCTCCCTTGAACAGCAATTGTCCTGTAACAGCTTAACAGGCGTATCTAGGCACTGCAGGTGTATCAAGCTTTGGACCTCTCCTCAGCATTTAAACAGTTTGGAGGATGGTGTCCATTATTAATTATTTATCTGCTCTAATCCGACCTGCAGTCGTTCACATATTCAGATACAGAGATTATCTAAGTCACCAACTGAATGTTACTTCCAAGGTAAAGTTTTAGCACATATAGCTAGGGCAGCTGTTGTGAGCTGCTCTTAAACGGAGGTGGGGTTAACCAGACACACAACAAGTTAGTCTTCATCCCTGAAGACTTTACTCTGTTTTATGGGGAGTGTTTTCAAAAAGTATTTCTTTTTATAGGGAAAAGACTTCAAAAAGTTGGATAACTGGTTGTTTTGGCAAATGCATGAGTCAAATAAAACGCACAGCCATTTCTCTGAGCTTTACAGCGGAGTTGCCAGGAGTTCAGGTGGTTGAGGTGGATTGGAGTGCAAAGGTCACGACTGTCACACCAGGGGCCAGACAGGGGTTTGCATCCACAGTCCCCTTTGTGGTTAGGTACTTTGGTTAAAATTAGGGAAAGAATGTGGTTTCTGTTTAATGTTAATAAACACATTGTGTCTGAAGTCACCGTTAACTGTTTCTAGATTAAATCAGATCATCATATTTCACTAACTTTAACTAAGTGATGTGAAAACAGTGTCATATTGCTAGTCACTATATTGTGCTGCAAGATTGGATATTTTGGTGGGAAACAAATAAGGTGTCTTTGAACTTTTTACAGATTGAGTGCATTCAGTATCAACATATTTACGACCTACCAAATACGTTCACAACATATCCTCATCATGTTAATAGAAAACATAATCCAGTCATTAAGTTTCCTTCAAAACATATTTACCACAGTTTTCACTGTAGGGTGCTCTTGCGGTTCAAGAGCGGAAAGCTTGACAGGTGTTAGTGAGTGCAGATTTTTAAGGCTGTAGATGTTCATTGCAGGCATTCTTTTCTTTTATCATAGTTTTGTGTGATTGTATGTGTGGTTTCTTTTTATGTCTTGAGGAACACATACAACTGATGTCACTGGTTAGATTCTAACTCAGAGCATGGGTGGTGCACGGCAACTGCCAGATGACTCATCGATTTCATCTTCATCTGGACCCCGTGCAGCTTATTTCCTCAGCAACATGTAGTTTATTCAAGCGATGAAAATTTTCTTGGGAGGTCTGAGACTGATATGAATTGGAAATTTATGGCTATTACTGACTCAGTGAACTCTAAACCCACAGAAATGTGCAGTGGAAAATGCTTCGCTAAATGTGACCCTTGTGAAAACACCCACTCACACATGTAATGACACACACATATCTGCACCATTAACAGATGCTATAATGCTTTAATTGCTTTTGGCCGCTCTCCTGTCCACCTTGAACACTTCCCAGAAAGAAAATTCATCAGATATGATTTACATATCTGATGAAAAGATTTTCTTCTCTTTATCTCCTACTCAGAGCTCAGAGAGCTAATGAGGCTTTTATTTTGTTAAAGACTTTCAACTATTTTCCCTTCCCACTTAAAAGCAAAGATACTTTAAAGGATGTACACAACGTTTATTTGAAAAAATCTGTATTTCAGTGTCTGACTGGCTCGTTGTCTGATAGGTCATCACATGTGGTTAAGTTTTTCCTTTTTCCATGGGTATTATATAACAGTGGAGATCAAAGTTACCAATTAGCTGCCGATTTCATGGGAACTTGCTGGTGTACATAATTCTGCTTTAAAACCTTTGAAATAAGTCGCTCTACATATACTGTATATTTGTATGGGATTTAACAGAGTCAGGAGGGTGACTAATTCCAACCCTGGAGCTGTTCACATTGCCGTTTACAACCGGACTGAACCCATGGCTACAATGTTAGTAAAGTTGTACTTAAATGTCAGATAAAGCCAAAATTTTACCAAAAAAGAAAATGTACATCCTTTTTAGTGATGTTTAATGGGTTTTGTATTGTTTTGTCTGAAACTTTGACTCTTTGCAGAAAAGGTTTCTGATCTCTGTGGGACTTACATGGATGAATAGAGGTGAAATAAAATAAAGAATATTATTTTAAAATCAAACTATACAGGAAATAGTAAGACATGACAACAACTGGGAGCTCTGCATTTTCAAACAGCTGGAGTTAAAAGATCATTTCAGAAAATAACGGCCTTAGTGGTATCTATACATGCAAATAACTTTGGTTTTATCTGTCCGAATGTTGAGATATCTGCTCTGAGAGAAGGAACATTCAAGCAACTTAACACTTTTTTCCCCATTCTGTATTCCCATTTCAATTTTCTCTTTTTTCATTACCCTCAGTTTTGCTTAATAATAATTAAGTTCATAGTTAACTTTTCCCATGAAAATTATACTTATACAAGATTTTACCTTCAATGTTTTTAGGAAAAAAACTGATATTTTCAAATGTAGTTGATACAATTTTGAACTGGTGTTTCTACTGGAAGAGTTTCATGCCGAACAAAGCCGTAGAGATGCTCCAACTGTGAGTCACATTAACGCTGGCTTTGGGAAAAATGAAGAGAACTCTGGAACAAGAGGCGATTTGGTCGACGATCCCTGCCTGATAAACGCCTCTGGTATCTCTTTCGAATTCCACACCCTCAGCTTGTAACGTAGGATTATTGTAAAATACTTTAAGTCTCAGGCCCGAGCCAAGACAACCCTGATAACATACTTAAGAAAGCTCCAATAAAACTACAAAAAACACTCAACTGTTTTCATTGACTGAGTATTATGCCCCATGACAAGTGAAGTGATCCTTGTGTAAACTCAGTGAAGTGTCCTTTTGACACAATGGGAGTGAATAGGATTTGGGGTGCGGTGCACGTAGCAAAAGAAAAATCCCAAAAAACATTTAAAAAATAATTTCTTTCTTTCCAGAAAGAGTGTTGATGTTGCTTTGGATAATCTCACTGTGAACATTTTTCATTGGAACTCGTTTTTAACCAAAGAAATAGCCCCAATCAAAAATGTCTGGAATGGAAACAAATATCTCAATATTATTGGCGTGGCTAGATAAGATCCTTTAAGTATTCAGCTTTAGCCCCGAACAAAGACTCACTGTTCTGAGTATATGTTAAAAAAGGATGCTCTTCTCACTAATGTGAGAGAAAACTGCTCCTGACACAGCATAGCGGATCATATTTTCTGTCCGGATTACATTTCATTCCTGTTTTTTTTCCATCACTCAAGGGAAGAAACTCACGCTCTTGTACCACTGTAAGACATTTACCAGTTGCTGCATCAGTTCTGCTTTGACTCTGGCTTAATTCCAGACTGGGATTGTTTTGTGTCCTTTTCAACTGGGGGTGACAGCAGACACGATGGAGCAAGCGGGTGTTTTCTGCAGTTTATCAATGAGCACGGAGGTGACAGAGTGCAGAGCGTCACCGAAGGACCCTGCTGATGTAAAGCAGCTCCACGGGTGTGTAACGACATCCGTGTCAAGTTGTACATCAGGATCATCCGTCACCACCTCCAACCGTAAGAAATCCAAAAATGATATCCTCCTTTACTCTTGAACTTTGGTGCAGACTTGGTTTAAACCTGCCTGAGGCCAGTAAGGCTATTCTATGCAGCTTGTTTGTATGGGATGTGAATGTACACCTGTTCACACAGATGGTAAATATCAGCCTCATTTGTTGTCCATTTATACATTTAATTAGGTGAGGCAGACTCTGGTGAGAGCAAAGAGGATCGAATTGCTGAGAAGTGGAAGGCTTGTTGTTGTGTCTCACTGTTGTGTGATCCTATTTTTCACAGTCTAATTCAATTCATGCGTGTTGTTCCCAGAGTCTGGAGGATCCTCTGACACTCTTAGTCTCTTAGGCGTCTCTGTAACGTGTTTGCCTTAGCCACTGCATTGCTTGTTTAAGTTTAATTGCTATGAATTGGAACCGTAGATTGTGTTTATTGTTACAGGAGAGAAGCTCTCTCGGCCAGGTCTACTTCCTGAGACTGTGGGTGTCTTTTTTTCCATCAGACTAACACTCTCTGTTTTTCTCTGTATAGGTGTGTCTGGCACTAGCTATTTGACACATTAGCAAGATCCAGCTTTTATTTATTTATTTTTTTGCTTACAAAAATTTGGCCATAAACTTTGGAAAAGTGTCAGCCTGCTCTTCTCAGGGCCATTTGTCTGTGCTAATGGGGTCATGAGATGATCTCACCAAGCCTTAGCGGGGGTGGGGGTGGGGGTGGGGCTGGGGGGTGTGGGGTTGGGGGGGTGACTATGAGAAACTTTCTGCTCATATAATCAACTTCCGCTTTATGTTGACAACATATGGTCACACGTCAAAGGCCATGTTTGCCCTGAAATGATAGTGTGGGTGTTAATTTACAGCTGCCTTGTAAATTGTACACAATCGTATTCCTGAACACACAGAAGTTCTCAGTCATTTCTGCTCAGTTTTGGTGCACACTAAGTCATGTTTGCATAAGAAAAGTGACACAAAACAAAAACATGCTGAACTATGTGCCCACACGCTTCATTCAACATACCAATATGAACAAAAAATAAAACTAAGTGAATAACAAAATAATAATAAATAATAAAATCAACAGCAAGGGAGACAAGAAAGGCAGAACATAGTCTGTGACATTAAGCAACAATCTGGAGTCAATGTAATAACATGGAAAAGGAGGCAGACTGTGCGCTCCAAAGTTTCAAACCACAGACATAAAGCTCATTTGAGCGGAAAAGCTCAAACAAACAGGAGTTAAATGTTCAGTCGATTATATGGCGGTAAGACGGGAGCAGAGGGTGTCAATTGACTGAAATTACACCACATTAAAAAGGGGAGGAAAATGCAACTAAACACAGAATAGGATAAAAGAAACTGTTCTATGTGAATCACCAGTCCTAGACTGACAAGGTAACAGCTCTTTTACAAACTTGAATATCTAAATTTAGAGATGTGGAATTAAGATTTTGGTCTAATTGATAGAAGAGATGAAGTCAATGAATATTTGGTCAGCGTTAGTCTTTCAAACTAAATGCCAAACATTTGCTGGCACCAGCTTCCAATATGTGAGTTATCTCTTCCATTGTAAACAGAATATTTAGGCATTTGGACAGTTGATCGGACAAAACAGACAGTTTGAAGACATCGCTGTGGGTTCCTGGAAGCTGTGATGTTTTGTTTTTTTCAGTTTTCTAATGTTTTGACTAAACAGTGAATTAAGATTAAGTGAGAATATACTCAGCAGAGTAATTGTTGGTTGCAGGTTGCAGTGGTTGATTATCTGAATTCTGGTTATCTGGATGTTTGTGCTGGAAGATAGTGATTCATGAACGTAAATACCAATCAAACTACATGACAATTTAATCACTGTGCAGAGATACTTCTTTTGGATAACCCCTTCAGAGTTGCGATTTATTAACTAGGACCTTCTCCTGGAGAAGAATAATTTTATTACAAACAATATTTTACACATCGAACACTGTTTTTTCTAAAGCTGACAGCTGTGTTCAAATAACCTCATCTTAATACATCAAGCAACATCTGTTCACTAATTTACACCACATTCTCTGTAGCTGCGGAAAAACTCCTCAACATTCAGATTTAAATAATTTGGTGTTAATATCTACGACACAAGGATCTTTGTACCCTCATTGTAAGATGGAAACCAAAGTTTTTCTAATTTGAGATGACAAATTTGTGTGTAACTCCAGGGCTGAGGAACAAAACCGTTGGTGTTCACCACATAATAATACTGCACTGTACATTAGTCATAGAACTAACACAATACGTCCTTCAAAAAGCACTGTACAATAGAGTTTGTTAAACAAAACGATCCCTACAATGGCAGCAGCACGTGCCAGTGATTACTCATAAGGATCACACTCAATACAGTTTTCATTTACAATATTGACCACAAGTTTGTGACTCAATTATTCTAAATCGCTGGTCTCATATACTTTACAGTAAAGGTTTCCACAATGATTGAGCAAAGTAGTTGAAATCAGAAGGTGTAGCTTTCCCATCACTGACACGTGAGTCATGAAGAAGTGGGTCATCTCTGTTTTGATAACTACTCTCTAGGGCTAAAATGATAAAAAAAAAAATCTGCTTGCACGGTTAGAGATAGTCATCACTGAGGTAGCTGGGTGCTGAAATAAAGAAGACACAAGATGATAAAGCTCAGAGCACTTCAAGTTTCTCTGTTTCTTTCTCACCCTGTGTGCCCAACTTCACACGTTGAACCATTTATTATTTTTATGTGCCTACCACCATTTTTCAGGGGGTTAAAAGTTCGCTTAAGGAGAAATAATTCAGTAGACGATCTACCTCAGAGCGATCTGAGAACTCTCTCCTGATTAGTTTAGATGCATTTCTCCTCCCCTGACTCGGTGCTCAATGACACCTGAAGTGCTGGATCTTTTGGGCAGGACAAGGCTGAAAGGTCCCTGATTGCATTTGTCCCTTTTCTGGTCTGACCTTCAACGCTGCCCTGCTCAAACAAATAAGAAGTTTGCGAGTGTCCGACTGATGATGGTCGTGAACCAGAGAGTCTGTCTACTTTGTGACAGCTTCCAGTGTACACCTCACTTCCCTCCGGCAGGTAGAGGAAGGTCTGGGAGCTGCTGGTGACATCTCGCAGAGAGTCCCGGTTGGAGATGACCGAGGAGAGCTGATGAGCATCTATACAGTGGAAGTTTCCCTGTCTCTGTTGCCTCCTGGCTCCCATTTTACAAAATAGGCACTTGATTTTCTCGATGAGCTTGAGGAGAACAGCCTTGCGCAGCAGGATGTAGATCCAGGGGTCCAGAATAGGGTTGAAGGAAGCAAAGCGTATTGCTCTTAGATCCGGGTTTTTGTCCAACTTCAGCTCAACTGGAGTCTTATAAAGCTGGTTCAAAAACACCTGAGCCTGCAAGGACAATTAGAATATTGGCTGAGTACATGGATAAATGTTTTACATTGTGTGTAAGTGTGCAGCTTTGGATGTGCCTATGTGTGTGTTTGAGAGTGAGTGAGCCACTGATAAAAACATGGCAGCAGTTATTAAGAACAAAAGAAATATGTTTAACTTTGCTTTCAAACCATTTACACAGATTTGGATCAAATTACGTGAGTAAATCGTTCTATAAACAAAACAAATCTCCATTTGTGTGTAAGCGAGTCCTGCGTAAAACGTGCGTAATGGTTAGATTTAAACCCACAGGGAGCAATGAAAGGTGAACTTACAACAAGTGGGATGGAGCAGATGAGCACCACTGCCGACGTGCCTATGAGCAGGATAACCATCTGAATTTCTGCACCGGCTAGACGCCCAAAGCTGCGTCCTCCTCTCCTCCGCGGGTCCACGCTGCGCCCCAGATCGGTTCCCAGCGACATCCTGCGCACGAAGCGCCGGTGCATTCGGATCAAAGCCACACACACCAGCACGTTACAAATTACGGTGACGAGAATAAGCAGAGAGCTGAAACCTGCATACATGTAGGTGTAAGCTGCATCGCTGGTCTTGTTGCTCCTCCACTCTAAAAAACACCAGGTTTGGGGATATTGTTTCTTGACCTGTCCAAAGCCCATAATCGGCAGGGCGCAGAAAAGCGCGTTGGAGATGTAGATCGCTAGGAGGGTCAAACCTGCCAGTTTTTGGTCCACATAGTCATTGTAGAAGTAGGCATGGTTTATAGCGATGTATCTCTCCACGGACATGGCACAGATGATGCTGAGTCCTGCCAGAGAGAAGAAAAGCATGGTGAATCCAAAGTACTGGCACAGGGGGTCCTCCCCGGGCCAAGATCCCTTCACATAAATGGCGATGGTGACCGGACTGGCCAGCAGCGTGCCCAGGAGGTCCGTGACTGCCAGTCCACAAACCAGCGTGTAAAATGTGGTTTCTTTCTGTTCTTTGCGAGATTTACAAAGAACCACGATGGCGATGAGATTCCCAACCACGCCGAAAATGAACATGATGGACGGGATGGTCGGGACCATCGTCCTCCCTGTCATCGATTGATTATTCATTGTTAAGCCTTTCAAGCGCAGTTCAAGAAGAGTGAAACAACTTTTCTCAACGCCAGTATTTCCAGTCCAAAGCATGAAACTTACTTGCACTTGAAAGAAGCCTGAGCAACATTGTCGAAGTCAGAAAAAAAAGCAGCTTCCACCTTATCTTAAAAAAACAACTTCCACAGAGAGTTCAGCTCCCCCACCTCATCCTCTGTATGGTTCTGCTGTGATTAGTGGTGTTTGCTATCAGATCCTCCGCTAGCTGTGCAAGACAGAAGCAGATTTCACTCACCAGGACAGACAGATGAAAGCAACCAACAGACACCACTGACTTCATTGAAATGAGGCTCTGCCCTCAAGCTTTCTGCAGAGTTCAGTCCCTCCCCTTCATTTCACTTCACAACCCTCATCAGCTGTTGGACATTATAGTGTAACATCATCACACAGGTGTCAACCTAAACTCACTGCAAATGCTGTACAAAATTGACATAGTTTATGATTATTATTATTATTATTATTAAATGAAGTCATACCTCAAAAACTTTAATGTAATTTTGTGCTTTTAAAGTTACCTGAAAGTAAAAAATAATATTTAACTTAAACTTTCATTTTACTAAATGAATGGAGGCTCCTATCTGCAGGAACTTAGAATCAGTTTCAGCTACAACATGCAGAATAAGTTCATTGTTAGAACCAAATATTCCTGTAATTTTAAAGACTGGTGTAAAAAGTTTCACTTCTACTGTTCATTTAAGAAAAAAGGCACATTTGAGGAGATGTGAGATATACTAAATACATTATTTGAATGACTTTAATCATGTTTTTCAGTAAAACAACACAGTAAAAGACTTTAAATCCACAAGTGTATATAATATGATATAATGAAAAAAAGATTCAACTATTGATAAGGATCAACAAAATGTCAAATGGCTTGCCACAAACAAATCAATTGTTCCCGGAGCTCTTAGTGACTAGTTCACTAAATCTCATGCATTTATAAAACTGTCAGGTATCCTGCCGACAAAAAGTCAAATACTGTCAGTAAAAATAGATCCTCTCTGGAAAAATGATAAGCATTTCTTATTGTTGTTGTGTTTCATTACAAGGTTGAAGAGACTGTTTCTTGGATCATGTTGTTATAAGAACATTTTTTATCAAGCCATTAAAATTCAGTCCTCTAACAAATTAAGACATGCTAAACATAATTTGTGCCCACCACTTCCACTGTAGCAAACAAACATCACGTCCTGCTGAGGGACAGTGACGACATCAGTGTCCCTGACATGATGGCAGGTCTGGTGACTTAAACTGCAAAACAAAACGTTTGATTATTCACTTTATAAATATCTGGAATCAGATTTTTCTCTGTCCGAAACGTCCAGGCTTGATTTCTTCAAAAGAATAAAAAGAAAGAAGGTTATTTCTCCCACTTGTGAGCTGTTACATTCATTTGAGACACTACAGATGAACCTGAACGGAAGCCTTATCGGAAATGTATTTTATTTATGATCGATATAGACAAGCACCATTTAGATTTATGAGTTTTTAAAGCAGTTTTTAACAGTGATCTATTTTCATGTTTGATTCTGATGAATAAACACAACTGAGAATTAACAGGGTTGCATTTATCACAAATAAATCGTAAAACATGTCTGATAATTAGTGACATTTTGATTTTTGTTTTCACAGACCGTAAAACAAATGTTTTAGATCCGGGTTTTCAACTAGAGTCTTATAAAGCTGGTTCAAAAACAACTGAGCCGGCAAGGAAAATGAGAATAGTGGCAGAGTTGATGGATAAATGTTTTAAAATGTGTGTAAGTGTGTGAGTGATTAAGAGGAAGAGGGAGAAATCCATTAATGAAAACATGGGTGTAGCCAAAAGAAAAAGAAGGAAGGGGAAAGTAAAAAGAAAAGAAAAAAAAAGAGTGAAAAAACACTAAGAAGCATTAGGTCTGCATCCGTTGCAGAGCTGTAGCGACTTGACTTTGGTTTGTCTCCAGTCAGAATTGACCGACCTACTTAAGACAGGACTGGATTTGAAACTTTAAAGCTGCATTTCTGCACTGGAGCAGCCAATGATCCAACACCAACATGTTGCAATATAGCCTCCAACCACAAGTGGCAGCACACCGCTGCTGTGCAGAAATTCAGTGGGTGAACGAGGAGGAAATCTTGTGCCACCTGTGATTTAGCATGACTCTATATAACTCTTGAGACTCTTGATGAACTCTTGACGGACAAAGACAGAGGTGTCAGTTTTTGGTAGCCTGGCTAGTTTTCTACAATGAAGGTTGTTTATTACTGTTTCGAGGCTTGCAATTTTCATTCAAGTGAGTGGGCGCCATCTTTGAGCGCAGTAATGTGTTTGTTTAATTCACCCAGCTTTCTGTATGAGCCTGCACACTGGCATTAAAATGACCAAAAAGTGGCAATTTTATCACATGCAAAGTGAAATGTGAGGTGGGTTGCACTTGATTCATGTTTTTTGTTGTTTTGCATCTTCCCGAAATCTTTTTTCTTTTTCTTTTTTTTTTGTTCTGATAAATTGCAAAAACAAATTTTCCTCTTTTGGGTGAGTTCAAGTTTTCAGCAAAACACTGAATGATTCCAGACTTACTAAAAAGTTTGTTTTCCTTATGATTTCCATGACCTTTGGCAAACAGACCATCTGTCACCACGATGCTCGAGTGGGCGGGGCTTAGCTGTACTGATGATGTCAGCAGTGGGCGGGGCAGACTTGTGGCTGGAGCCTGTTTGTCTATTGCATGGTAAACTTAACTCTGAGCTGACTGTCAGCTGCATCAGTTGTGAAAAGGCAGCATGGGCTTGTTGACTAAGCTGTTGGATTTTCAAGATTTGAATCAGTTGAATAAGAACAGTCTTGAATGTATACAGATCTGCATAAGTACAAACCTACAGACACACACTGTTCACCCCCCTCAGCTAGACTGACGACCGCTTTCACAGAACATGTTGAACTCTGAGGAATCAAGACCTTGAGCCCTGCTGCCGGACGTCATCCCACTAGACTGACCCTGTGCTCTTGGAAAACACTCTTGTTGTTTTCTTTGTTGCTAATTTCTGGCATTTATTTAAACAGAGAACGAGGAGAAACTCTCTGCGAATATGGGAGCCTTGAAAAAATAATATTCTTTCTTAAGTATGCCATTCATAAGTAGACTATATATATTATCATTGTCCTTAACATGTCAACTCTTTGATAAACATAGCTGTTATGTAACGTGTTTATGTGTGTGTATATGCCACCCTGTGCGCTCAGAAAATATGATTTCAGCCTCCTGTTGCGTATTCCTGTACGTGTGTGTCTGGTTTCGAGACATGCAGAATGTGCTGTAAGTAGATTTGACAGATTAGGCTTCTCATGAATGCGCTTTTCCTGGATTTGTTTGTTGAAGTCAGATAACCTGCAGTGTGGCTGCCCTGCAAACTCAGGGTAATGACCACCAGCGCTGCTGAAAGAATCCATTTTCCTGTAAATACGACTGGAGCTTATGTTCTGCTGATAGTCAATCGCATAACTGAGTGGGTCTTTTCTGTTCGTATGTTTGTTTTGTTTTGTTGTGCAAAGAAAAAAACTACTTCCAAAACACACTATGTCTTCCAGGGATTTAATTTCTGGAATTACTACATTGTGTCATGGAAAGGTTTTGTGGCCTCTATAGACTACTGCCAATTACTGGAAAACACTCCTTACTTTTTCTCCTGTGGTAGTTGGCAGGGATTTAACTTTGTTTCTAAGAACAAAAGGCAAAATTACACCAAGGAAGAAAAACTAGAAATGCAAGTACAGGTGTGTGGCCCACTGTATTTGCCATGATATGTATAGCTCTGAATGATTTCCCTTGCAACAATGCATCTGTGTTTTGTCTTAATGCTAGGGTTGAGCCTGTGATTTATCACCTGAGATTATGGTTTGCCACAGTCCTTTTTGTTTAGAAAAACAACAGCTCCCTGTAGATTAAAGTACGATGTCTGATCACTGTGGACAGGTACAGACACATTTGGTAGGGTGTGGGATGGGTCAAAGGAAACAGTCTGCATTCCAGGTGTAGTTCTGCAGAATGTGTGCACGTATGCGCGGCTTTTACACACCCATACATTTCACAGCTGGCAAAATGGACAGTTAACACCTCTGGCAATGGAATGACTTGGATACATATAGATTTTTTAAACTTGGGTGATTGGGTGTCTCAATCTGACAAAATAGACACAGTCATCATCAGCAGATAGTGTTTGCCCCACTTTGTATGTAATTGTACATATTCAAATTTCCATTTTTCTGAGCTCTTTAAAGACTTTTTATCCATGTTGGCTTAAAATAATAGTTCAACATTTTGGGAAATAACGCTTATTTACTTTCTTGCTAAGATGTGCAGTATATGAGGAGAATTATATCACTTATGTGTGAACTGTGAATGTGAAGCTACAGACAGCAGCAGCTGACTGGATACAGTTGGAAACTGCTGGCCCGGCTTTGTCCAAAGGTAATAAAATCCACCTACCTGCACCTCTAAAGATCACTAAAGTAAAACATGTTAAATCTTGTTTGTTTAATCAGTACAAAAATCTAAATCTTGACTGGGTGTGGAGAGTTCAGGAAGCTACTGGTCCGATCTTTATGCTAAGATAAGCTGCTGACCCCAGCTACACATTTACTAAGAGTATTATTAATGGCGCTCTCACTCTGGGAATAAAGGGAATATTTCCCAAAATGTCGAACTGATCATTTAAAGTTGGCCTGTTTGTCATAGTCAAGCATGAACTTTCAATCTCAAGCTGTTTTTCATATTTATTGAGAAATAAATGAAAACCACTGGCTACCTGGAAGGGTGCAAAAATCCCATATAAAAATTTAAAAAGGCCAAAGCAAAAATAATGTTGGCATGCCTCAGAAAATGGTCAGCTGTAAAGCAAATGAAATAGTGGTGAGTGGCCTCATTTATTTTCATAAGCCTTGACCCTCAATCCATATATAACATTTTTGCCTACATTCCAGTTTTAAGCACTAAGCTAGTACTTTAAAATAGAGCAGTATACAGTTACTTTATACCAAACTAACCACTATCAGTCTAATCTTGAGTCATCTCTCTCTGCTTTAGCCTGGGATTCACAACATCTCTGAAAATAAGCCCAGGTGGAAGGGTTGTTTTTCTCAAAGATACTCTGCCTGCAGCTTGTTTTTTAATGTAAAGTTTATAGAGAGTTTGGATGTGTTTATTCTGGGGTTTGGTAGATTTGCAGATAACATCCGTATGCGATCGCACTCAACATAACAAAGCTGCAGTGCTGAGAATCAGATGTAAACTGTTTGAACTGGCACTGAGGTTGACATGTGATGCCAACACGAAAACAGAAACAGTTTGTCTGCCTTTTGAATCCATTTGCAGGAGGCACCCGATCAAACCGTGTTATAAATTTGTTTGGACAGTCGATTAAGTCATCCAATTTAACCATAACTTATCTCTAACCCCTTGACAATATAGATCTGCAGTACACAGCCACTGTAAATTTAACCTTGAGTGATCTGAGGATAAAACATGCATCTAATGTCAACATTTCTCTTATTGACAGTCTTCGTCTGGCACACATCAAACTAAGAGGATTGCGTTTTAGCTTGAGGCTGTAGGCCTGCAAAGTTTGCCACAGTACAAAAGCTGGCCCAAGCTAAGTCAAATCAAAATGAAAAGGAACACTCTGATGCACTTAAATCCTAACATTGAACTTTACACAATCAATTTCTAGCAGGACAGTTTAGTCGTAAAGAGAGTGTTACTCATATCATATCATAGCAATGATCAAACAGCAACATTATAGGAAGTTATTTTAAAAGTGTTAATCCAGCCAAACAATTCTGATTCCTTAGAAAAACTATGAGTTCAACATCACTGCAAGTTCCTGCACCAGTTCCTTTCATTGCTTCTGGACATTATGGTGGTAATCATTAACAAAGAGAGAAATTCAAAGCAACATTTGAGACGTTTACTGCTAATCTTCACATGACCACACAACCCCAGCTGCCCATTAAACCACAATGGAAAAAAAACATGCAGGATGCTACTTTGCTGATGATGCATAAAATAAGGAAAATGATGTGAACCTGCTGCCAAAGGGCTGAACCAAAACAAATGAGTAAAACCCAACCCACATCTTTTTTAATCAGCTTTATATTCTTTATTTTATATTCTGCCTTATATTCAACTACTCAGTTTATGAATTATTTTTGGATGTAGCCTACTGTTTTTGAACTCCTGCTGTGTAACTGAATGGAAACACAGCACAATTCAGATTACTGATGTACTGTTTATGTCAATAAGAAAGGATACAAAAGTTTTTTTTTTTTTTTCTTACATTCTGAGTAACATCTTTTTAAATCTACAGTGACACTGTAACAAATAGCCTTGTTGGAGCATAGGTATGCTTTTATTGTAGCAGTTTTGTGAATGCTACTTGCTGTGATTTAATGTTAAAGTGCGATTCATTCACTGCTAACCAAGTTAGCCATTATACTAGCTGTTCAAGGCTAGCCTGTTGCTGATACCACATTATAAGAAACTGTTAAATTAGCCATTAATAAAAGCCATTTTTATCTTTTTTACTTTTACTCTTGTGGAAATGGCTCCATTCAGACAGGCTTTATTTCTCCAAGCCAGGTTTGGCGATTTTAATATTACATGCCCGGCCGGGTCAGTGATTTCAATCCACTGTGGATGGTATATGTGGGTAATTTTTGTGTGGGAATAATCACAGCCCAAATTGCTTACTTTTTTCAGCGAACTTGTTGGTCCTCCTGTAATTTAGATCCTCTCCGGAGATACATAACCACTGACAGAAAATCTTCCCTTCTGCATTTTATCAGCTATCTGTAAATTGCTGTATTACAAAGTGTAGGTGGTGGTTATGAAAACATATTTGATTGTGACATAGCAGTAATGGGTAGTCACCTATAGTAATTCATTCTAATTTGCTTTTCAGTGTCATGAGCGGAGCTACAGCACCAGGCCAGTGGGACAGCTGTGATACGTCTTGCCAGACAGTTACATCATCCCTAAACACTCAGACGTTTTATCCACATCAGCTCAGTGTTGGGTCAATACTCTTTCACAAAGCTTCATTATGGCACTGAGAGGTCAGAGGTTGAGAGAGATACTGGAAATGCTTATCAGTATCAGAGCATCAAATACAGTAATTACTAGCAGGGCCACGTTTGAACAAGAGCCAGCTGTTATACAGTGCGCATTCTGTAATGTGGACAGCTGGATATCAGACTTTCTATGGGCAGGAGAGCAGTAGTAATTTGTAGAGAAGGAGGAGGACTGAAATGGGGCGTCATCGGAGTGTTTGCACCATATGGTGCAATCCAGTCACAGACTCACCTGCAGATTTCACATCATAGCAAGTTTCAAGTCCAGATGCTCATTATGTCAAAAATATCACAAACAATAAAAAACAATACATTAAATATGATAAAGGGTCAAATAATTATCCCTTTATATCGCTTCAGCCAAAGTGTTTGTCAAATGGCTGAACAGACACACACACACACACACACACACACACACACACCTTTTCACCATGAGGATCAGTAGGGGTAGGGACCGCATCTAACAGTTTCTGTAACTTCCTTAAACTGACATTCAGGTGAACTTCTCGCAGGGATTGGCCAGGTGTGTGGAGGGTGTGAAATTCTCTCTCAAACTCTCTTTCAACAAACAATTATGTCTGTCAGTTTTCAAATGTAATACATCACTATATACATTCCTTTAAGGAAACGTCATCCGAATGTGTGTGCGCTGTCATCCCTGTTTTTACCATTCATTCTTGCCCTTCTCTATGAGGGCAGGCTTGTCACCCCCACCTTCAACCCTTTACTTTCGGAGCTACTAAGAGGCCAAGAGTATTTGTCGTGAACACAACCAACTACACAATATGGTAAGGGGAAATCACCTAAAGCCACGTTGATATACAACAAATACAGAGAATCGGTATTGACAAAAAAAAAAAGATAATCACAACTTCATCCTAAATGTATTGTTCTGAACATTTGTTACTGAATGTTTCTGCAGTATTGAATGCAAACATTTTTAACAGTTTGAAAAGGTTATTTGTTGACCAGCTAATGATGACAAAATAACAGGCAAATATATCAGACAGCGAATAAATCATATTTCTAATTACCACTGCACATCTGCCTAATTTATTAGTTTAATACGTGAGCAGTACACCAGTGTCAGAATGCATTAAAAGCCACGCATATCCTCAAAACAAACAGACAGACAAATTAAACATTATTTGTTTTCACTTATCTCCTTGAAATGTTAGATATGAAGCAGCTGACCTTGATGGATAATGAAAGATTAATAAACATTTTTCTCTGGAGACTCTGCTGCTGTGGGCAGGCTGGCCAAGAGAAACACAACCAGCAGCATCTTATCCTGTAATCTGCTCCATAGAGCAGGACACAGACACTCTGTGTTCTCCCATATCAGATATAAATCACACTTATGAATCAGAAATAACATTAGAAAAAACACAACATGGTTTGTATTTACATGATAAGGAATAACTGAAGCCATGGGAAAATAAAAACTGAACATACTGTTCAGAGTAGATAGTACATTCTAAACTTAAAAGGTTAGATGAGGTTGTGCTGGCTTTGTTACAAGTTCTCCTTGAGTATTTATTCTACCATTAAGGTTTCCTGGTTTATACAGTAGCAGGTGTTCTGTGTGTTCTGTATCCAGGCACCGATAATGTCTAATGCAGTCCTATTTCTCTTTCAGATTCTGTAATATTTGCATCTCTCAAATAACCCATGAAACCCTGCCACCACCCTACTCCTCCTCCCCTCCATGAAAACACACACAGATCTTTTAAAACACTTAAAAGGCTCTGGGCATCAGATAACCAGTGATGTGGATGTCAAACTTCCTGACTTTTTTTATCCTCATCACACCTCACCGGACGGACTTCATCAGCATTGTTAGCCCACCTGTCTATACTAATACTGGCACAGCAAAGTGAGGGACGAAAACCTCCGACAACAGCAAGAAATGTAAACACTCCTGTTGCTTTCAAGCCAGTGATTTTAAATTGAGCTTAAGGACGAGACGCTGACAGTGAGTGGTGAGTGAAAATCCCCGAATACAAATATACTATTTACGGGTGTTTGATTACTGTTTTCTAAAAACTATAGTGACCAGATGTTTTTGGGAAATTATTTAGCCCTTATCAAAAAAATGAAAGTATATATTCAGGGCCCATTTTTAGAAATATGTGTCTACAGTATAGGAGTGAATAACCTGGGAACAGTCTGGGGAAGTCTAAGTTGAAGTATACATTTTTGTTTTTTTTAAGGGAATTTGACATGGGCCTGACAATAAGAGAAATATAGAGTAATACTTGCTTTGTCTTTCAACGACTGAAAGGTCGATGATCCCTGGACTGGCAGGAAGAAATGAGGGCAGGGGGGGAGTGAATGAACAGCTCTTCCCCTCCCTCAACATCCATGGCTGTAGAGCTCTTGAGCAAGGCATCTAACCCGCTCAACGGCTCCCTGAGTGCTGCACGGTGGCGGCCCACTGCTCCTGTGTGTGCATGTATTCACTAGTCATATCGGCTAAATGCAGAGGTCAACTTCCTCGTGTTACAGCGGGAGATTTTTTAACAACATTTGTTTAGTCTGTGCTATTCCTGCTGTGACAAAATGTCTGCTGTGAAAAAGGTCTATAAAGTCATAGTGGAGGGGAAGCTTGCACCAAGAGACATGCACCTTTCCTGACATGTTACAATGAGCCTGTGAGGACAGTCACTTGAAGATTGGACATTTCTAGAGTTTGACAAAGCAAAGAAAAAAAAGCAAGTGTGTTGAATGTGACAATATTCAGAATTTGATACGGATAATGTAAACGTTCTGTTTGGTAATTCCAAATTTGGCCTTTTCTGACTAAGAGATGTGGTATATGCTGATATTCAGGTTTTATGAACATATTTGTATTGTATTTTAGAGTTAATAGCATTCATGAATTAGAATAAGTGGAAATCTTTGATTACACTAATAAAGCTAACATTATCTGATGTTGTTAGATGTTAGTTGTTATTTTATGCATGTTATGTTGATTCCTGATATACAATTTATTTTAACATATTATAGTTTACATACTTCAGCCTCGTAAACAGCCTTTCAGGCCAGGTCCGAAGTGTCTACGATTACTTCTTTTACTCTTCACTCCATTAGCATGCAAACATTTAGCAAGCTAACAGTTTGCTACATCCAGATGTAAGTTACTGTGTGTGAATATTTAGTTACAATAAATCTCTATGTAAAAACTTTCTTTTGAGTGGAACTTATTCTAATTCAGTATTGTGTAAATATCCACTTACTGAACGCTTATGTTATAACTAGGCTAAGTTTGAATTTACAAAAAACTGCTTCCAAGCATATAAACTAACCCTGATCCTGAATTGAGTGTTTTTTATCGACTGCTGTTTCCAAGGTAAATGTAAAAAAAAAGAGCTGCTCTCAGAATAACAGTCAGAGTGGTGCCTCTGGATCACAATGGTTCTTGTTTCAGCATTTTGTGCCGCTCATTCATCCTGGACTGCATACCAGGCTGTTTCCCAAGATCATGCTCTGAATACTGAATAGCTTCAACATAATGTGGAATGAATGCATTATGTGCTCTACGACAACTGCATTTTGTTTTCCAAAGATCTATTATCTTATCTTTCTGCAGATTCTAAACAGCCTAGGCTTTATTCAATTTTCCAGTTAACTTTCGCTGTTTTTAGTAATAACTGAAGTTCATGGATTAGCTGATGTTGCACTCTCTTGTTGATATTTCAACTTTTTAACAAACCCTAAAGTACAGTTTCTGTCTATGTGAACAGTTACCTGGATCTGTACATCAGGATTTATATTTTCCATTGTCAAAGGAAAGGCTTCTGGACACAAATGCATTCCTTTCGGTGAACAGAAGTTGTTTTTTTCTAGATTGGCTATCAGAAAATAATTCTTGCATTCTTCTATGCAATACCCCTTTCATTTCCCCCTGTGAGAAATCTTTCAAAGATGCTTTTGACAGACACACACACGCACAAGCACATATACACAGGGACGGACAGACAGACAGACAGACAGACAGACAGACAGACAGACAGACAGACAGACCTAGATGACTGCAGGCCGAGAGGAAAAGGAGTGGGAGGATGTGATGGTAAGATCTTTTCCCAGCTTTCCCTTCTTTTTGCTTACATGAGGTCACTCGACCACGGGGCCTAACAATTGATGTGTGCATATGTTCCAATTATGATATCATCCCATAGTCCACAACAGAAAAACAATAAATGTGAGACAGTTTTTCTGATACAAATGAATCAATCTTATTGTGACATTAAACTTATATTAGCCCAGTTCAATTCTATAAAAACAGAGCAATACTTATAAAATAAACACACAATAATTGGTAATATACAATATTAACTAGTGACATGATGAGATCTAATGTTGACATTTCACAATTTTAGAGACACAAAACTCTTATTATGTCCTAAGTATATACAACTTTAATGTTCATACTCAAAGGACAGTTCATTGATCTTGATTCAGCTCCATCCTCACTGTCTTTACGCCTGAGCTGCAGCGTTGGCAGCTAACCTCTCCTGTTTCTCCTGCTCTGCCTTCTCCTTCATCTCTTTCTCTCTCTGGATCAGCTGCCTCCTCTCAGCTTCCCAGGCCTGCACGCGACTCTCGTACTGCTCCAGGTCCGGTTTCTCCGCAGCAGCCAGGTTCTGCTGAGCAAGAGCCGTCACTAAATCCTGGAAGGAGGCAGAGTCCAGCTTACCCTGAGACTCCAGCTGGCTTCTCAGTTCCTGGGGAGGCAGGGAAACAAGAAAAAGTTGAAGGCGCCAAACAGTGACCTCATCACTTCATTTACATTACTTGGGTGAAACCATCTGAACCAGTGAGCTCTATTCATTACATTTCAAATGCTAGAGCTTCTCTGAAAACATTCCTAAATCCCCAAATGAGTCTAATTATCAACATTTAAATGAATCCATTAAATGTGCAAAGAGTGTACATTTTTTTTAATATAACAGTAGTACGGGTAGACAAGCAACAGACCACACTGCTCGCCTGGTATCATATATTAAAAGACACAAACTTGATCAGTAAAACTAGTCGCACTTTGAAGGGTCTCTGTGGAGTTTATGACTGTTACGATCACCGGTTTGTTCACTCTTGTAAATGCTCTTATGATGTGATCCACCAAGCCAATCCAGCCAGTTATTTCACACTGAACAACTAATGTCACAATTTCATGATAAACACACCAATTAAACACACATTTGTTAGATCTCCAGAATGTACAAAATGCATGTTGGTGAGTGACAATGAATGTAAACTTTATTTAAAAGGAAAACTCAACAGGGCAACTTTGGTGTAGATGGTAATGTGGTGAAAAGTCTATGGCAGCTCTCTTAAGCTCATTTAATTAAGCTCACTTATATGAAACTATCTCTCAGTCAAATCATCAAATAGCCATTTAATAAAAAAAGAAAAAAAAAAAAGAAAAGAAAAATGTCCCTCTGCATTTGAAAACAGACAAAACAATCCCAGACAAAACCGTGTCAGTGTAAAGGCTGCACCCTGTCTGCTAAATCACTGCGTCATTATAATCATGGAGAACCAGCAGAAAGCACAGCTCACGGGCATGAGCACTGCTTTAATCAGAATTACAACCCCAGTCGTGACAGGAAACGCTGTTTATCACATGTTTACCGTCTCGCCCCGACTAGGAAAACTAATGTAAATTCAGTTGCTGCTACAAACAAAAACACACCTGCAGCGAGCGACAAACACCCACCTTGAATCTGCTGGCATACTGAGGTAGCTTGGCCTGCTCTGCCCGATCATTTTCATCTACACTGTCTTCCTTCTTGTCCTCCTCCTCCTCACCTCCTGACTCCTCTCCAGAAGTGTCAGAGTCTGACGTGGAAGACATTTCCTGTAGCAAGTCATTCATGTAGTCCAGCTGAAAACAAATGAAAATTCATGTTCAGAATGCAGAAATATAGTTTGATATACATATATATTACAATATAGTTTGAACATTCAGTATAAAGTGCAGTTTGGGTTGTGAAATAGCCATTAGTGCCTGAAAAGTCTTTGTTTGTTGTTAATTAAATTACCCAAGTGGAGGTTTAATATTTTATCTACTTTTTAAGAAGATGCAGTTCGTTATTTGAATGATTACAGGACAGGCATGCAATGATGAAAGAGGCTGACCACCTTACTTGACAACTCACCTCTTAATCTTAGGAAGAGGTAAGATCAACTGTGACCTGAGGCAGCCGTCACCAGCACCTTTACTTGAGATGTAATATTTCCTCTCTGTCCTACGGTGTTATCTGCTCTGTCTACATTATTGCTGTGCCGCTGGCTGACACACAGGCCATTTCGTTCCTGTTGCAGTGACATCCTCGGTGCTCCAGGCTCTTCAAAATCTCATTAGACGTGGACAAAGCTGAACTATTGAACTGGACAGCGCAGGCCGGATCAGAGGCGCTTCACCCGACCGTGTGTGCGTGCATATATGTAAAAATAACAACAATATGACAGCATGTGTGTTCCATCTCAGCAGATGAACACTGTTTGTGTCATACACCCCACCTGGAAAGTAACAACAGCCTGTCTCTTCTGTGTGTGTGTAATGCTGTCTTGCAGAACCATAATCGGCATTTGAGACTAGGCAGCAATTTCATTGTAAACACAGAAGGCTGTTTGTAAGAAAGTTTAATCCAGATTAATCTCACAGCAATAACCTCAAACTTTGTTTGACGTCAAACCCACAGTCTGCGGAGAACACCGATAACAAAAGACCAAATTAGTACAGGGAGTGATGCTGTTGTTGTGCAGTGTGGTTGTTGAGTGTATTTGCATATCCTGTACTAGTATGAACACTGCGGGTCGATGCTGTATCTTATAGTGCACCGATTGTTGCTGTATTGTTCTCATCTGCCTGTATGGTATGTCATGCATGCTGTCACTCAGTAGATGTCGTGTGGACTATGCCTGTGATTTATTCTAACTGCATGCTCAAATTGTGAATCAATTATGTCTATCAATTGATAAAGTTTAACAAAATCAAATAAGCAATAATAGTAGTAGTAAAAAATGACAATTAAATGTGCTGACCATATAATAGCTTGTGTAAAGTCAGAATTAAATCATTACAAGATTGACAAATGTCATCTCTGAGCATTCAAGACAGATATACTGTAGGTGCAAGACATTTTAACTAAGCTTAGCACAAAGGGTGAAACTGAAAACCTATTCATATTAATGAGAAGAGAGAAAAACATGCCCTTGTTTTCTGTTATATAAGATATTGCGCCACATAAAGCAGTATAGCACGCTGCATCGGAGCCAGGGATTAGTGTCACACCTAAAGCAGAGCCAGCTGTGACTTAATTAATGTGACTGATATGGAAAGTTATTTTTTATGATATTGATATTGGATCAGTATTCCCAACAGTAGATATTATGGCAAGCCAGTCATGGGTTTTGTTAGTGAAAGAGTTAGGACTGTGCCCATACCTGGCCCCTAAAAATGACGACCACACCGTCGACTGCAAAGTCACTTAAATGCACTTTTGTCTGTCAAAAGGTCATGTCGTCCTTCAAACAAAAAAAATGTTTAAATAATAATCACACGCACACACACTTGAATTTTTATGTCCTTACGGTGTCTTTGGACAGCTTGACGTCACCAGAAGCAGCAGCCACTCTCTCGATGACAGCCAGCGCACGGTCCAGATATCCATGACCCCAGAAGAGAGGCATCCCTTTGAACACGGCGTGTATGCCGTTTGAAATCTCCACCTTGCCTACATGGAAAGGAAGAAGAGAATAAACGAGACAATCACAGTGAATAAATAAATAAACAAATAAAAACAATATAGTGTGTGTGTGGGGGGGGTGAAGTACACACCGAGGAGAGCATTGCCAAGTAGCTGAGCACTGAGGCCAACAATGTTGTCTTGCTTCAGTCCACAGATGAGCAGCGATGCCCCCAAAGCCCGCTCTTCTGACACCTGAACACAACGAGAAACAAGTGTAGGTATTTCACTTGGAACCAAACTGGAAACACGCTAATGAGTTTCAGGCAGCCACTTTTCCAAAACAAATGAGTAGCAATTTTGAATCAAACCCTCATAAATCACTCAGGGCATCAGGAAACTGATGACTTCACTGTAGAGCACAAGGTAATGTGCTGTATTTCCAAGGGTAAGAACATACTGGTATCATTTGTTTTCATAACACCTCCCATGTTTCTGCGGCTGCTTTTTCACTCACAATGAGTTGTGGTCTGGTTGCCAGGTAACTGCCCAGAGCGTACAGAGACAGGATCTGTGTGGAGGGAAGGTTGAAGGCTTCCTGAAGCATCACCTCTTCAACCACAGAGCACGCACCTGTATAACAAAAACATTACGTCATAAATGACATATTTTTATAGTGAACAAAATCCCCCCAATGCACAGCCAATATAAGCAGTCAGTGTCAATGTATGTTATCATTGATTTTCTTTTTGTAAGGCTACTGCATTGAAAGCTTTTCAAAGTATTCCTATGTCAAATAATATCCTTACTTACTTCTAAAACAATCTGCACCAAGACTAAACCCAACAAGAGTATTGGCAAAATGAAATGCTAAATGAATGCACTTTTTCATTCATTACTGCTGAGTAAACACTGGGAGTTAGCTCATTGAGATAAACAGGTGGTGGAGCTAATTGTCCAGTCAGGCATCATTAAACTACAACAAAAGAGGAGGGCGCAATGAGACGTGGAAAACATGATGGGAATATGGCACTGTTTGTTTCATATATCAATTGGAGCAACGATACAGTCTCCTCATCACTCAACACAGATCTGATGTTTTCATTTACTGTTATGTGAGTGGAGGCCTCAGTGGATGTTAAAGTTACATGCTTCATTCACCAAGTCTGTTTCTTTTTGCTTTTTTGACACAGTACATCCACTTCTCTGCCCAGCCAAGCCTAAAAACTTTACCATATTTTGTTCTTTTTTTCTTCTTCAAATTTACAGCATTTCCACATTTTCTTCATGCACAAAAATAAAAGGCTCAATTCTTGCCTAAAACAGATGAGCGCTGTAGTTTTCTAAATCAGGAAAAAATAACAGTACATTTGTTGGGGACTATTTTCAGCTGTGGTTTAACACTCACTAGTGAGTATTTACAGAAGCAGTAGTCTCTCCAGTGCCCACGTTCATCGTAATAAAGGAACATGTCGCCCAGTGCAACGAAGTGGCTCACTGATGTGTTTTTAATAGTTTATGGACAACAATGGAGCGCTTTGCCACAGAGGAATAAGAAATGTCAGGTTTTAGCTGTCAGTAGGGTCAATTCATTGTTGGTTTTGGTCTTTTCGTAGGATTTGTTAAAAAATAAAATTTCTTCTGAATACTGCCCGTTCCCTCAAAGTTATGAAACAACATTGGATCTGTGTCTCTTCAGTACTGAAGCGATTCAGTGTATAAGCGCTAAACAGTGAATTCAACATTTATCAAATGTAATTTTGACGTCACAACACACCTGAAAACACTGTAATGCCAACTATGCGCCTTCACTTGTTGCAAAACGACACATTGTTTACTGTCTAATGTTATTACAGAAAAATATTCAGGCTTCCCCTTTACCTCTGTCTTTTACAAACAAGGAAAGAAATGTTTGAAGTCTGATTTTAGTGTTCCCACTCCTGGCAATATTCAGAGTTAAGAGGAATGTGTTAGGAAACCTGCAGGGGTTGTACTTTACATCAGCAGTCAAACAGATTCTTTGATTAAAAAAATCTTACTTTTAAAGTCTCCATCCTTAATGTAAGGTTCTATGAGCAGGTTGAAGGTGAAGTCATCTGGGAATATTCCATACTGAACCTACACACACACACACACACACACACACACACACACACACACACACACACACACACACACACACACACACACACACACACACACACACACACACACACACACACACACACACACACACACACACACACACACACACACACACACACAAAATTTTACACATTTTACATTTGATTTTAGTTTGAAAATGCATCTGGGTTGTTAAGATTGGATTTCATAATCGCTCACACTGTCAGGTAACTGTAGCTGTCAGTCCTGATCAGGAGCATCTACTCAGACTTCCTCTCTGCAGACTTTGAATATGAGGCTAATGTACATCACAGAAGGAATATAATGGGTTGTGTACCTTGTTTTTAAGCGTGTACAGGGCCTTCTCCCTGGCCCCGTACTTTAGACACTGTCTGATCCAGCTGTGCATGGTCCATTCTCGGAGGTACCAACAGTTTGGACTGTGACGAAACCTGGAGGGATAAAAATAATAATTATATATATATATATATATATATATAAATATATAAAGATGTGATGACGAAAAGAGATGACATGCGATCAAATTTAAATGTCACAAGTCTTTAGTGAACCATTTTAGCTGCTGAATGACCAGAAGAGTTTGAAAATTTAACAGCTTAATCCTGAAAAATCAGCACTAATAACTGACGTACAAAAGTCCAAACACATCAAAAACAGTTGAATGAACTGCCATTAATGATTACTTGTTACAAACTTCCCCCAGAGTGGAAAGACGGTTAATTCTCACTCGGTTATGAAAATGGATGTGTCCCGAACAAGGGTGCGATTGGGAAATATACTAAATCTTGTAATCACAAGAATGGGTGCAGATTCCAGAGGAGGGAGTAAACAGGAAAGGTCTGGAGTTGCCCCGAACAAAGAAAAGCATGTGACTGAACATAAACCAAAACAGACAAACCAAACAGACAATTCATTCCAAGAAAAGCACGCAAGTTGGTACCATGGACCAAAACCAAGGAAGCAGCAGATGTCTGATACAGAACTGCAGATGCAGAGTATCAAGAGTAAAAGTGATTCCTCTTACTTGTAAAGGTAGTACTCTGCTTGATCAATTTCTTCCCGAGATGATATGTTGTCAACAAACTGAAACACAAAGAGAACGTATAAACCGTTACCAAAAACGTTGTTTCAGCTACCAACAAATTCATTCGTATTTGTTGCTTTAACGGTGAAAGGTTTACCACAAAAAAAAAAAAAGAAAATCAAATACAGCCCATTTAAATCTGGATGCAACTTACCCGCGACACAGTCAGAGAGCTAACTGGGAGCTTCCTCTCATATGTCCTCTCCATAGTGGCGGCCAGTTCAGCTGTGAGTTAAAAAAAAAAAAAAAACACCAACAAGACAATTAGACAGTTTGTCATGTAATAGACAAACTGTTGAGAATGTATTTCAGTGTGGTATGTCACACTTGCCTAGGAAAAAACAGCACCAATTAAACTTTATTCACTTCTGTCATTAAATGCTTCATCATCAGTTGTGATTCACTTAAAAAATTTTCAAAATTTTAGTAGGCCTACTACTGATTTTAATTTAATTGTTAGTTGTGTGTGTAGCAATTATAGCCACACTAGTGAACTTTTGCCAATGAGAGCACCATGAGGCTGCAGTCTGACACTGCCATCCTGTGTTGATCAAGTGCACACACACACACACACACGTTTGATGCTTGACTGCTCAGCTTTTTTTTTTTGACACGACATAACCTGCAATCAGTACTTCTGGATGTGGACGTATGTCAGCTACACGTCATATTTAATTGTGAGAGTCCTTTTTTCTACATAACAAAACCAGCTTTAATTTTGTCTCAACACAATATCAAACACACAATATTAAAATACATTATATCAGAACTTTACTTTAAGTGCAAGAGAAGACTGGCAAAATTTATTAAATCAGGAAACATATGATCATAGAAGAAAACACACCTAAGTATCTCAACAGTCATTCAGTGCCGACTTTCGGTAATTGCTAGTTTGCATTTGAACCTTTACCCAAAAAGTAAAGAAGTTTGATATCCTGAGAGAGATTATAGCAGTCCTGATTCAAAGGCATCTTCTACAATTCATACTTAAAGACTTAAAACATCCTATGTAGCACAGAAATGTGTCATCCTCCTGCATGAATTTGGAAAACTAATAACTGGTGTATCCTTTGCTGCCTTCAGTACCTCACAGTCCAACTGTACTCTCCATCAATATTCTGCACCTACTTATCCTGTGCAAGAGCGTATCCCACCCTTTGCAGGTCGCCACTCTATTACTCAGTGACTATATAGAGACAGTCACACTGAAAAACCTAGCCTGGTCTAATGTCTAATGAATCTGGATTTCTGCTGAGGCATGCGGACGGTAGGCTCAGCCTGTCTGATTTTTGTTGCCGACCATGTGCCTCCCTTCATGGGCACAATTTACCATCTTCTAATGGCTACTCCCAGCATGATAATGCACCATGTCACAAAGCAAAAGTCATCTCAAGCTAGTTTCATGAACATGACAATGAGTCCAGTGTAAGTGTTAAGTAGCCTCCCCCGTGTCCGGATCTGAATCCAATACAACACCTTTGGGATGAGGATGAGCTGACAAATCTGCAGAAATTATGTGATGCGATCATGTCAACATGGAGCAGAATTTCAAAGCAATGTTTCCAACATATCAATCAATGTCGTGAAGAATTGAGACTGTTTTGAGAGCAACGGGAGGCCCTATCCAGAATGAGTATGGTGTTCCTAATAAACTGCTCAGTGAGTGTATGGTCCCCCGGATCATGTCCACGTCGGAGACTCTAGTTATTATTGCTTGAACTGCCGGTTTTAGTTCTTACCCAGGTTCTGATGATCTTTCTCCCTCGCCTCCCACACTTTGGTGTCGGTGTAAGCCGCTGAGAGCAACCATCTTCTAGCTGCAGAAAGACAAACACTGTCCATCAGGTCATAGGGATACAAGTACCACACGTGGGCTAGTCGGCTGTTTACGAGATGTTAAACATTTTCAGAAACTTTAACGACAGCAGACAAAGTGTAAAGACCTCAGTTTTGCGACGTGCTATGTGTCTACCTGAAAGAGACGGAGATAAACGGTTAACTTTGACAGCTGCAGTCACACATCGCTTCAACACGGAGGTTGCCATCTTTGGACGATACCATTTCGTAGTCGGACCGGGGGAGTACCGGAAATTTCTGACGGTCCCTCAAACTGACGTAAGAGGGTCATACCAATAGTGAGACTCGGTAAATTTGATGGAAATCATGAAACTTGATTACTTATTTATGTACATATAAAAAGTATTTTTCTAACCACCTTTACGTGGGAAAAGCGCAAACCTAGGCCAAATCTACAATTATTACTTTTAAATGCCTTTATTTGCAAAGACCTATAAAATTCAATGGAGCCAGTGAAGTCCATCAGGCCTAAAATCATTAAAGTTCAGATTCATGCACACGGATAAATTGACAAGTATTCTCATCATTTTGTTATTCTTCAGGGTGCATGCCATTATTATTGTAATGGTGAAAGGTTTTTGTTGGATTTGGATTTGGATTTTGGATGTGAAATTTTGAATGAATAACAAGTGATATAGAAAATATTCACTTCCAGCCCACAAACCACAATGCATAATATCACATGAAATAAATCACATTTCACAGAAGCACCCTTTTATAGAACTCTGCATATTCACAAGTAAGTCAGGTTTGTGAAAAATCATAGTCTATATTAAACCTTAATCTCCAACAAATCATTACATGATGAATCTGATGTAAAATCGTTAAGGGTAATTCTTTATACTAAATCTTATACTCCTGTTTCTTCTTGGACAAAGTTGATGTCAGATTGACTGGCATTAGTAAAACCCACATAAATGGATTGGCTAAATGACAAAATGTATAAACATAGTTAAAAATTTTAATTAAGGAAGAGAGCAGACTTGAGCAGGACCAATGCTATTAGAATTGATAGTCAATTGTTTGTATATTTTAAATTATTACATTTTTCATTATTTATGGTTTATTATGACTTCACTTTTGCTCTATTTTCATTGTTATTCTTAGACACATTCTTTGTATGCATGCATACTTGGCTAACAAAAAACAGACAATAGAGGGTGCTGTTTATTAAAGGGGGAGACTGACTAGATAGATAGACAGAAGTGGAAGTGTAGGAGATTTACTTTGCCTGTGGCTCTGCATACAAAGCCATGAAAATTCCCAGTGTTAGTTACTCAGCATCATGGATGACTGCTTCCCTAAGCTTGTCTAGAAATTAGATTTGTCCAGTCATGTTTAAAACATCACAAACAATACCTAAAACAGAATAAAGCAGGAATATGACAGTACAATAAATATATGGAGCTGAGCTGTTGAGTCTACATATGTGTTTGTATGTGAATCGCAGGGCCGTTGACCGGTTCTGTCCTCTCTCACCTCTTCGTCAGTGAGCCAATGTTTTTGTTCTCTTTTAAGGAGGACAGCCCTCAGCTATAATTACAGTAAGGTCCTTGGCTCTGGGTCAAAGGAGGTAACAGGTTGAGTCTGGGGTGGGGCAGTTTTGTTAAACAAAACATGGAAGAATCTTAGCACCATCTCCTTTTCTCTCTGACCAGCAAAACAGGAAGCCCTTACCTGAGCTGCACTAGAGAGAACTGACAGGAAGTAAACATTTCTAAACACACAGACTGGGGATACAGCTCTCTTTTCAGGCATAACATGCTATATTCTATTTTATTAGTTGGTATTTTTTGCTATCCTACCGTATTCTTTTGTTGGTATTGTATGAAATGTTAATCTTGTAAGAGGCAACACTAAGTGTACACCTTATTTTCATCAAAAGGCCTATATCTCCTATATCTCGAAGCTGCTCCCACACTATTCCCCTTATCTAAAAAGGTGAATGTGGTTCAGTGATGTGAAATATTAGTTTTCAGTCTCTCAGTTACGGGCATCCATTGTCTTCTTCCTTTTTTATTTGACCTCCATGGTGTTATACAGGACATTGGTGTCTGAATAGGTAAGTGAGACAGAGAGACATGTGACAGAAAAATTGCATGATGAGAAGTGTTTTTGGTGGGGTACTTCTTTCAGCAATAAGAGCAGGTGTATGGTAATGGCCTATGAATGTATGTATTCATGCTTCTGTGTGACATATAGTGTCACCCAGTTAATTATTCTGTATATGAGCATCAGTAGTAGATGCTGATCAGCATTTTGAGTTTAAGTTTCATTTTTTTTAGCACAAATTAAAACCAAATTACATAGAAATTATGTGCAGGAGGCTGTAAAAAAGTCCAAAGAGCTTTGGAAGGAATGAAACAGGATGAGTGCCACCCTGTAATACACAACCTGACATCCCCTTGTTTAATGTAAAAATAATAAACAGTGCTCTAACTCCTATTTGTTAACTGTAATTGTAGATCTTTTTAAATAATCTTTAAGACTCTTAAACTGACAACACAGACTTTCTTTAGCATTATTCTGTAGAGGATCAGGTTAGTGTGGGTGTGTAACTGACAATTGTTTTCATTACCAATGAATCTGTCATGAAAGGTTAGGAAATTGTGTAAAATGTCCATCACAACCCAAACCCAAAGATATTCCATTTGTAGTGATATGAAACAGAGCAAATCTTCGTGGTCGAGTTGGTCGAGAAATAACTGATATTGATCACCTATCAAAATAGTTGTCAATTAATTTCCTGTCAATCGATTAATCGATAGATCAGCTAATCGTTTCAGCACTAAGTAAGTTGATCTGGAAGGCTAAACTATCTTTGACTTTGGTAAGAAAGAACATCTATGAATGAAATTAATTATATCATTTACATCTAAAAGGTTATCAACTACCTCAGAAGATCTATGCAGCCAAATTCGAATAAAATAAATCAATGAAAGGGATTAGAACATTTAAAACATGAATACAATAAAATAAATGATTTAAATAAAATAATTGATGGCCACAAAACATAAAGTGTAGTGCTACAAAACATAAATTGCAGCTGTTATCTGCTGCTGTTTAAAGCCAACCATAACATGATCTTAAATTATCAGCATTGTATAACATAGACTGCAGTTTCAAATAGGAAGATTTCCTACGTATGAATTCATCACCTTGAACTCTGAGAAACTGATGGACATTTTCTGCTCTTTTCTGACAGTTAATAAAACTGAACCATTATTAAAGTAATTAAGAATATAATCAGTAGATTAAATGATAATGGAGATAATCACAAGTTGCAGCCTTACTGTACCCTGAAGCGTTTTTTGCGTTTGGGTGGTGTGAGTTATCTCAGAGTGGTGCCTAGAAATCAATGATTCATAAACTGTAATTTGTGCTTCTCCTCATGAAACATTATCTTGTCATTTCTTCATGGTCATAATTAGTGCGTTAGTTTTCATTGCAAAGCAGAACAACAACTGTTTCTTACCACAGAGTTCGTCTTCCCATCACATCAGTTTACCTGTTCCACTGTGTGGATTCTCATGGTCTCTAAAGTTTCACTTCATTAAAACCAACCAGGAGTGATAGAATCACCTTCTGAAACACCATCCCTCACTACTTCTCCGAGCTGTGATCTGTTATACATTATCATTGCATTTCACATTATTGTTATTCTTCAGCGATTGCACAACTTGATGCTGAGGAGACAGTGATGAGAAACGGTGCAGGCTATCCACTCTCTTTGGTTCCTCTCTGAGCCAGCGGTTGGGATTGAAACGTGTAGGTGAGGAAAGGAAAGGAGAGGAGGATGTGAGAACTTCCTCAAACTGTTTGCAGTTTCGCTCTTTGGGACACGGTGGTCGTTACCGGTGGAAATGCAGAAGCTGCTGTTCTGCATTTCAGCTGACAAGAAATGACTCGTTGTTTACCTGAACTGTCACGGTAAAGTGAAGTATAATGAGATACGTTAGCGCAGTGAGCTCGATTTTATTAAACAGTAAATGATACTGTAAATTACCTAACTTTAAAATAGTCACATGATGCACTATATGATAATGTATCTTTTTTTTACTGCAAGAAAAAAACAGTTTTTGGTGCTCTTTCATTCCAGTAGTATTTTTGTTTGCAATGGGGCTTCTGCAATGAGCAGAAACAATGCTTTATTCTGAGTCATACAGGCATATGAAGCCTTTGTCTGGGACACCCACTGTGTCCGTCACTGCTGTTTGATCACAACCTAAAAGAGAGAAGGGGAGAGGTGTTTTCTCTTCCTCTTCCTCTGCTTTGAAAGAGAAGCAGGAGGAGAAAGGCAAGCTTTTTGAAACTCACAGCAATCATCTCTGGCTCGCCAAAGTATGTGTCAGACGACAGACGGTGAGGACTGAGAATTAATATTTGGGCTTATATTCTTTAAAGAAAAGAGTTACAGGGATGTTCTGAAAACACAAACAGCAGGTTCACGCATTCAAGCTTTTATTTTTGATTTAGCAGAATCATATTCAGGTGACCACCATTACACTGCCATACAATAAAAACAAAACCATTACCCCAACAAATGAACTAACAAAGTCATATAGATTAAAAAGAATCTAAACATTAGACATAAGAATAAAACAAAATCACAGTTTATTTCATAAAAACACAACGTCAAGCTTTGTCATATTTGTATCTGTCAAAAGCTACATTACTACACTCGGTAAATGTGATGTTTACTTTGAGTGCAATGTCCCACAAACAAACAAAAACAAGAAAGAAGACGGTTTTAGCAAAACTTAATTGTTGATTTTCATATCATGAGTCAAAGTTAAAGCAAAATTGCATATTTGAGTTAACATTGCAAAATGATTTGTAAAAAACAAAAATATTAAATATCTCTTTGCATTTTATTTACAGAAAAGCTACATGCTAATCATACTCATAAGACCTTTAATGATCCACATTAACTTTCTGTCAGTGACTATTTGTCAATGTGTGACATGTTCTGTACATGCAGTATGCTTCACAGCTTTGTATTACAGTAACTTCATATTTATTTTTTGGTCTGTTAATAAACATGATATGTTCATTTTTCCTTTTTTGTGCTAAGCTACTATATGACATCCTCCATAATCAGTTTTATTTAGAGACCTACACACTTTCCTCTTTCCTTAGGGGAGTGTCTCCTGAACATCCTGTCCATTTTCCTGTCAAGAAAACATCAGCATACCCAAAAATCCTGCATCTTCTCCTCATTCTTCCACTACTTTTTTTCCTCATTCTTTGTCTTCTTCTTCATCCTGTGGACGCGTAAATTCACTTGTGTGCGAGTGGCCCACTATTTCACCTGTCTCCGAACTGCTCTTGTTCCTCTCTGCCACATCGATAGCTGCCTCATAAAAGCCATCCAACTGTTTTTCGTTTTGCTCCGGCTCATCTAACTCTTCCAGCTCTGAATCAGAGTCATAATCATACAACTGTCTACGGCCTGTTTCATGGCGATACTCCTGCTCGCCTAGCTCTAAATCAGATTCATAGGATGCTTCTGGCTGTGAGAGGTGCACCTGGGCACCTGTGGGATCTACAGATTGTCCTTCTGCTGCTGACTCCCTCTCAAATGTCTCATCATCTAAACTTTGCTGGTACGTCTGTTTCTGTTTCTGTTTCTCGCCTGGCCTTAGTTCATCAGGAGATCCCTGTCCTCTCTCCTCCAGCTCAGGGATGTACTGGTCCTCGCCTGCTGGCTCATGTTGGTCCACCTCAGGGCTGTACTGGCTCCTTCTGTACAAACTCTCCTCATCCTCCTCCTCCTGACATGAGCTCCCCGGTACGCTCTCGCCATCGGACTGGGAAAGACGGAGGCTGGGCATGCCCGGCGGCTTCTGGGAAAGGTCAAACGGCTCCTCTTGGCTGAAGTGGGTCAGGAGGCCCATTTGAGTGGTCAGGCAGAATCGCCCCCTTTGCCTAAACACTGAAACCAGAGAAAAAAGTAATTACATCAAGCAACGTTTTCAACAGAAATGCAAATGCCATCGACTGCACGTGCAGATTTGAAGACCCTTACATCTTTCATCCAGCCCTCTGTCCATGACGCCGTGTTTGACCTTCATGTGTCTGGTGAGGTTTCCCTTCAGTGTGAACTTGCTCGGGCAGTAGAGGCATTTAAAGGGTTTGCTGTCTGAGTGGAGATGCATGTGGCCCATTAGATTATGCATCCTGTTGAACTCCTTTCCACAAAGCTGAAAGACAAAAGAGAAAAGTGTATGGCCAGATAAGTTGTTAACAGCCAAATGAGAAATATAACAAGTTTTGCACAGTTTTTACAGAAATAAAAGTATGTGCATACTGAATGGTTGGCATAAATTTTTTTGCAACTTTTGCAAAAAGCAATTCAATTCCTCCACTTAAATGAATATTTCGACAGTTTTGGGAAATATGCTTATTTGCTTTCTCACCGAGTGTTAGAGGATCAATACCAGTCTCATGCATGTACATGAAATCTGAAGCGTAAGCCAACAGCCAGTTAGTGTAGCTTAGCATCAAAATTCGAGAACCAGATAGCCTGTGCAATTGTAACAAGCTCCACCTACAGGCAATTCTGAAATATATATAGAATTCTAACTGTTGTAATTAGATGAGGTGGACCCAATTTTAAAATATTTTATATACTGCAAGCAGATTAGTCTGTAAATAATAGTAACTGCAGCTGTCATATTTGTAGTCAAGTGAGTAAAAATCCTCTGAAATGCAGTGGAGTACAACTAAAAAGTAACAGGAACTTGTAATACTCAAAGTACAATTACCTCAAAATTGCATTTAATGTAAGTATAGCACTTGAGTAAATGCAAATGTAGTTCCCTTCCACCACAGGCCGTAGTAAACACTATTTCAGGATACAAAAACAATAAGCCAACACCATCCACCTATTATTTTCTCAGAATGCAGAGCTACAGCGGAGGGACACGTAATCATGAATGAATGTGCAGGCGTTCAGATATGCACAGACACACACCCTCCCTCGATCCTTGTTTTCCTCTTTTTCCTCTCTGTCTTCCCCCCTCTCTCTCACTCCCTGACACACACAAGAAAAACAGAAAGAGAGAGAGAGAGAGAGAGGAAGCAACATCGAGACAGGGCCAGGAGGAGAACAGGGAAGGGCAACTCCTGCGCTGTCCTTCCTCTGCATTCTTTTTTATTAGGGTGGTCCTTTCCTTCAGGAGGAGAGAGGGACTGTAAACTGTCCAAGAGGACCGTGAGAAAACAGGAAGCTCCCTCCAGCAGCAGAGAAAGCGAGATGAAATCTATTTGCGGGCCCTGTTCTCCGGGGAGGCTGGGGGGCCATTGTTAGAGAGGCGGTTTGTGCGGCGATATCCTTCCTATGGACAAGGAGGCTCCCACTGCCAAAAGCCTCTCTGCTATCTGGTCATCGTCTTAGTCGTCATACCAAACACCAAGGTCAAAACAGACGCTCCAGAAAAGTGGGGAAATCCTTTAATAGCAGCTACCACTAAATATTACAAGTCTGGTCCCCGGCTGTGGTTATCAATAAATATGATTTGGTTATTGATAGAATATTGATGCCTTGATGCTTTCTTGTGAGAGGGAGATGAGACGATCGATACACCTCTCATGTGTGCACGCTAAATGTGAAGCCACAATCATCAGCAGGTTAGCTTAGCTTAGCATGACACTTTTTGTATGGATTAAACAAATAGTTATTTAGGTTTTGGATCTTGTCACCTATGGTAAGAGCAAGGCTATCTGTTTCCCCCTGTTTCAAGACTTCGTGCTAAATTAAGCTTACTGGGTGCTAGCCATAGCTTCATAATTACCACACAAGTCGTGCAAATTGACAAAGTGACAAAACATATAAATATATATGTCTTTAGTACCTGCCATTTACAACAGGACAACATAATTTGTCTTTGCTGTCCAATATTCTTACAAATCATTTGTGAAAAGTAACGCGGTTAGGTTTGGTTAGTTTTAGTTAGGCACTTAAACAAGGATTAGTAACAAGGATTAATAACAACTTAAAGTTAGGGGTCGATTGCGGTCATGGTTAGTAAAAAAAAAGCATGTGTTAAAGTTCAAGGTTTTATTGATCCATCTATCCACTCAAATGTCCTCCCTCTGTGGACTTTGTTGCTCTATAATAACATCGCCTGACCTTCTTTGGTCATACTTCTTATGGCCACTAGGAGGGCTTTGGGCTTTGGGTTCGAACATTTCTTTTTGGGGCATTTGTTAAAATGACCAATACTGTTATTTTTCTTAGGAAAAATTAATTACAGCCACAGACAGTATTGATCTTCCCAAAATGTTGAACTATTCCTTTAATCAGTGAACATAGGAGGAACTGGGGGCCAAAACACAACGCAAAGAGTCACATCTGACATGTTAAGTTCGACCAACCTTGCATTTATAGGGCTTGATGTCCGAGTGGACGATCATGTGAGCCTTGAGAGTCTGTTTTTGGACGAAACTCTTGAAGCACATGTGGCACTGGTAGGCCCGTATGTTGGTGTGGATGAGGACATGGCGCTTCATGTTGGCCAACAGGGTGAACTCACGACCACAGATGCGACACTTATGCTCTTTCACACCCTGAAGAACGAGAAAGTGGGGAAGTGGTGGTGTGAGAAACGTGGTCAACAGACGTCTGCTGCTTAAAATGCTGGTTTGTTTGACCTCTTAAATTCCACTGATCTTCATTTAAGATTTTACTCTAAATCGTATTGGAAAGCGTAAAATTTCGAGATATAAAATACGTGAGGCTGAATTTTGGGAAAATGTGTATAAAATTATGCATAATACAGTTAGAGTATTTCCATTTGGTGCAATGGTGCATGAAAACGTTAAATCAGTTGCATCAGTTGGGACAAACTAATGCAGTATATGTACAAATAATACTGTCAAACTGTTGAATCAGGTGTTTTTTTCCCCAATCCTAAAGTTACTAAAGGGGAAATAAAACATGAAAACTGGATGTTAAATCGCATCAGGACCCAGAATTTGGGGGGGAAATTGCTTTGAGACAGCTGCCAAAACAACCTGTTGGGCTGGTCTCCAAACTCTCTGAGCCATTTTCACCATCTAAAATGTGAACAAGTAATAATGGAAATGTCTTCATGTGACAGCATTTTAGCAATTTATAACTCTTTGATGCACTTTGATGCCAAAATCCATGCTTTTGCTTTCAATCCCTGTAAAAAAAAAAAAAAAAAAAGCAGAGAAAAATGTGGTGTCTTTTCTCTTCGTCCTCCTAATTAAACCTACTTTGTGAGTGAGCGTGTGCTGTTTCAGGTGGTGTGACTGGATGAACTCCATCCCACACTCACTGCAGATGTACGGTCTGATGTCTTTGTGTTTCATCATGTGGTTCTGAAGCTGACTCGGGTACTGGAAAGTCTTCTGGCACTCTGCACACCTGCAGGAACAACAGGTATAACCTCCTTACACAGCCGAACTGAAATGTTAAAGCAATAGTTTGAAATTTTGGGAAATGCGTTTATTCTCACCCAGAATTAGATGAAAAGATTGATACCACTGTCTTATCCATCCCTTAAATATCAAGCCACAGCCACCAGCCTGTTGGATTAGCTTCGCACAAAGACTGAAAGCTGGTGGAAACAGTTAGCCTGGGTCTGTTCGAAAGTAACAAATCCACCCACCAGCTCCTCTAAAGCTCACTGATTAATACGTTTCATCTGTACAAAAACCAAAGTGTAACAACAGCACATTGCAGTTTCACAGGGTTTATGTGCCAGGCTATTTCTTTGCCTGGAGCTGTAACTTCTTAAAGTTGCCTGCCCGACAACCTCACTGCAACGCTAAGACTTCAGGAAGTTACCGTTCATGGCCAGGAAATAGTCCGGCACATGATAATCCTTGATCTAATGAATTGTATGAAAACAAAGTTAGAATTTAAGTTAGATTGTTGAATCTGTTTTTAATCTTCGGGTTTTTGTACAGATTAAACAAACAAGATATAAACTAACACATTAATTGCTATTTGGCAGATTTTGTAATCGCTGGATAGAGCCAGTTAGCTGTTTCCCCATTTCCAGTCGTACAGACATGAGAGTGGTATCAATCTTGTCACAAGGGCACAATCATTAAGACATTTCAGCCAAGGGAAGAACCATTTTTGTGCTCACCTGTACAGGGTGGGGCCACGATGGGCGGTCAGGTGCCTCTTCAGCTGGGCCAGTGTGGGGAAGTCCAGACCACACTCCACACATACGTTTTCCTGGCCTTTTTCATGCTTCAGCTCGTGGGCACGAAGCTCACTGGGGTAAGCAAAACCTCGACCGCACACACCGCAGCTGGAGGGGCAGAAAAAGTGTGTATGAGATGGAAACTTTGGATAAAACTCGGCAATAAAGAGCATAAAAACAACCTGCCACAATCATTCACCTGTATGGTTTCACGTCACTGTGTTGCATCATGTGCCTCTTCAGGTGGCTGGTCTGGGTGAAGGCCTTGTGGCACACCTGGCACTTGTGGGGCCTCATGCCCTGATGGGTGAGCAGGTGTGTGTGCAGGTGGCTCAGCTGCTTGAAAAGCTTCCCACACAGGTGGCATCCGTGTGGCTTGATGCCATTGTGGCCCAGGATGTGCGTGACCAGGTTGTACTTGGATGTGTAGGACTTGTCACACATACGACACTTCCATCGTTTCTGGTCACCTCCAACATCAACATAATAGCTGTCATCTACATGGATGTTGAGCCCGAGCTTCTCAGCGCTGGCCGTCCCACTTCGAGGAGCTCCGTCACGGGTACGATGACTGGTTCGGAGGTCCTCTCTGGGGTAGAAAGCACCAGGGGAAAGGTGCATAACAGGCCCGGGCATGAAGAAGGGGTATGGGAGGAGGCTGTGGTGGAGAGGTGGGAAGTACGGAGGGTGAAGTAGTAGAGGAGAGGGAGGCCAAACAGGGGAAGGACTGAGAGGCTCCTGTTTCACCTGCACAGGTAGATTCATACCCGACGATCTGTGATGAAGCTGCAGTTTGTTGAGCTCGATCATACCAGGGAGGGGTTTCGGAGACAGGGAAGGAATGGGGCGCGGTGGTGGGAGGGAGAAAGGGATGTGGGAGAGGTCCACTGTCTTCTTACTGCTGCTTTCTTCTGCCTCCTCCGCTCCTCTGTCAGGAGATTCGCCTCCTTGGGCGTCCATTTTGAAAGGAGTTCTTTTGCGTTTTTGGGATCCCTCCTTTTGGGTGTAACCGGGGCCTAGCATGGGAAAGAAAGCAGGCGGGCTGAACACGCTGTAGGTGTCTCTGGTGGGCGATATGCTGCTGTATCTGGGAGGGGAGAATTTCGGGGGCTTGATATAAAATGGAGGTGGGCTCAGGTAGAAACTGTGCTGAGATGCCTGTCTTAGTTCATCCCTGAGAGGAGGACTTCTTCGTGGTGAGAAACCGACTCTGTCTGTTTCCATCTTCTTTCTGCGTTGGAAAGAGAACAAGAATGTTTTAAATGTGAAAAGTGTTCAAGTCTTTTACTTAAAGGGAAACGCCACCAATGTCTGTTTACAAACCTAAGGGACTACTAGTCCTGCACATGGGGGAAGGAGAAGTTGTAGAAAGCTTTTTGCAGCTCCAGTGAGAGCAGCATGAAATGTGGTAAGGTGCCTCAAGTGATGTCAGGCAGCGTCTGCTGAAGATTGTTACTACATAGTTTGAAATCTGGGGTTGCATTGTGGGTAATGTAGGCACCAGGTTTTGACACAGAGGAAGAGTGTGTTGAATAAAAAACAGAAAATGTCCACTTTGTGTGTTTGGAGTGAATCTTTGCTTTTTTTGTGTGCAATAACCTCTTCGGGCTTCGAGCAGTTATTTTCAATTAAACCACCTGAGATGTTTGACTCTTTGGTGGTCAAAGGGCCCCAGCTGGACACTGTAAGTCAGAAGTCACAAGCCAAAAAGTTTAGGAATCACTGATTTAATCTTTAGCAATAAATTCTGTTTCATAAAATCATCATCTGTCTTTTTATGTAAAATCTTCATCTGTAAAGTAACTACTAACGACAGTTGTCAGATAATGGTAGTAGGGTAAAAAACGAAAGACAATCTTATCGTTTGGGAAATGACTTGACAAATGTACATCAAATGAGTCTGTGTCTAGTTTCCATTTAACATATGAAACCATTTCTCTGAAGATTTCTTTGGAAGGAATTGTAACCAGGCACAAACAAACAGCATGGTGTCGACACCCACACCTTTCAGTGTTCAACCTGAAACCTCTCACTTCTTCCTTTCACACAGATCTCCTCCTCTCCTGAAATTAGGAAGTTATCTGTGAAATGCTCACCTCTACCTCCCGCACACTTTTCGCTTCTCCATCTCTTTTTTTCTCTGCTCTGTTCATTTTTTTTTTTTTTTTGGTGCACTGATAGCCAAGAAGTTCCCCTTTTTCTCCTCCACAGCTACGTGATGCTTTATTCTGAATCTCTGCGTGCAGTCTGAGTCTGAGTTTGATTAAATTACTGATAAGTATAAAACTGTGATGTTGTAGAGCTATAAATATCTCCCCTGTGTGTCTTTTGTAGATGATGGCCATTGATGAAATGATGGTGATGCTCCACATAGGACACTCAAAGGGGAACTGCCTTACTTCTGCATGCTATTCAAATAGTGCTTAGCAATGTTGTACTTATCTACTCTATTCCTGTAAATAGTTGAGTGCTTATCATAGAGAAACTGCTGGGATTCATGTTAGTCCACATCACTGTAAGCTCTTATCTATTGTCCGTTCCATGTTACCTCCCTGTTTGCTGGTGCAGCTGCATCAGCTACTCTTCTGTGTGATGATACACACATAGCACACATTCATTTTCTCGATTAATGGTTTCATCATTTGATCAAAAATGGTTAGACGAAAAGATAAAATAGTAAAAAATGCCTGTTAAAATTTCCTAAAACCAAGAGAGACATTTTAAAATGCCTTGTTTTGTTTGACCAAGAGTCCAAAACCCAAAGACATCCAGTTTACAGTCACATAACTTAAAGAAAAGCAGAGAATTCATAATTAATTTCCTGTCAACTGATCCATTTCAACTCGTATACATCCAGCTTCACATACTTGCAGACAGTAAAATATGAAATATGAAATCTTACAAGCAGCGCAACATACTGTCTAAGCCCAGGGAGTATCTCTACATATCAATAAATAATGTATAAACGCATGACAGCGATACATCTATTTGGATGTAAATTTGTTATAAGTAACATATAGAAAACAGAAACCACACGCAGGATGCAAGAGGAATGTTATTCAACCTCTTCCCAAGATTCTTACAATTTCAGATGCATACTGAAATTTTCAGTGCTTTCCAGCCAGTTTTAAATGTTGTCCTGGATATTATCATCGTTCACCTCTCCCTCATAAGTTGCACTGTGCAGGGACCCCAGCACATACTTTGCCACACCATGCATTCCAAACAATCCATTAACACCGAAGCCCCTCCTCGCCCGTATGCCAGTCAGTGCCATGTAAGTGTGCGTTTGTGTGAGGCTGCAGCGAGGAGTGTGTGTGTGTATGTGTGTGTGTGTGTGGAACTTACCAGCTGAGTGTAGCAGAGTGTGTTTTCTGTGATGCTGTGGCTGAAGTGCTGCTGCAGCTGCTGCTGTTGTACCTGTACCAGCGTTCTCTCCCTCCTGCTCGCACTGCAACTCTCCTGACAATGAGCTACCCGTCCACGGATAGCATTTGAAGTGACTTAAGAAAGAGAACAGGAACAATCACTTTGTTCTCATTTTTCAGATGAGTACCTTCGGAGAGAAGGAAGGAAGGGAGGGGAGAGGAAGTCAACAAGCCTAGTGCCTTCCTGCAGAAAAATAAGGAAACACTAGATAGACATCTCCATTTCTCTGTGAAATAGGGATTTGTACAGCTTTTGGAAGAACACGGCGAGATCAGATTTTTCTGTTTATTGACAAAGATTGATTTTGTATTTAAGGTAAATAAGTAAAAATGTCCTGTGTTTTTAGATGGAATATGACAAAATCTTAAACCTTTGAACAGCTCTAGAAACTTTTAGGGTAAAGATATTTCAGGTCTTTTCTAGATTGCAGAAGACAAAGTTCATAGGCAGTTGATGAGTGCTGTCATACAGGGGCTGTGCACTATGACATTAAGACCTATGTATGTAATGTATTCCAGCAGAAAAGCCCTGCAACAAATACACCCTCTATCAAACCTTTAATGTTAAGTTTTTGTTTTATTTTAAAGAAAAAAAAACACTCAGATTGTTTTCTTCTTTCTAAATGTTAATTTCCGGTGACTTGTTTGTGGTGTTGTTATAATGGCTTGCACAATGTTGCATAATAAATATTCTTGCTATTTTGTCCACCTCCTGCAAAAAAGCATGACAGATGAAAATAGTGACAGACAATGAAAAATTCATGCATAAATAGATGAAATGTGTCAACACAGACACTAGGTGGCAAGAGTGTCCCATTGTTTGAATGACACTTCAGTCCTGTTTACACCACTTTATGTATCCAAATGGTGACTGGAGACAGGTTTTATGATCTGTCTGTGGGTTTGAAATCTAAATACACTAACGTCGGCCCACGTCTTGATGTCCTGTTCTTCCCTTTTGGCAGAGAAGTTGGTGAACAAAGACGATCTTATGAACTTCTTTTTAATTGAGATGAGGTGGCACTTAGTAGATCAGGAGAGAACTGCAGTAATTGAGCTCATATCATTGCAAGTGTGAAACTGTCTTTTATGAGTTATGGCCGATCATTAGCTGTGTTAATTAGCTCATAAAACCAATTAACCTCAGAACCTGGACGATGCCTGCTTCAATTCCTGTGAGGAATTAAGGATTTTATTAATAGAAAAAGAAAATCTGTAGGTGTGTGTGCCTGTTTGTGTGTCTTTTTTGTCATCATTGGGTTTGTTTACAAACATCCACTCTGCTACAAGTTCTGTGTACTGTACAGCACTGTTGAGCCAAAATGGCGGCTCAGCAGGCCGAAGTTCAGGGATTGACTTCTCCCCACGACCTGTGAAGCCAGCTTTTTTCACTTTCCTCCATCTGTCCCGGTGAAGACGCTTAATAAAGAGGAAAATCTTTAATGTATCTCCTTTTTTCAAATAAAAGCAGATCAAAGTTGAACCACACTTGCCTCCACTCATGCTTTGAATAATTTCATCTCCCCATCTTCTTCTTGACCTCTCTGACTTTTCATCATCAGCTCGAACATGCACGGTCACGCAGCACCAGCCCTTTTCTAATGATTCTCAATAGCAAAACGCAAACCAGGCCACAGAACTGCCCAGCCCTTTGACCCGGCCTGCCCGGTGGTCAGTTTCAATAAAACGAACTCATTAAGAATCTCTAAGTGGCTTTTGGGTTTCTGTGTCACTCTCAAAAGCAGCTGTGGAAGTATATAAGACATGACATTGACACCGTGCAAGATAGAATATCATCTGGAAGCATCTGAAACAAGAGCTTCAAGTCTACTACTCATCGACTGTAAAGCCACAAGTGAGTAAATTTTGCTCTCCGAACATTAGATTTTAGATTAACAGTCGTACTAAATACATTTTTTGTTTTTCTCCTGTCTGTTGTTCCTTCACTCTCTCAGCAGAAATGACTGGAGCTGCTGTGTCCGTGTGCCTGCTTTTTCTCCTATCTGTATGTTCAGCGTGTTACATCTCCAACTGTCCTATTGGTGGGAAGAGGTCCATCATGGACGCACCACTGCGCAAGGTGAGCTGCTTTTTTATCAATCTCTAACTTTGAGTTAAATTGTAGTCACATTATAAAAATAACACTAAGAATAATCACTTGTTTCCTCCACCAGTGCATGTCATGCGGCCCTGGAGACAGGGGCCGCTGCTTCGGCCCCAGTATCTGCTGCGGGGAGGGCCTCGGCTGCCTGCTGGGCTCCCCAGAAACAGCTCACTGTGTGGAGGAGAACTACCTGCTCACCCCCTGTCAGGCAGGAGGGAGACCCTGTGGATCTGAAGGAGGACGCTGTGCTGCTTCAGGACTGTGCTGTGATGCAGGTCAGGAAATCCTGAAGTACCTATAGGCAAAAAAAAGCACATATATTTGCTGATGGAAGAAGTATTTGGATCCTTTTACTTAAGTAGAAATATCAGTACCACACTGTCATAGCTCTGTCAGTGGTACCATTGGATAATAACTACTGCAACGCATTAATACTGTTTAACAGTATTTTAAAGTTCCAGTTGACATGGTTGAGTTTTTACTATTGCTACATGATATAATGCGATGGTGTGTAAATAGCATGCCACTTCAAGAAGATTTTGCATGTTATGTCAATGCATTTTAAGCTTTTTGCGTGTCATTTACTGCTATTTTAGTGTGGGTTAGAGTTGGGGGTTAGAGGAACTAAGTAAACACATGAAAGACATACGTTGACATGTGAACAGCAAAAAATGCGTAGTGATAAAATGCCAAATGACTTGAGAAATCGGTGTGTTTATTCACCATTTGGTGATACCAGGCTGACTAGGGTAGTTTAATATACAGTAGGTTTCTGTATATTATTCATCATAATTTAAACACTTACAGACTTTAAAATCTGAATCTGTAATGGTAACTAAGCTGTTAAATAGATGTATTTGAGTAAAAAGTACAATTTCTCCCTCTGAAATGTAGTAGAGTAGTAGTATTTGAAAGTATCATAAAATTAAAGTACTCAAGCAAAGTACAAATACCTCAATTATACTTAAAGGGGCGATATGTAAGTATTTTAGTTTAAAACATCAAAGATTATCAACAGAATGTGAAGAAATATAAGTTTGGACATTATGTCAAAGACGTCTTTGTCTTGTTTTGTAGAGATCTACTAAAGTTTGCAAGCTAACAAGCTAGCCCTGTCACATAATACCACTCTGTACCTGAAAAAGCTATAGTGTCACGGTGGCATTCAGTCTGCCCACAGTCCAACATGCGGGGATGAAAATGTAGTAACTGCGACAAGGTCGTGTTGCAACTATTAGATTTAGATTTTGCTAACAATTAAGCTAATGCTAGCTCAATGTGCCGGTGAGGGTATTTGTTTGGGTTTGAATTCAACAGTTGGCCAATTCTCACACTTCGCCCCTTTAAGTAGGCTACAGTACTTGAGCAAATGTACTGAACATAGTGTTTATGTTGTTTTTCAAGTATCTTTCTAATCAATTACAAACTCTGATTTAGCTAAACGGGAAAAATCAGTGATTCTGTGGCACAAGAATGTCAGCTTTGATTCCAGCTCCTTTTACTAATGCTTCCAGCATTAGAATATTGATTTCTGTTCGAGCTGTACATATTTTCAAAGGCAAGCAACGTACTGTGTCTTTTCTTGAGCACTACTATTTCAGTCATTGTGAATTCCTACATTTGCTCTCTGGCTCTGAAAAGGTTCATGGTACCATGTCACCAAACCTGATAACAACATATTGTAAAGCGAATGGTTGCAAAAGCAGGTGACCATGATCTACGTTATAACTCCTCCTTTTCTTTTCTTTTTTTACCACAGAGAGTTGTACAACAGATCAATCCTGCCTCATCGAGGAGGAAGGAGACGACCAAACCGGACAATTCGAAGGCAGCGATCCCGGTGACATTATCCTCAGGCTCTTGCACCTGGCTGGTCACACTTCTCCTCATAGAATCCACCAATGAGCTGCCTCTAACAACAAGGTCTCACAGGAAATTCTGCAGCTGTATAGTTGAAGTGGGACTAGTGTTTATTCATATTGTCGCATTTCTATGTTTGTCATCATAACTCTGATTTTGCTGTTTCCCCTGGAGTACTTCTGTAGAGTGCCTTTGTCAATATATTTTTATGTATGAAAATAGGGATGAATACTGACAGTGGTCATCCAGATATCTGCATGTTGAAATAAAGTTTTGAGAGAGTATCAAATGTTTCCCTTTATTTTAGAGCAACCTAACTGAAATTTGTGCAATAATACTACTGTTAAAATGGCTGCAGCATAAACAATTTCAAACCTTCGAAATCCTTTTCTCCATTCAGTAAAGAACAAGTCAGCGTAAATCTTATCAGGTCACTGTGTTAGAGTCTATTCCACTATCACCAAATGTACAAAGCCCAGAGCCATCTTTATCTTTCAGATGTTCGGCTTTGCACAATCCTGTAACAGACCGCTACACGAATCCAAAGGATCCTCACATGACACGTGTGTGTGTTTTTGTGGCAGCTCTAGTGACACAATGTCACTGTTGCAACAGTTATGGTGGTTATCTTGGACAGTAGTCACCTTTGATCTATCTCTTTTGTGAACTCCATGGTTAAACCATAAGCTCCTGTTCTGTGCAAGAGGCAAATGCTCAAAAAATAGTTGTAAACACAGTAGATTGAAGAGATCACTCACGTTAACACTCTGAAACACTGATGACAGATTATTGATATTGTGCTGCAGTGAATTATTTTGTCACCTCTTGGTGGGCTCTGACAGATTTTTTAAGGGAGCTTATCTTGAAAAGTGACATCACCCGAGTAAAGTACCTTTGTAATGAAATGTGGAGTATAGTTCACACGGTAGAAGTGACAGTGAACTCCAGGAGGGTTTATAAGAGCTGCTAAAAAATAACACATACTCTAAACCTTATAATAAAATAGCATATTCAATGCATTTTGAATATGCTTTCAGGACAGGAGCACTGTCAATGTAACATGAAAAACTAACTACATTACAAGAGCAACCTAATTTAATTTTTCTTGTAAAAAAAATAAATAAATAAATAAAAGAGATGCAAAAAAAAATTGTAAAAGGTCATGTAGAACAGAAGAGAAGGAAGACTTGACTAAAGCAAGGACAACGGGGAAAAAGGAAAACAGAGTGAAACAAGATAAAAACAAGGAACTGAAATCAAGAGGCCAAATCTGAGGGTTGAGGGAAGGAAGGAGGATGAAGTATGAGAGAAAGCAGCAAACATTACGCCCTGTCAGCACTTGTTGGGGTACACTTCATGCAATATGTTAATGTGTGTGACTTTTAAGATCATTACCTTACATATCTGTGCACGGGCCAGATCTCCAAAATATGTGTCCTCACACACACTTTTACTATTTCCCCTCTGCATTAAAGGTTACATAACATTAGTCTCTGTGCCTCTTTTTATCTCTCCTCTGGCCTTATCGGTGCTGGTGGATCTTCTGTGAGCTCTGCTGGATGAAGGGGGCTGGAGCTGCCTTAATTGGAGACACCTGTGGTTAATGATTGCAGCGCTGGAGTTTTAGAGTATAAAACAGGCAGATAACCACTTCTTGCTTCACCTTCGCTGTCAGCCACCATGTCTTTCTCTGGGAAGTTCCAGCTGGAGACTCAGGAGAACTTTGAGCCTTTCATGAAGGCCATTGGTAAGACTTGTACTGCTTGAGTAAAGTTTCATAACTGTTAGTGTAGTTGCTAATGTTATTTTTGGTTGTGAAGTGCAAGCAAAGTAGGAGAAAGTAAAACACCAAAAATGCTTATTTAACTCACTTTTTAGCTTAGGAAATTAAAAAAACTACTTCACTGCAACAACTCTTATTTGTAAAGGCTAATGGTTTCATATCAACTTGCCATCTGTCTTAGGTCTCCCTGATGACCTCATCCAGAAAGGCAAAGATATCAAGAGCATGTCTGAGATCGAGGAGACTGGCGACAACTTCAAAGTGACGGTCACAACTGGCTCAAAGGTCCTTGTCAACAACTTCACCATCGGAAAGGAGGCTGAGCTGGAAACCATCACTGGAGAGAAGGTCAAGGTAAGCCAGGATGCTAACTTTTTAGAGATGCAAAATGCCAATCAAACATGGCTCACTGTTATGAAATCCCTTGAAGCAGAATTGCCTGAGATGAACACTGTCCTGAGCTGACTTTGATTTGATTTTTATGTCGTATTTCTTGTAGGCGGTGGTCCATCGTGAAGGCAATAAGCTCAAGGTTTCCCTGAAGGGAATTGAGTCCATCACAGAACTGGTGGATGGGAACACAATTGTCAATGTGAGTAGACAAACTGCACAATTTCACTAAAGTGCATCTTGAATATATATTTTATTTTTTTTCTAACTCTTATATTTTTTTGTTTTCCTCCCCAGACAATGACTCTCGGTGGCATTGTGTACAAGAGGACGAGTAAACGCATGTAACTGTCTGCACTAGGGATAATAAAATGTAAAAGACAATGCTGTCTTATGGTTTTTCTTTTACTCAATGGTTTGAATATCTAAAATTGGATGCTGGCAGGTTAAACTTTGTCGGAAATCAGTGTAGTGTTTGTAGTTGGCTTCAAAACATGGCTTTTTATCTACTGGCAAACACAACCCATAAGACTGCTCCATATCAGCTTTAACACGCTGGCATTGCAGTGATGGTGTAAAGTATTTGGCATTGCAGAGTGGCTAAAGGTCAGCGAGCGCTCCACTGAACTGATAACAAGCAACAGGTGCTTCAAAGGGGCTCGATCAACAAGTACAAAAGTGGACTAACTGCTCAGCAACCTTCAGCTAGCTCATGTGATTTGAATGATGACTGAAAATGGGAGGGCCAGGTTCACTTCAAGATGTGTGATGGGGCGTTAACCGGACACTTACCAGTGGACAGTAAGGGAGGGCTCTGCTACAGATAACGGTATATAATGTTCATGGACTAGTGTTGGGAGACAGGGTTGCACCTGATGATCAATGTGACTTGGTCTGCTAGAAACATTTAACTGAGTCAGTTTTTGATCACCTGCCAAGCACTGGTAGCACCAGCAACTTTAGCACTGTAGTTCTCAAGCTTCACATAAGGCCGACTCCAGGACAGGATAATGTGCAATATTTTCTACAGTTACATTTTTCCTTTTTTATTTGTAGTGGGGTGGGGTTTCCCCCAAATTCATTTCCAATTCCAAATTTTCCCCTCTATGCCTTGAGCATTTTTGATACAATTGCAGTATTTGGGTTGTACACAGAACAATGTGTTCAATACTTTTCCCTTGGAAAGTGTACTTAAAAATTGCTAGTGATGTTACTATTCACCTGTAGTGTGACAGGATGTCTGTAGTTGCCTCTCGGCCGGCATATTGAAAAAGTGCAAGATTTCTCTTCATTGCACGTAGACAAAGATCATTTAAAAAGCTAACATTTCGGTGTCTTGTTCAAAGCTTTGGGTTAAAGTATTAATGTACTACCTATTCTGGTACACAATGACACATCTTGCATGAAGAACCAGTGTCATTTAGGGTGAAGTGTATCTGCTGAAACCTGTCTTTAAAATACTAGTGCTATTTATTCTGCAACATTATACATTTAAAAGCACAAGTTACACGTGACACCTATTTTTTTTATTTTATTAATGAAAAGTGTAACTACAAAAGTGAGTGATACAGAAAATGATCATGAGACTAATTGTTTAGATTCTCACACCAATACTCAAAGTTGTTGACGGTAAACAATGGGATGGTTTTCTTGACTGCGGTCGGCTGGTTACTTCCTCCGATGGAAGAGGTTCTTGATTCCCTCCTCCACGGACTTGGGTTCATGCATCATGGTCATTGGTTTGTTCTTCAGAGCTGCCTCTCTCATACTGTGGTAAATGTACTCGTTCTGCTTGAACATCCTCAGCTCCATCTCCGTCTGCATCCGCATCGCCTGTGGGGATATCAGGAAGGAAACATCAGCACCTAAAATGTCCACCCATGAATTTGATGCAGTGTATATACAATAAGCCAAAAGAATTGTGAATGAATAAGCTAGCACCAGACTGTTATTTAAGAGATACCACAGCTATTAGATCTGCATCAAATATCTTGTACCAATTCCTCACTAATAACTCAAATTTTGCTGAAACATTTAAACATGCAGAGCCGTAGAAAAGCTGATCACTTGGGGGGCGGTGGAAACAGTAAATGCAAGTTTATGAAGTGAACTTGTTGGCAAACAGCAGCATATTTACTTATACAGCAGTCAAGATTGGCCACTATCCAGTATTTGCTTTCATGCTAGCTCTGTTTTGGGTCTCTACAAACTCCTGAGGAGAAATATGAGGGTTTTTTAGCTGCGCACGTAGTGTTGAGTGGGAACCTTCAGCAGAAAGCAGCTTCCTGCGATGTCTGAAAACACTGAGAGCGGTGAGAGTGAAGTTGTGGCCAAGCGACTAAACGATGAGCTGAAACTCGCTAGAAAGCTCTGTAAAGCCGACGGAAGCTGCGAATTGAGGTGATAGTTTTCAGTAGGTTAATCACTACGAGTGAACCCTTGCACATTTACCTTTGATACATTAATATAAAAATATTGATTATGTTATCTTTGGTAATCATTAATATCGCAGTCACTGAACTGTAACACAACACAAGATAAACCACCTGGCTGTTCTTTTTGCTTTGCAATACAATTTTTTGCTGAGCCCAAAGAAAAGCGTAAACACATCCAACTGCAGATTTTTAGATTATAAGGTGTTTACATCCAGGTCCTTGGTGATGGGATGTGTTGGGCCGTGGGTGACCATGAGAATGGCGTAGGCCTTGCAGATCATCCCGTGTCCAACCTCTATCAGTCCAGCCTGCCAGTGGTTCACTCCCGCTCGCATGGCGGCCATACCGAGAGCAGCGTTGTTTGGGTGGTACAGCTTCCTGTCAGAGGGAAGAGGTTTGATTTATTTCTGTATCTATCCAGTTTTTCACACTGGAGCGTTCTGTGTGTTTATCATTATTACTAGATGGAAAATGATATGCAAGATGCTCACAGGAGACTGCGCCGTATCTTTGTACTCACATGTATCCTTCCACCATTTTGCGGGCGTACTCTGCAGCATCATCAAAGTACTGCAGGTAAGCTTGCACCTCGCTTAACGTGCTCCACATCCTCAGCAGGTAGATGTGAGTGTCAGCTAAAATCGGCTCTGTTTTCTCTATGCATTCCCTGCAGATTTTTACCACCTGAAAAGAGAAAAGTAACAACATAAAGAGAAAAATCTTTAAAAAAAACAAAAAAAATATGGAAGTAGGATAGAGCATTGGTAAGATACAGTGGGAAAGAAAGTCTTGAATTCTGTTGATATTAAAAAAAAATCTTTCTGCAGCCACTTAATCTGCTTTTTTTATTTGGGGTTGTAGTTGATTGATACAATACCTCATGGTAGTCACCGTTTAATCGAGCCTTGTCCATCTTCTCCAGCCTTTCAAAGCAAAAATCTGTTGCCTCTTTCACCTGCTCATCTGAAGGCTAAAAGGATGGATAGGAAAGATTGATCTGATTTTAATGAGGGATTCAAACACTGTTGCATGTCTCAAGTATTAACACACTGACAATGAAATACAAAATGAAATGTGCGCCATCAAATACTGTTTAAGGCAATGCAGGTTTGCCTTGCTGAGTTCCATAAAGGCAAAAGCCTGATTATTTTTATCTTAAGAAGACCTTTGACTAACTCAAGGGTCCATGTCCAAGGCCTGAATGTTCCTTTTACTAATAACAAACAAGATTTAGTCCCATATATGATTAATTAATATACAAATCTTTGTTATTGTGGTTATTATTTGACAGCCAAATCTGGCATGTTGCAGCAGTTTTGGTAAATATGTCAGACTTATATTGTTAAAAGAAGACTCATAAACTTGTTAAAGTTTTTTTTTTTCCTGATAGCTCCTGACAGATTCTATTTATAACCTGTGAAAAACACACACACACACACACACACACACACACACACACACACACACACACACACACACACACACACACACACACACACACACAAAGTGGTAATTGTGCTGACAGAAGTCATTAAGTCAGATTTGACTGCAGAATTACTGCATTTTATGGTGTGTCATGCACCAATTTACTCTAGTATTAAATGGTAAATTGCAATCAGTTTGGTATTGGAAATGGAATATAAATTATATAATGTAATAGATATAATAATAATAATAATACCTGGAATGTAGTAGAACATTCAAATACAGTTTCAGCCTTGAAGTAATGGAAGTTATTGAGTAAATGAAGTTTATGTCAGTCATGTTTTTCGACCTCGCTGTTTCCCAATGCATGCGTGAATGTATGCACATACACCCGGATTAGAAGCTGATTCCATTGGGAGTTATCTTTGCTTAGAATAGACACAGTGGCTCTGCTTCTCGTGTTTCCCGCCTGTGCTTATCACCCATGTCAGTATGAGCTATGGTGAGATGGTTTGGTCCTTTTTGCCTTTGCAGAGTATTAAACTCATTCTCTCAGTTCAACAGAAAAATTCAACACAAACCTTGACTTCGTCCACTTCCCTTCCCGCCATCTTCAAGTCATCTTTGGTGTGGTTCTTGCAGTGCTCACACGTGCAGTCAAAGAAATATTGTGTTTTCAGCAGTCTTCGTCTCTCCTCTGACAAATTCAAGTAGTCCACATATGAGACTGTCAGCTCCTCTCCCTCTGCGATCTTACCCAAAGAACGCAGCTCAATCCTGAGGAAGAGAAACACAGTTATATGCGGAAATACACGCTGAACGGCAGTCTTTGATTGATGGTGAAACCCTGTTCCATCATGTGGCTTTCAGTTCATTCAATCCCATTGCGGGATTGATTAGGATTAGGATTAGTGAATAAGAACGTAGACATTATTTCAAACTTAAGCCAAAATTCATTTCATTAATTCCTCATGTGCCACTTTTCAAAAATGACATGTATTCGCATTAACTATGAAGCAGCAGAATATTTTATTCCATTTCTTGTGGATCATTTTCTATCATTTATTGTTTAGTTCATTTGCGTCTCACCCATTTGATTTGTTTTACTTCTTTCAACATTTTGCAAACATGTTAAACTAAATCCACATTTAAAAAATTCCGAACAAAACTTTTCCACATCTAGTAAATTTTGAAGCAAAAAATGTATTAAAAGGCTTAAATATGAAATAATTAAGGACATTTAGAATTTTTGTCATGGTGGTGTGTGGTGTAAGAGGTAATGGAAACAAAAGCTGTTATGAATGAAAGAAGCGACACAGTATACACAGCATGGTGGATGGTCACACAGTCTGGTCACACACGGATAAACACACAAAGTGACAAACCGGCAGCACTTGAGTAAAACTTTGTGTGGACACGACAAACAGATAAATATGTGGGGTTGAAAAATGAGGTTTCAGCGGGTGAAGAAATATGCGAGGAAAAAAAACCCACACCAGCCTTTTGTTATACTAAAAGAGCTAAATAAAGGTTAGAGCATTCATGTAGCACGTTGACATATTGATGTGAAATCTGAGTCACATCAAGCCTATAGTACTTTCTACAAGGCACTACTGACAAAGACTTTGATTTTCTACAATGGATGGAGTTGATGGTGAGCGTTTAATGTCATAGTCTAATGGTGCTCTAATAAATAACACTTAAGAAGGTTTAGGTTGAGGTAACGCACCTCCGTTGAGAATGAAACATAGTATTCACAGCCGATTGACTGAAAGACAAACAGGAAGCAGTTTTACACCAAAGTCAACCTGGCATACTTTCACACACCCAACAGCACATAAACACACATACAAACATTTTGCATTTGAATTTTCAAGTTAGAGTTGATTCCAGCTGAATACAAAATAAAACATTTTAACTGAAAAGCACTTTTAACTGTTTTTTTTGTTTTGTTTTTTTTAACTTACTTGCCGTGGTTGAGAATTACAGTGCAGTTTGGCCAGCAGTCGTGATTCACCAGACACAAATTTGGGAAAAGGCCGACTCCTACTGCCTGAAGACCCCGCTGGTCGCTCACAGTGAAGCCGTTGCAGTTGATCTGGGAGAAAGAGGGGAATGATTATGTATGAATACATTAAGTTTGGGAGGAAAAATAACAGAGAAGTTGTCAATAATACAATACAAATATTTCAATATTTTTGTCTGTTCACTTCAGTGTCACCATTTAAGGGGCAAACACCAAAGAAAAGGCTAAATAGAAGAGACTGAAGACAACAGCTGTGTCTTTAATTCAGTGATTTTCCACAGTGAACATTTAGAACCAAATCTGTGTTAATAGGTCAAATGATAATGGTTCCTAACCTGGGGGTGGGGACCCCTCAGTGGGTCTGAGAAAGATAGTGAAGATGTGAAATCACGATTAAGATTTGAAATTCTGAGTTCTGATTTGTTTATAATCTGTGCTTTTTTTTATCAGCAAATACTGAATAATTTTACCTCTTCTGTCTCTAGAACCTATTCATATCAAAATATAGGAAAATGGAATATACTGCAGCTCTTTGGTTGAACCGCTCACAACTCATAGACATATGAAATCTGTGATAAGGTGTTGGGAGCAGATGTTACTTTGCTTTGTTACAAGATAAAAAGTTTTGTAAACTGTAAATTGATGCATTGTACCCCAGAAATGTGGGCTGGTTTTTTGCCTGAATTTGAACAGAATTTCCAGTAGATCCTACAATTCATTAACCCTGGTGAGTTGGTTAAAGGTCACGTTAGGCAGTGCTTGCCAACTAATGTCCGTGTCAACTGTCCGTGTCACATATCACACGTCTACTTCATACTCACCAGGCATTCACCTTCAGGCAATCTCAGTCGACGCTAAATACATCACATGATCTGCACTGCAAAGTGTACAAACTCTACTGTTTGTTCAGCACAAGGTGTTGTAAATGTAAATAGACTATATTCACAATCAACCTGGTACACTGCGGGCCAGCTGTGACTCAAATATTAAGTGTCACAACTTGTGCTGTAAACTCAGGTATGAAGGAACATGCTTGAGTTTACCACTGGCATTTGCTGCTTTGTCAGTCGTTAAAATTGAAAATATCCTGGTGGCAGACAAGAAAATATTTGTTTTTATGAGCTGACAAGGTTGACTGAACACATTTGTTTTGGTCTCTGGGAAATTAGACTGTTTCATTTGGGCAGGAGGGGCATGTACAGCCCACAGTCTTCTAGTGCTTGTTCATTGAAGCAAGGACACAACTTATACGTTTAACACCTACACTATCCACATAATAAAGAAATAACAAATATGGGATATAGATATTTAGACGCACCACTCCAAAAACATGTGAGATGACATCAATTGTGTGCTGTTTGCTGCTTCGGGGCCAGTAGTCGAGGAAGTTGTGGATGTCCACTTTGAACTCCTTTAAATCATCCTCTTGCATGTCAGTAATGTGGTCCTCCAGCTCCTCCAGCGTGGTCAGCTGAATATCAGACACCACACTCCCCTCCTTGTCAAGTCGCCACATGATGCGAGCCACCAAACTACAACCACAACAATCAACAATGAAGAAGAAGACTTGTGACTGCGAGGGTCACGATGAAATCAGACAGTGTTATCCTGAGATCAATTTAGAGGACTATTGAGACTGACCATAACGTGAAATGGTTATGCAAGTTTAAGTAACCACGAAGTGACACAAAGGCGAAAATGATGCAGCTCACAAATGAACACTAATCAGTCACAGGATGAAAAAAAAGATTGTTCCTCCCTTGATTAAATGTGGCTCTATGCATTTGTGTTTTCTTGATCAAAACAAAATCAACAACAATCCTGATTTAGTAGGGTAGATTACCAATAGTGGAAAAACAAGTCTCTCTTAGTATGGAGGTTCTTTACCAGTGTTTTGTCACAAAAAAAAAAGAAAAATCTAAAATCTAGTACCATGCAATACCTTTCTATTAATCCCTATTTCCTTTTTCCTTACACTTACCGGATGTTCTCATTTGGTGCTTTGCCATGAGCTTTGATGGCACCACATTCTTGCTTGTGTTCAGCCCAGCCGGCACGCTGGCAGGTTCGGTCACAATAATGTGCAAATTTGCACTGGCCGCACCTCTGCAGCTTGTCTTGTCTGCGGAAACAGCTGTGGCAAATACGCTCCGCTAGACTGCAGAAAAGAAGAGGAAATATAAGACGGAAAGATGTTTTGATCCATATATCACATCATTTTACCTTACTGTTGGCCACTGTTATGTTAATATTCTCTTTTTTATATGTAGGCCTATTTGTTTAAAGACAATGTTTCAGACGAGCATGGAAGTCCAGTCTTTCTATATTATCTTTCAGGTCAGATCATCACAAAATAATCTCAACATTCCCTTCTCACAGTCTTCATCAGCAAAATCCAAAAAAGCTAGTAAGTGGGACCTGAATCGAGATTATTTTGTTACACAAGTTAATGTTATCTGTTTTTAAAACTATAGTAAGGAAATTATTATGAGGATTATGGGTACTTCTGAGATAGATGGGGATGTTGGATGTAAAGACAGCCTGACCTCTTTTTATTTTATGTATTAAAAATATTTTAAAGCACTAAGTATCCCAACTTAAGTTTCTTTAATTTTTGCACATAACAGTGTCTGTACAAAAGATATTTTCTATTAAAGGTCATGGTTCAAAAACCAGTGTAAACAATGATACTAAAGAAAAATAAAACGAAGCAATAGTGGCTGGGAGAGACACGAGCCGAAAATTATACTCTGTCACAAATTTCTCTTCCACATTTGATGGTTATTTTGTCCATTTCAAAAATGATCACAAATAACAGTGATAATGAAATGGGGTGAAATGATGCATCTCAAAGTTTCCAAATAGTCTTTTGTTTCTGATTGTTCCAGATAAGGTTATTATCACTCAGCGTTTGCTTGAGGATGAGCTGTCTCCACTTGAGGCACAGTTGTCTATGTAAAATTACATCCACTTGATGAAGTAACATCAGTAAAATCAGACTACAGGATTTTCCAAAATATAATATGATGGAAGAAGAGCAAAAAACAGACGATATACGATATACGATATACGATATACGATATACAGACGACCCAACCACATCCACAGCTTGCTTTTTCACTGTACCTGTCAAACACAACAGCTGCAAGACTGGGCTCCGAAAAAATTACATCTCCGGCCCAAAACTCCTTGGTCGCCTTCAGACCCCTCCCCTTTCCAGGTGAGTCAAATACTGCCACGTTTTCCATGGTAGCTGCACTGGTTCCTGAGATGCTGGTGAATGGATGGTGAGCCGCGTGGATAAAAGAGGAGTGTTTCAGTGGCAGAGAGAGGCTAAATACAGCAGTAGGGTAGTTGAGGAACTCTTCAACCAATCTGTGTCCTCTGTGTTCTTCAATGACAACTGCGCATTCCTAAGCCAAGGCACTAAAATAGCCATTCACCTCTTGAACTGTACCAAGAGAGACAGAAAATGGGTTGGTGTTGATTTGTATCATTAGTTCACTGAGAAATATAATGTCCTTTCTGAACAGGTCTGTCAATAAAACCAACAGCCTTGCTTGAAAAGTAACACCACTGAACTCATTGTTGTTCTCTTAGATCCCTCTATTTATTTAAATTTGTGGTCACACTTTCAGCTTTTTGTCCTGTTAACTACCCCCGACTGTGAGTTGGTAGGTGCCTGGTCCCTGAGGGTTATTTTTGTCCCTCAGCTGGTGCTGTCTATCAGGAGTGTATGGTGACGTTAGACAGCTGCAAGGCGTTTGACAGAAACACAGCTGATTTATCCCCCTGCCTCTACTATGTTCTAGTGCTTTCTCTAACTTACTCCATCGCTCTATAACTGTAACACGCTATGATATAACAGAGCAACATTACAGTCTCACTGACATACCCACTGTGACGTTGACCAGTTTTAGGGTCCTTGAATGGGGGTCAGACCCCACAATGTGACTACCATCTTTGGGTCCCCACAGTGTGATATAAAAAAGAACTCACACACACACATACATACCAAAACTCCCCCATATACATGTGTACACACACATCCTCATATTTTCAAGGTAAAAGATTTCTCCACATACAGAAGTAATAATAATAATTTCTCGATACCAGATTATATTCATATACACATTATTATAACACTGTGCAATATCACTCAATAATTGGGTTATTTGTCTATTTAATTAGGAGCATGTTTTACATCAACAACAAACAAAAAAGGATCAACAAAAAAGTATACAATGAAGAGAGGAAGACAACAGAAAGAAATAATTCAAATAATTATTTTCCTAGGGGAAAACAACACAATAATGTAAATGAGTGACATTGATTTACAAGACAACATCACACATTAAACACATAATAAATGTAAGGGCAGGAGAACAAACAAATAAGAGATATTCAGACAGGGCATTTATAAAACAGCATAGGCCAACAATTTTCCATAAAGTCATTGTATTCTATATATTGCACTATGCGCAGTCATTTTTGTACCCTGTTCCCTGTTAAAATTATATTGATATCACACTTCAAAGAAGTCGAGGTGTGCCCCTGAAGAGAAGTCATTGTCCAGAAGTAATTTCATTAGTTTGGCTGCAGACTCCTTACAGGGAAAGAGACAATGACTGATGCCTGTTAACCTCCGAATCTCCTCCTGCATGTCTGTGTCCAAAGGACCTGAAGGAAACCAAGAAAGTTAAGGAGAGAGTTAGGAAAATACTACGTGTTGCCTTTTGTCTCTATATGACATCCATACTATATGGTTAAATGTGGAGATACAGATCATATTTCTTTTCATTTTGAAAAATGTAAAAACGTAAAAATGTAAAAACCTAAAAATGAAAGCAATTTTCCTCCTTAGTGCATTTCCTTTGTGCCATAAATCAAGTCTTCGTTTTACTGTTAAAATTTGTGCAGCATCAAAATTGTTTAGCGAAAGCAAGGCTTATAGGGAACAAATCTAAATTCTAGTGGTGTCGTTATTCCATAGCCATTAACTAGTACAATCAACATTTACCTCATAATGATAAGTTAAAAGAAAAAAATTGTCTATTGTCACTTTAAATCAAACATAGCTCAGCTTTGTTATATGTACCTTTCAGTTCATGCCTCTTGGATGAGAAGTAAAAGTGCTCAGAAAAATGGAAAGTTTGAACATCTACAGTTCCTTGACAACTCTGCAAACTTCATCTGCTGATGAAAACTGTGTGATACAGTTGAACGCTTCAGAACGGTCAAGTAAGTGGGCCTTGAGTTTTTATCTCAGTATGGCTTTACTAAAAAAGTGGTAATTCCGTGCTTGTGGCCAGTGTATGAAGTTTCATTTACCTGGAGAATAGCTCAGAACTTTGACATTTGGTTCCTCCTCAGCCAGCACACTGAACATCATCTTCCTGGCTGCTTTTGCAGTGCAGTACAGGGCCCAGGATGGTAAGGCCTGCAGTGCATATATTGACGAGACATTCACCACACTCCATCGCAGTCCTGGTCTGCGTGGAAATGTCTGCAGGATTCCTGCAGTCAGTGTCAGAGGTGAGCTAATATTGAAGGACAGATAAGAATTCACCCTTTCAAGATCAGTGAAACTCTGAAACCCAGAAATGGGACCTAAGGAACCTGGGAGCAGAGAGAGAGAAAGACAGAGGGGGTAGGTAAAACTTGACTTCACTTCGTCAGCAGGCAAATTCAGCATGAACCAGGTTACTCAGGCAGATCTAAACTATTACATTCAAGACTCACCAACATTGTTAATCAGGAGCACATTATCAATTTCATTCACAGCCTCCTGCCCTGCCACCCTCACAGTTTCATTCACCCCTTCTGTTGTGCTAAGATTGGCTGCGATGCAGTGAACCACCAGCCGCTGTTTGTCAGTGAAGCTCTGTAGCTCTTCCTTCAGCTCCTGCAACAAGGTCCCAGAGCGAGCCACCAACAAGAGGACAGAGCCAGGCTCCAGCAAGTGGTACACCTTGAAGAACACGAGGCATTTATTTATTTATTTATTTCTAACATTTATTTATTTATTTATTTATTTTATTTAACAAGTTGATCACCTACTTCATGTGCCAGCGCCCATCCAAACCCTTTAGATGCTCCAGTGATGATACAGATACCCCGGCCCAGAGTCCTTGGGTTTGTAGTGTCGATGTCTGACATCTTGGCTGTGGTGGTAAAATATAAAATAAAATACTGATGGTCACTGGAATATTTGTGGAAAGAGTGGATCTGAGAGAAGGATTACAGCTAAACTGAAATGAGAAGAAAAGAGCCCCCTGGTTTTGTCATCTTGTGACAAGGATGATGACAACATGAGCAGGCAACACTAATGCATTTTATGCGTGTTATACCTCACAGTGAAATGAGATCTAACAGAAAGTTCAGAGAAATGCTTCTAAGAAAGTACTTTTAAAACTATTAGAACATTTTATATTAGAAAAAAAAGCTTTTTGACTCGTATCATTTAAGTATAAATCAGATCAAGCACTTTATAAACTGTTATTCATAGAAAACAAATAATTCATGTATTTTAATAAAACATTTATATTGCACACTTTAGCCCCCACACATTCATAAGATAAGTTACTATGCATGCTAAAACATGTAACATAAACGAAAACCAATGACAACAGAAGGATATAAAACAGCAACAACACTGTTCACAAGGACAATAAAAGATAAGAAAATAAACACATGATGTACCAAGATAGAACACACTATAAGATTCAAAACCCTGAGGTATGATCACAGATAGACAGATATACATGTATGTACAGTAGTGTTTTTTTCTTGTACAGTATGGCTCTGAATGATATTCTGAATGAATTAGTGTTTAGATGTAGGAGTGAGATGCAATCCCTTCACACATTACTTGATATATATGAGTGAGCATCACTGCCACTGTGTTTAACTGAAGAAAAAAAATACTTTTGTGACTGACATATTCAATTTAAACAGCTTGTGGAGGAGAAAATGAGCCACGGACTGCATGCTCAGAGGAGTAAGTTCTGAGAAACAATGTGTACTGTAGTTCCAAGGTAAAGAGGAATCTCCTAATAATGTGACGTTATCAGTAGCATTTAGACTATAATGGTAAACTTTACAATAGCATTAGCAAAAAAAACAAAGCGGCCGATCTGAATACACACATTCTTTAAATATTACTGCCTGGAAAATAAAAATAAAAACAACAACAAAGATAAGCTTTAAGTTATTTCTCAGCACACAGTGATGCCATCAGCTATTCTCCACAGTCCTAAGGCACCAAAAGTCATATGACCCAAGACTTTTGCCATGGACTAATCCTCTATCCTGTGACCAGCAGGGTCTTATCCTTGCACCTCATAGTGGCCAAAGGGAGTCAAAGGACCCCTGGAGACCCGAGAGATAAAACCAGCGCCTTTCCCCACCACAGGCTGCCAGAAAATAGACACTGCTGCCCCCTAATGGACAAACAATCAAATGAACCAGAAAGGTCCTCTGCTTCAAATATTACATTGGCCTGAAAGAAGACATTTATTGGTGGATTTGTACAACCATACCACACAACAATACACTACCCTATCATTCATTACTATAACACAGTATAACTGTCTGTGTGGTAGAAAAAACAAAACAGATTCTCTGGAATTGTGATCACTTGTGAATTAAATTCAGAATTGAATCACCAATTGGATCATGCAGAAAAAATATAATCGCAGTGATCATGGTCAGAGTGGCACTCGTCCTCTTTTCTACCAGGTAGATAATTTCCTGTTACTTGTTAGCTGTTCCAGTCAAGGTCGTGGCATTTGCATGCTTTCTTATTGGCATTGGTGGCTCACTTAACAGGGAAACTGCCTGTGGTAATGTCCCTCAGTTATAGACATAACCCTGACCTGTATCGGTGTGGGATTTACAGTATATGTGTGTAAGAATTCTACCAGAAAATTAAAAGTTCTGGTGGCTACCCTGCCCTGGAGTTTTGATTTTACTCCTCATGTGTATCTTTGTGCCTTTGAGGTTCCTCTCCCATCCTGCAGGTGGCACACTGGTGTTCATTTTCCTAACCACTTGATCAGGAAAGAAAAGGATGAGCAAAACAAATAAACTCAGCTCTAGCACATACAGAATAAGAGACAGCAGGTGAGGATTTAACAACTATAAAAATACAAATATGTTTATGCTTATGCTGAAAGGCAAAACAGCAGTGAGCACATAAACAGAAGAAAGCATAACAGGAAAATAAGAGAAGCTTTTTGGCAATCAACATCAACTGAAAAGTAAATCCAGTTTTCCCCAGCTGAGGACAGAGGTGTCTCTTTCACATTCAAGGAGAGGTATGCTGTTGCGTACTTGTGAACTTGTAGTTTTGCAGTAGTTTTGTGTCTTTGTGTAATTATGATGGTGGAGTATGTAAGAACATTTGGCCCAGAAGTGGAGAAATGTCTAAAATGCAGAAAAGTCAAGATGTCGCTGCCAAAAGAAAGATTCTAATTCATTCATTCATTCATTCAAAAAATTATCTTGAGCAAGTTTGTGTGTGTGTGTTATTCTTTATATCACACTGTGGGGGACCCAAAACCGGTAGCCACATTGTGGGGTGTGGCCTTCATTCTGGGGACCCTAAAACTGGTCCCCTCAGAATATTTTAAGCTTGGCCCATATCAGAGACTAAAATCAGGATATTTCGCCCTTTGCAGCATAGTTTTTGAGTATTATTTGTCTACTCATAAGTCCTCCAACTTTATGGAAGTACAATCCCATACTGCTGCTCATTTAAGTTGACATCATGGCTGCTATGTAGTTTTCACCAAGGCTGGAATACCAACCAAAGCGGGCAACTGCCCAGGGGCACCAAAAGCCCCAGATTCTATCAATATGATTTCTATAAGACCTGAACTGCTTTCGTTTATATTGTGCTGGAGTTTTTAGCAGCTGAAGAGTTAGAAAAAGAGAGTGAATATTGGATTTTACATTCAGAAACACAACTCCGATGAATGAATCTCTGTTACTCTGTGTCTACCAGATGTTTACAGGCTATAGGCAACTGTTTGTCAACGTGTTTACTATGACAGCTTCCTATGGTGATAAATTACATGTCAGTGAGCTTGTTGTGCTGCAAAAAAACATGTGGTTAAACAAAGTGAAGTATCATATGTTTCTTTCTTCAGAATGGGTGAGTCTGTCATGATCTGTTACTCAAGCAGCAAATGAACTGTGAAATGGAGAATGACCATTGAGACAAATAAATAAAATTAAATAAATACAGCATTATTAACACAAAGCATTAATCCGGTGATGCATCTCGCGTCACTACTATTTCCATTCAACGTCTCATCCATCCATCCATCCATCCATCCATCCATCCATCCATCCATCCATCCATCCGGGGGACTGTATATGACTCTATAGGCTTTTCCCGAGGGAGACCACTGGATGAATGCCAAAAGGGGGCGTTTGTATCATGCAGCCGGAGGGGCGGGACCAGAGGTGGGTGTGTGTCTCTCAGCTGATGCGCGTATCAACCGACCGACTCCATCATCAGCATCCGACGCTGACAGCGGTCGAAGACAGCATCCCTAATATTACCGACCCGCGGTAACATCGCAGGATAATTCAGAGCCCGGCCGACCAGGACTGACGTTGCTGTCTTGTGACAATATTGTTTACTGAAGCTGCCATCTTACAAACCGCCGAGCTGCAAAATAGTGAGTAGCCTTTGATGATGGATCGCCAGGATGCTACAATCGGTAAATCAAAGCTACTGCATGATTCGTCGTCAATGTCAATGACGCTGTGCATTTTAATTTAGCTTTATTTATTTCTTATTCAGCGAGGGTCGTGCGTTTGTTTTGTTTTGTTTTTTTTCTTCTTTTTTTCTTCTTCTTCTTCTTCTTCTTTTTGTCTCAGGCCTAGCGAGTAATTGTTTGGGAGCGCAGTCGATTCAGGGCTTGATGCGGATGCTGCTAAAGCCGCCCTTGCCGCCCAGGGATGCAGCGAAAAAGGGAGAGAGAGGGAGTCGTGAGGGGAGGGAAATGAGGCAGAGCAGTAGATAGATAGGCAGTGTATTTTACTACTACTACTATTCACCCGAGTGGAAGTAAACCTCTAGTAAATGGGCTGAGAAGGGGAGGTGCAATGGCATGACTGCATATTCTATCTATCTATCTATCTATCTATCTATCTATCTATCTATCTATCTATCTATCTATCTATCTATCTATGTATCTATAACAAACCAGGGTGATATGTTAGTGTAACATTTTGATGATGTGTATGTTCACGTGTGAGCAAGCTCTTAAATGCTTAACGTTGTAATTCAGTGTTATAGCCATGTAAACATCATAGCCTAGATATCTATTTTTGCAACCACACATGCTTCTTATTCTCGCACTTACATATGTACGTGTGTGTGTGTGTGTGTGTAGCAAGAGTTGCCACTTTATTAGGAATACCTAAATAAAACTAGTGTGGTCAGTTCTGACAGTGAGTGGTTCAGGTGGAGATGTAGCGGTTATATGGTCAGCAACCTAAACCAGTGGTTCTCAAAGTGGGGTCCCCCAGGGGTCCTTGAGGGGGTTCCTGGGGTTCCCCAGCAAAAAGGGGAGTAATTTATAATCACTGTAATTCAGCCCATAAGTAACACAATGACAGACTGCAGTTTATTAGGTACACCAAGCTAAGGAGGAAACTATTTTTGAGAAGTGTTGATTCAACTTTTTGGAGGGTGTTTTTTATGGTGCTGTTGAATTGTATTCCTTTATCCTGGGAGGTGGTTGTAATATTTTGTCCATACTGTAATTACAAACAATAAGGGTAGCCTAAATATTACAACTATTCTGTATAACCAGGGTCAGATAAACCTGCTAGGGAGCTGTGGGAGAAAATGAGCTGTGGGCCCCTGTTGAGCCCACAGTGCCCCAGAAACCAACCAGTATATCTCAACTGTCAGTTAGCCTGTGATTATTTGATTAAACACAGATTTAATTGTGCATGTGCTCCAGGGAACATAACAAATAGTATAGTAAATAGTAAAGATGCTGTAGTAGATTTTGATACAGGGTCCCTGTGTAAGAAAGAACCTCTAATGCAAGAACCATTAGGCATTTACCATTTCAGTTTTTATTGAGATTAGTGGTGTAGATGATCAAACTAAATTGCAGTTCATCAAATTAGCACAAAATAACTGACTCACAGACAACTCCTGGCCTTGAGTATAACACAATACAACAGCACAAAAACTACATCCTCAAAAATTAACATAAATAAATCAACTCTAAAAAAAATCTAAAAAAAAAAGAAAAGAATATTGTAACTGTTAAGAAGGTAAGCTTTATTGCAGGGCTGTTGTATTATATTTAATTAATTTTAGCCAGGTGTACCTGATAAACTGGCAACTGAGTGTAACTCAGAGGATGGGCACATTAGCAGGAATACTCATGCACTGTAGCCTCATGCAAACTGATACAGCAGCCCTGCAATAGATATTTCTTTTGATCCAGTTATTTTGTAAAGCAACCACACACACCACCAATGTCTACAGCTTCAAAATTTACCCTAGACTAATAACACTAATGTGTTAAACAACTCTAAAAGCATGGTTAGCGCTTGTCTTATCACCTGACATCTCAAAGTTTTAAGAGAATAGCTTATAAACCTGATATTGAACTATTACAGAAAATGACACATTACCTCTGTTTGGGGTCTCAGAGACTATGGTTTTTCATATATATATATATATATATACATGTATCCGTGATTGGTGTTTACAGAGCGCTAACCCTCCCAAATCCCAAACAAGTCAATCTGGATCTCTCTTATTAGAGCTTTATTATAGTTTGTTGATAAGAGTTAGACGGCAGGAGGTCTATAGACCCCAAACATATGTAATGTCATATCATATATGAATCACAAAATAGTTCTCTGTAATAACAATGTTTTATTCCCATATGTATTTATTATTTGTTGCAAGGCTGTAGTTTTGTATTGTATCAGGCATGTTATATGCAGGTGGTTCTTTATTTGTGCCCACAAAAAATTCAAACATGTAAACTCCTCCAGTTCTAAAAATGCTATTGGAAACAAAACTCAGTGTACTTAAGTTAAACTGCATAGGTGTGAGTGACCTCTTCATTCCTTATAACGGCACGGTTTTACACAATGAAACTCAAAAATAACTCACTGTTAACTACAGAAACAAAAAGTTACACCGTTTTGTTTCTATTGGCATCATTAAACTGGAGGACAGGTTTATTTTTTACACTTTATTTATACACGAGGTCGTCCAGACTTTATCTATCTGACCTTTTTCATTTTTATCATGGTGGGAGGACCACGCTGCCACTGTATGTGGGCTGGAATCTATTCTGCATTAGCTATTATTGTATAACTAGCCATTATGCAATTACAATATTGTATAACTCCTTTCGTTTTTCTGTGTTCCTCTAGTGTGTGTGCCCCCACTACCTGCATTAGGTTGTGATGACCCACACTACTTCCAAATGTATCTGTGACCCTCCCCAATCCTGACTCCTAACCTCTAATCCCTGACCTTTGACCCCCACTATGGGCAGTGTTGGCAGTGGGGTGGCAGGAGAGCAGGAGTTTGCCATGAAGTCTGTGGGCACGAGGACCACCCTGCCCCGTGCCCCTCCTCTCTCTCGCCGTTGCCCTGCCGACCGCAGCTGCAGCGCTGAACGGCTCCCCCGCCCCCCGGCGACTATATCAGACGGGACGGCTTCTAGCGATGAACGAGGGAGTGTTAGTATCGGGACTGGGACCTGTACTGGGACTGACCGGCCCACCGAAACAGCCTCCTCTACCAACACTGAATGTACCATGGCGGCCCCGTCCAACAACAACCAGTTGGAATGTGGCAATGGAGCGGGCAGGAGGGAGAGGGAGTGGGAGAGGGAGAGGCAGCGTGAAAGGGGGAGAGACAGGGACCGGGACCGAGACTGGGACCGAGAGAGGTTAGAGAGGGAACGAGAGAGGGAGAGGAACCGGGAGAGGGAGAGGGAACGAGTGGAGAGGGAGAGGCTGGAGCGAGAGAGGGAGCGGGAGAGGGAGAGAGCCAGGGAGAGGGAAAGAGAGAGAATCGAGAGGGAGAAGATAGAACGAGAGAGGGAGCGAGAGAGGGAAAGGGAGAGAGAGAGGGAACGGGAGAGGCTGGAGAACGAGAGGTTGGAGAGAGAGAGAGAGAGGGAGATGCAGGCTGCAGGTCTTGATGTTTGCGGGAACATTGTGGGCCGTGGAGGAAATGAGAAGAACAGCGTTGGCATGAACCAACACCAGCACAGAGAGATGGCAGCCGCCAGAGCCGACAGTGAAAACAATCCAGCCAGCCATAACCCTCCAAACCACAACCCGCCCAAGATCCTGCCAGTGTCGGGAAAACTGGAGCAGGTACCTCAAGATATAGGACCGTGGTTCCCAACCTGGGGATCACCATCCTGAAATGGGGATGTAAATCCAATCTAAGGGGTCACAAAATGATTAGTAGGAAAGTAGGAAATAGTGAAAACCAAAATACAAGCAAGAAGAAGTTTGGGAGCCACCAGGGTGGAATATGTATTTACATTTGAAACTTTTAAAGAGTAGGTCCTGATCTTTCAAGTCTGTCTTAGTTCAATAGGCATACTTACATGGATGTTGAAAGAATTCCTGTTCTCCATACTGGCCCTGAGGTGATCCCTTCCAATTCCAATTCAGATATAAATTACAAAAATTCACATTCCTTATTCTGTTGAAAAATGCTTCTTAAGTTTCAGCCAAAGTTATTGTGTGGCTTCAACAGTAGCAGAAGGGTTAGACGAAGTGTTTTTAGTCTATAATTTCCTCTAATCCCTCATCACAGTTCAGCAAGGAAACTGTCCAAACAAAGAGGGAATTTGATATGCTGACTCAGCAGTCTGAATTAGCCAAATCATTTTGGTACCTTCCAGAATTAGTCTTTTGTGTCTAATTCCCTCCTTTTCCAGAACAGTGTTTCCTTGCTGAGCTGTGATGGACGGCTAGTGACAACAAGAGGGAACTTTTTACTAAAAATACTATAACTTCGGAAGATACTGTCTTTATTCGGTTATCTCAGACTGCTGAAGTTACATATCAGCTTTGGCTGAACTTCAGAATGCAATTTTGCACAGAGGGAGAACCGTCAACCCCAGTCTCTTACACTGGAGGGTTTACTTCCTAGCCACTATGAGTAGGAGGAATGAATATAGCTACCAATAACAGATCATGGACAAGTCAGTATTGTATTAAGACACACTTGCAAAAATCTAAAAACAATCCTTTAAAAATGTGATTTATGCCATCTGCCACATACCTGTTTGCAATGATTAATGTGCCTCAAAAGATAAATCACATGCATCTCAAGCAGTTCCAAAAATATCATAACATGTGTTATTATGCTTAACACATCACAATGCTGAGTTTTATCACTGAAACTTTTACTGCAGTATCTTTCTCTTACTGTCTCTCTTTCCTCCCGTCCTCCATCTATTTCGCAGGCGATGCAGAACAACTCAGGCCTTGTTCGTCCCTCTGCCTTCAAGCCGGTGGTTCCCAAGAGCTTCCACTCCATGCAGAACCTGGTGGGCCAGGCAGGAGGGGCTGGGAGCGAGGGCAAGCCTGAGGCGAGGAGTGAAGGGTTCAGTGAGAGCAGAGGAGGCAGGAGAGGCAGGGACGGAGGAGGAGGAGAATCAGGAGAGGTCCCAGAGGCCCTGCTCCTGGACCAGGACAGCCCAGTGAGGGTGAGCAGAAGTGAGGGCGGGGGAAATGGTAATGAAGTGGTTCAGGGAGGGATGTCCGATTCAGGGAGAAACTCCCTGACCAGCCTGCCCACCTACACAGGCTCAGGGTCTGGTTGTGGGCCCCCGGCAGTCCTGGGGCCTCTCAGTGCTTCCACCAGCCACATCAACAGGTTGGGCATGGCTGGGGCAGCTGCAGGCCTGGACAAGCTGGAAAAGCCTGGCTACCAGGTATTGTCATCATCCATACTCACTCAGTCTGGTGCTTCATGCACATTGCTGTTATCGTCTTTAATGTACTGGGATGTGGTTCCTTTCCTCCAGAACGGGCTCAGCGCCTCAGACAGTGGCCGGTCCTCCTCGGGAAAGAGCTCCTCGTCCTATCAGAGGCTGAGCCACCTGAGCGATGCCCCCGCACCTCTACGCCCCTCCCCCTCCTCTGATGACATCATCCAGGACCTCGAGGACCGCTTGTGGGAGAAAGAGCAAGAGGTAAGACACCACTCAGAAATGTGTAGTTTGCTGCTGTTTTGTACTTAGGAGCACGTCCATCCACAGTATGCAGTTACATGTTACTTCATGCACCTGCCCACTTTGTAGCCCTTGTGTCAGGTGGAACATGAAAGTGAGCATTGTGGCACTTTGCTCTCAAAGGCTTCTCTGTGATCTGCGGTCTGGATTACACCTCATGTGCAAAAATGTCCAAAATCCAAATGTATAAAAGTAAATGTAAAACTCTGTACTTAAAACTGACATAATCACAGAAAATACATAATAATTTTGTTTTGACCAGAGTTGTTCATGAATGAAAATCCGGGGGGTGAATTATTTTCGCCACTGAACTGAACTAAACCAGTAAAAGAAAAAATGGGCAGTGTGGCAGACTCTCTGTATGGATAGATACCACAAGTGAGAATTATTTTTTTGTGTGACCCTTTAACATCATCAAACTTTGTTGTTCAGTTTTGGACGATAAACGTACTCTTAAGCATTCAACCAGCAAATAATGTGTATAAGTCAGAGAGCTTCAAGTTGCACTTTATTGTCACTTTTTGTCTTGTCAAACTGTTCTTGTGAAGCAAAGCTGTGGTATAGGATGAATAAAACCTTTCAGAGTTTGATTTTTATTTGCTTTAAATATCTGAGAAATAAATGCTTTACATTTTAAAAACTTTTCTGTACTATTTCTCAGTACTAAAAAAACATATGGCCTTCATACAGTTGGCTAGTTCTTCTTGGCAAACCTTTACCTTGGGCCGTATTTTTGGCTGCTTACTACAAAAGGCTAATTACTGATAATCCAACATTTAGTTATCCAAGTTGGATTTCTTCTACTTTTACTATTTAAATGGCTTCTTCTTTTCTACCAGGTGCAGCATATGCGCAGAAACCTGGACCAAAGTGAGGCAGCAATCATTCAGGTGTTTGAGGAGAAGCAACGTGTGTGGGAGCGACAGATGGACGAGCTCAGACAGAACTATGCTTCACGCCTGCAGCAGGTGAACTCACTACATACTTTCATCCAACAAAACAACAGCAAGGTGCCACTGCGCTTGTGTCCTAATGTAACCCGTGTGAAATCTTGGAAGAAAGTGGTCAAAAACTGATGTCTGGGTTAAATACACCACAGGTAGATGCAGGAAAAAAAGTTGGAAAACGTTGAAAAGTTTGATTTCATTCTTAAGACATTTTAAAAGTTTGAGAAATTGGGAGGTTAGTATCCTGTGTCTAAAGTGACATTCTCTGAGTGATCAAACAACAATTAAAAAGCCTTGTGTTATTTTAATATTTAATATTATTGAAATGGCTATTTGGTATTTAAATTGGTATTAAAGTATTTATTGGTATGTAAAGCAATATGGTCCACAAATGTACTTTTTCTGCATTACTTTATTTCCCAAAAAAATAAAAATAAAATATATATATACTTTAATATTTGAATCTATGATCATGTGATAAAATTGGCCAGATTCCTGAAATTATGTTACACCGAAAGCATCAAGTATGATGATGTGCTTTTTGAAGAAGCAGTGCTGACAAACACACGTGGATATGAAGAGGGATGTTTTGTGCTTCAGAACTGGTTTGAAAGACATTTAACTTTTATCTGTCCCAGATATTCAACACTTAGGGTTATGGAATCTCATGTCTTCAAGTACAAGAAGATGGGTCTGTACATATAAATTGTACATATAGATAGATACCATCAAAACATACACTGTACCTGTATGTTTCCTTTTTTTTGCAGGTTACGCGTCGTGCTCAGCGCTCCCAGACTGCCCTGCAGGCCCAGATCGGCCGTCTGTCCCAGGACAAGAGGAGGCTCCAGGAGGAGATGGCTGCTCTGTTGGCCCAGAGAGAGGAGCTGGAGAGGAAATGTCTGGATTACAGGAAGGAGCAGGCTGACATCTTGCCTCGTCTGGAGGAGACTAAGTGGGAGGTGAGATATCAGTATATGAGTTCTTGCGCTCAACTAGTTCAGTAAAACGTTATCAGGGTTGCATCATGGTCAACTGGATAGTGAAGCACTGAGTACAAGGGTATGTGTGAAGCTGCCAATTTCTGTACATTTGTGTGTACACACAACCCACTTGTATGCAGTGGGATAGGGAGTATATTTACTACAGCACTTAAATACTAAAAATAAATAAGTAAATACCAGTAACCCACTTGCTCATTCCTTATGCCACAGGTGTGTCAGAAGGCAGGAGAGATCTCACTGCTGAAGCAGCAGCTGAGGGAGAGTCAGGCTGAAGTGACCCAGCGAGCGGGAGAGATGGTGGCCCTGAGAGGCCAGCTGAAAGAGCTCAATGCCCAGCTGAGGGAGCGGGAGGAGGCCATGCTGGGCCTGAAGGACTCCTATAGCACCAAGAGTCTGGAGCTGGAGAAGTGTGAGGGAGAGCTGAGGAGGACTCTGTCAGAGGTAGGTCAATCACACTTTAGTTAGGACACAGGACTGGGGATTACAAATAACACCAACAGATGAATAATGTACAGAAGTTAACAATCCTCTAAAACAGTCTCCAAACATAATAAAAAAAAGCATTTACCATTTGTCAGGTTCTTCATCAGATTTCTGAATTAGCATTACAACCCAAACATAAGGCTTCAAGGTATCCCATAATTCAGTATAGACAGCACATAAAATCCCCTGTAAGTGTCTCTACTAAAACCCTGTCACCGTTTTTAAGTGAATGAAAACCAATCCCAGCCCAGTGTCTGAAAACTTTCACTATGTTTTATTCCACTCTAAATCACCAAATCTACACAGACAACTCTGATTCTTTTGACTTTTGGCAATATACATTTAAGATACATAAAGGATATTTGCTTTTCTAATCAGCCAGCCAAATTTGATGCCAATAACTGCCTTTTATATCTGGTTTGAAAATCTGATCTATGTTATCAGTGTAGAAATGTACATTAGTATTTACGGACAAAACATCATTCATGGTGAACAAGACCAGATTTAAAAAATGGTGATCATACATGACCCAAAAATGCAGGAAACGTACCACAAGCTGTGGGATCTAAGGCTTATTTAATTCTAGGTCTATGATGAAAATCTTGTGTAGCTGCAGGGAATGGTCGACTTTGTCAAAGGCTTTAGAAGGGGTCTACAAAAACAACAATACAATGTTGATTACAATCCAAAACAGAATTTACAGCAAGTGAGATTGCAGGATTGGGATTCTTACCACTTAATCTAGATTGTTGATCATTTAATCCTAGAAATCCTTCGAAGGGATTCCAAAAACTTGGCAAGGAGACTAGGACAAATTGGGGATTGGGCAACATTATATATTACAGCTGCAACAGTTTTTCTTTTGTACTGTATGAGCCCATAAGCAGCTTACAGACACTATATGTTGGACATTTTATTACTAAAGAGGCAGCAAGTTTAAGAGCAATACTCTTCTGATCAGTAGAATTTACAATTTATGCAATTATCAGATGCCATTTTTATCAGCGCACACAGACAGTGAGTTGTCATCTTCTACATTTAAAACTGAAATAAACTTTCCATGATAACTTATACCTATTCCTTTCCTCAGGTGTCCATCCTTAGAGAGAAGCTGGGTGTATTTGAGGCAGAGGTGCTTAGTTTAAAGCGTGCTCTGAATGAAGTGAGCAGAGGAGCAGAAGTTGTTGTGAGCCCTAACCTAGCTGCTGCAGGACTTTTGCCGCCATGGGGAGCTGTCCACTGCCCACGTAACCCCACTGAGCCCTCAACCAACTCCCTCACCCCCACCTCTGACACCCTGCTGAGTCTGCAGAGTGATGAGGCTAAAGCCCAAAGGCAGGAAGCCCAGAGACAGGAGAGGCAGCAACGTGAAGAAGCTCAATGGCGCGACGTGCAGCAGCGACAAGACGCCCACATGCAGCAGGACATCCAAATGCGTCAGGATGCCCAAAATCGGCCTGAGGCCCAACTCCGTCAGGAGGCCCAGCTTCGTCAGGAGGCTCACCTCCGGCATGAAGTTCAAATCCGTCAAGAGGCCCAACTGCGGCAAGAAGCGCAGCTGCGTCAAGAGGTGCAGCTCCGTCAGGAGGCCCAGCTACGCCAGGAGGCCCAGATCCGTCAGGAGGCCCAGCTTCGCCATGAGGCTCAAATGCGTCAAGAGGCCCAGCTACGTCATGAGGCACAACTCTGCCAGGAGGTACAACTGCGTCAGGATGCCCACCAGGCACAGCGGGAGGGTCACTGGGATGAAGCAGGGGAGCTGCGCAGGCAGCTAGAGCAGCTGCAGGCTGCATTACGGCTGGAGCGGCAGCAACGGGAACGTCAGGCCCTCAACTTTGACCAGGAACGACACACCTGGCAGGACGAGAAGGAACGGGTTTTGAAATACCAGGCACAGCTGCAGCTCAGCTATGTGGAAACACTGCAGAAGAACCAAGCTTTGGAAAAACGTATGAGCCAGTTGGGAGCCAAACCAACCACAACCTCCACCACCACCACTATTACAACTACCACCACCACCTCCCCCACCTCCTCCAGTTCTCCACCTCCACCACCAGCCCTCTCACCTCTGTCTCCTCAGCCCCCACCCTCTATTTCTGCCCCCATTGCCCTCACCCTGTCCCCTCCTTGTGAAGACCAGAAGGGCCCTCCTTCTCTCCACCAGCTTGCCCCTCCCTGGGCAGGACCCTCACGGCTTGAGAGGATAGAGTCCACTGAGATATAGAGACAGCTCCATGAAACGGTCACAAAATACTAAGTTTAATACACACACAGTGATAAGGCCTCTCACACAAAACCACTTGAGCATACAGTAGAAAATCATTTCAGTCTACAATAGAATAAATCAGTACAGTCTGACATACTTTTCAGAGCAACTATAGACACTAAACAGCAACAAAGGCCAACTGTAAAATCCAACATTATCAGTAACGAGCAGATCAACTTAACAGGAAAGTGAATCACAGTCAAGCTCTCAGTCATTTTTCAACTTTTTAAGCAGCCTTTCTCTCTCTAGTTGCACACAACTACATCATGCATAATCAGTGTTCATGAAAAGTGTGCCATACTGATGGATGGCAGAAACACATCTTGTTAAATGACAATTTTTAGATTACAGCACTACTACAGGGGTCATTTAATGCCCATGCTAGAAAAGGACCAAGACAATCAGGGATATTGTCAGAAATGATCAACAAGAATATTATGCGGTATTTATTCATTGTAAGTCTGTGTCACTGGTAATGTAAAAGTAGAATTAGTGGTCAGAGTGTGTGATGTTAACTTGCATTTTTGGCCAGAGAGCGCCTTACTCCATTCTTTCCAGCATGTATAAGAGAATAAATAATGCTTGGAATAGATGATAAAAAAATATCAAGAGTATGATTATTATTTTCAGTGCTTTAATTATAATATCAGCAAACCAGTTACACAACATCATTACACATGGTGGGACTATTTCATTTAGATCCCAGCGGATGTTGACATTAAAGGTCACACAGACTGATTCTTGGTTCATTTTTTAAGTCGTATCATGCACAGGGTCCAATATACATGACCCATTTAAACACATCATTAAGACCAACAGAGTTTATATTTTCTACAAATTGAATTAAATAGATATGTTTAGCAGATAATCAACCCAAGCTGGATATAGAATAAGTTTAAAGATGTGGGAGCTCCTGGTGCGCCTTCACTGCAGATTGTGTCTGCTGTGACTAAAAACGAACGCTAGAGGTCATTACAGAGCTTTCACAGCGTTACCCAACTCAAATTTCTTCTCATTGAGCTGCAAAGAGAATGTGAATGGAAGCACACAATTTGAATTTGGTTATTATGATAATTGTGTCATTCACTCTGTGCATTCACAGCCAAGAAATGTGAGAAAGCAGTTGGTATCCCCAAAGTTAAAAAAAAAAAAAAAAAAAACATTTTATAGAATGTATGATATACTAGAAAGAAATACTTATAATAGTTATAGATTGTAAATGTGTGTATGAGAGAGTGTATGTGCGCAAGCAGGTGTGTGCATGTGTGTAAACATATGAAAAGCTTCAGCTTATGAGATTGAGGAGAGAGGGACTAGTGGCAATACAGCAAGTGAAGATATATTAAGAGCAAAGGGATTTTCTTCAAGTACAGGAAAATGTACATCAAAGCTTGACGCAAGAGCAGTGAGGCTGAAATTTCAAACTGAGGGAGTCTGTATATCCTTGAAAATTCTACTTTCTTCTGTATAGTTCATTTAGACAAAGCAGAAGAGAAGGAAGTTTTAAAAAAAAAAAAAAAATCATAAAAGTGGGGAGTCTGCATCTTTAAAGGGAGCATTCAGGCTAACTGCACTATGTAGTGTCCTACACACAAGTTATGATGTACAGTAGATTCAGATGTGAATATCATGGCTTTTATATGTGTTGTTTATGCCAGCATACAAAGATGTTGCTCAAGAATATTAACTTATCTCTAAGGTATTACATAGTATTATCATCTTTATTACTGTTATTATATTATGGTGAACTGACAGAGAAAATATGTGCCATTTGAGCTTTCCTTTATGTGTTTTTTTTTAACTGTGTAGATAGCCTATTGGCCTACCATAATGGTGCAATCATAGCAACCCTGTCCAAAAATGATGTTCCTTTTGATGTAGGTGATAAATGTAGTTACAGTAATGCATTGTTGAGAGAACAAAATGCTACCGATTTTATACATGTTTCAATTTTATTGTTTGCATTTATGTTACTAGTACTGTTCTGGCTTGATTAAAACCACCCCTTTGTTAAAATTCAGCAGAACTAATAAAGATATGTGAATAATTCAGCACTTTTTGTCATTGAAAAAATTACTTGTCCTGTGGTTAAGAATCTGAAGATTTGATGATGAGTAAATCTCACGGGTTAACCTGATCAGTGGTGAAGAAGTATTCAGATATGGTACTTAAACTGATATGGAAGTAACTACACCACACTGTAGAAATATTTTTAACAAATTCATGTACTTTGGTAGATGTACTTTCCACCACTGGACCTGGCTGTATAAAATCTATAAACATATGCAACCTGTGAAGAGGGGGATGCAACATAGCAGTGTTTTATAGGGTCGCAAACCAAAAAGGTGTGGAACCATTATTCATACAGTATAAGGGTTACTGTTCTTACAAGTCTTCATAACATGTTCGACTAAAGGTATTTTAGGCTAATGAAGTATAATGAAGATAAAAAAAAAAGTGTAATCGTGAGTAAATACTTCCTCAAACCTGGGAGATCTGTGTTCTTCCCTGGGAACAGCATGTATTCTATTGGGGTGTCCTTGAAGTGTTGCAAGTGCCAGGGTTGCATCTTGTAAAGATGAGCCTCTAGTTGTGCAACAGATGGTCCGGCCCCCACAGAGCCCTGATCTCAACATCACAGTCAGTCTGGGATTACATGAAGAGACAGTTCTGTTTTATAGTCACAGCAAATATTGATTTAATTTAGTATGTTCTGTTTACTGCACTTTACATGAAGTTAACTGATGAACAATAAAACAAAGTAGCCTACTGTAGGCCTACATCTCCTTGGAGGATATGATGGACAAAATGCATTTGTAGATGTCTAAAACGTAATAAGAGATGTTACCTATTAAAACCTATTAAACATTAAAAGGCCGTTGACTTTGTAAGAACCACATAATGTCAGCGGACAAACAATTAAATTAAACTGATTCCTACCTCCTTTACTCAACACCGTCTACATACTATTGTATCATCCCTTGGACACTAACACGTTTCGCAATTAAAAATGTGAAGCATGTCCCTTCTCGGCTTCCTTAGTTTGGTCGGGTAGGCTAATGGTTAGCAACTATTAGCTATCCCTACAGTTGGCAAGAGGACCTGTATAAAGAGTCGAAACAGCAAGGTTTGTCAACGACCAGGCAAAGTGGGCTTCGTCAGCTGTTTAATTTATTTAGTCAACATTAGCGTCGTGAGTCTGGCTCGGCATTTGCAACGGTGAGCGTACTTGAATACACCTGTACTCCATAACATGCTGTTGGAGCGATACGTTCAGGTTAGCTTTGGAATATAAAACAAAATGTAGTTAACTTACACGTGAACAAAATATAGAGTACCTATATGTGATGTTCAAAACTTCCAACATCAGGGCCAAGAATATTCTTCTGTGGAGTGAACGGTAGTGTCCAGTATCGATCAGTTTGTTTGGTGAAATTTAACTGCCAGTAGTTTCCAGTAGCTGTATGAGAGATGAACCCATCATAGCACCTGTGTACTTGTGAAGTTAACTTAGTCTTAATCTTCCAGTTATTTTCTCTAATGGTTTAATTGTTTGGTCCATAACAACAACCCCGAATATAAAAACATCAAGTTATGGTCAGATATTACATGGAGAAGCAGCAAATGATCACATTTGAGAAGCTAGAACCTACTGCATCTGATTTGTTGTTCATTTTATGTTGACTAACTAACTGATTAATTAACTAAATGTTTCAGCAGGATAATTTATTTTCTATGTTTAACTGCCATGAATTTGCTTATTTTATAGTATTATAATTAACTGAACAGATGTCAAACGTAAGTGGAAGTCACTACATTACCTAATACAGTATGAACTAACCTCCTTGAACTGAACTCACCATTGAAAGTTGTTAATGAGAGGTGAGTCAGTCAATCTGTGAAGGTCATTTTGTAATGAGGTCAGAGATTCACTGAATGCTTCGCCTTAACATAAAAGCTGACCGTAAGGGAATTCTATAGCTCTGAAACCAGTTTGTGTCTTCGCAGGTTGAGAAGAATATGGTTGTGAATCTCTGTCTGCCACAGTTTTATACAACAGTCCATTGCAACAAGGTGCGATACATTTCATTGATCTATTGTGTAACTATACCTTCCCTCTGCTATTTTCTTTCTATTTCCAATGTATAATGCTTTCGTAACAGTTGTTATAGTTTTGGAGTACGAAACTGCTGCAACACCCAGGTGACATTTTACTAATGTTAGCAACAATTACTCACTTCAATCCATTCACAATTCAAGTCATGTCATGTCCAATACGTGATTGGACGAAAAGGAAGAATCAACGCACATGGACACGAAATAGAACAAGATGGAGGTGGAGGGAAAATATTTGAAAATAAAGAAGCAGGGGGACAAAGTGGAGTGTAGGAGGCTGAATCACAACCGACCTTGCTATGTTCTTATTGGTATTTGATAATCTGATCATGGTTGTATCTTCTTCCACACTTGGAATGAAAGATGTTCTTTTACTCTTTCAAGAGTTCTTGAATTATATTATCTCACTCCTTTTCTACCTCACCCTTTGTGCCATTCAGTCTCTCATATCATCACCTCTCCTTCCATGTGATGTTATACACAGTTTTCATTTCCAATGTAACAAGATCCTGAAACTTAAACTTTTCCCAGAATTGGTTATATTTCTGTTACAGATTGACAACATGTTGTTAATGACCACTTACAAATTTCAGTTACAATTAACATTGTTAAACCAATTTAACTGGACAGACTTGTGAGGTTTGATATGTCTTCCACCAGAAAAATCTGCACATGGTTTCTTAAAATGATGTTCACCATTCTGCTGACTTTTTGCTAGCATTTGAGAGCAGGTCAGGTGTGTATTCTGACATTTTTTTCATTGTGTCCTGTCTCATTGCCATGCACTATCCATTAAAGGCAAAAAAAAAAAAACTCTTTATAGATAATATTTGAAAATTATTTACTGTAGCTTCTCTCAATATCAAGCTTTCAGTAAAGATTATTTTTCCATTATCTCGCACCTGCAGCTGTGTGCAGATGGCTATGATGTCACAAATCTTGTGTCAGCTGACCCCGCTGTCCGGAGGCGTGGCTTCAAGCTGGAGTACTTTCTACGTCCACCTGTACAGGTAAGATGAAGCTGTCGTACTTTGGTTCAACTGTTCTCATAGTTCTCATCTAACTCTTGGCAAGAAATTGATTTAACACCTTAAAAGATAATTATATGTAGCCTAACATGAAAAGGTCAAAGTCTAACCTGTGCGGACAAATGTGGCCTCTTCTGAGGGTAACCACGTCCTTTTGATTTGAATAATTAAATCTTTGAAAAGAGAATTTGGGAATCTTCTTTTTTTTCTCATCTGTCTCTTCCACTTTGAGGCTGGTATGTGTCTGAAGCATGTGTCTGATCATCCTGTCTCACAAAGGGGGCTACACTCAATCTCATATTTTCAGAAAAATGACAAAAATTAATGGCATTGCAGTCTGCAGACATTAATGACTGTAATTGATAAATTAATGTCCACTTTTTTTGCTCCATTCCTTTCAGGTGACGTTGAAGTTTGGCTTCCAGGTGGAGCTCTGCAGGGTGGATGTGGAGCTGTGGCCCTGGGGTATGGACCGCGGACAGGCCTGCAAGAGGCTGGAGATCAGCACCAGCTCTGATTCACTTGCTTTGCAGAATTTTAGTCAAGGCCCCAAACAGGTTGATCAAAAGGAACAAATGCAGGTAAAGGACCAGAGTGAACAGAACAAAAATAAACGAGAATATGACAGTAAATCTTGCCAGAGTAATGGCCACCAGTGGAGTCTTCAGGCCCAACAATGGGGTGAAGAGACTCTAGATGGGCGTCAACATAAAGGGCATGCATACAAGAGGCAGATGGCCAAAGAGCACACTCAAACAAATGCTGAATCCAGCCAACCTGAGGCAGAGTTTAGACTGGTAGGTCGTTGTGAACTTAAAGAGGAAACCCAAGTCTGTTTTTCGCGTTCAAATTTTAGTCCCCGGCCTCCATTCCTCTCTCCACCCCCTCCACAACCTGCAAACTGTCGGCAAGAGGAGCTCTGGAGCCGGGGTCTGCTCTCGTTGGGCGCTGTGACGCAACTTCGTGTGACTGTGCCGTTTGGCGGTGCAGCATCTGCTTTGGGGCTCAAGGCTTTAACCGTGTGGGGACAGCCTGCTCGCTGCTGCCCTGCAGAAGACGTGGAGAGGATTAAAAGTGTCCATGAGGCCAGTGTAAGACAGCTGCCACGAACTGTATTTTTTGCCCCCTCTGTCAGACATATAAACCAACCACTGCAAGCAGCCACACCTCCAAGGTATGTTTGTGAAGCAATCTTTTTGTTTAATCCGATTCTTGTTGTAGATAAATTAAAGTATAAAATAACAAAAGTTATTAGTTTTCCTACAATGTTGATAATCATCTGCTGGCTTTTTGTCCGACTCCAGCAGTCTTTCCATCCCAGAAGAGTTCCTTGACCCAATAACCCAGGAGGTAATGACGCTGCCTATGCTGCTGCCCAGTGGTGTGTCAGTGGACAACACCACTCTGGAGGAGTACCAGAAGAGGGAGGCCACTTGGGGTCGTGCCCCGAATGACCCCTTCACTGGGGTCCCGTTCACTTCAAACTGCCAGCCTCTTCCTAACCCCCAACTGAAAACCCGCATCGATCACTTCCTCCTGCAGAGAGGGGATGTGAGGAGGGACGGGATGTTGGGGAGACAAGGCGAGGGAGAGAATCCACAAGCCTCAAGACTTATACCCTCCAAGGTAGACGGACAGTCCCAGAACTCTACGTGTATCAGCAAAAGCTCAATAAACAATACTTCTATTCAATATAATGCTGGAACTAGAAACACAAAGAGGACTGCACAGATAGAAGACACTGGATTAGGACATTCATCAGATAATGGGAATCATACAACTAACTCCCAGCCTCTTACTACAGATGGTGAATCAGAGTTAGATAGAAGGAAGAAACGAAGTCTAAGTGGAATTTCTAAAGAGTCAACAGAAGAGTTGACAACTGAGAAGCAATTACTACCTCAAACAAAAAGACCAAGAAATGCTGCAGTTTCAGGTGAGTATATTTTCTTTAAGAATAACATTTTACAACATATCTGTATTGTTTTCCATGCTTGCGTTTTATCTTTTTTTCCTGCTGACTTGTCAACATTTGCTCCTTCACTATTCCACTCCAGCCCCCAGCTGCAGCTCCCATGAGCAGCGTTTGTCAGCAAGCCTAGATGAAGCCCTTTTCTCTGCCCTGCAAGGCAGACCATCCTTCACCTCAAACTTGTCTCAGCAGAGACGGGTTGCTCCTGACTCTGAGCCAGTGAAAACCACACAGCAGTTCCAGAGTTCAGGCTCTCCGAGCGTCTGTACAGGTAGGATTGGTGTCAGTTTGGATTAATTCTGTTTGAATGGATTCAAATGGTGATGAATAACACTGAAAAAATGCAGAATCAATTAGCAAAAACACTGAACCAGGTCCCAATCCCACACCATCCAGCAAGACTCTCAACTGTGAGAAATGTGCACATTTCTGGTACTTTGTTAAGTGAACAAAATATTTCCTCTGTTTGCCTTGTGATCATTTCAACTAAAGATAAAATGATTGCTATCATAACATTTTAGAGTTGTGAAGTCTTTCCTTATGGTATGATAAACCACTGTCCACTGTTTCGGCATCTGATAAGCCGTCACACTAATGGATCTATTATCTAAACTATAATTATTTCATGTGTCACTGGTACCCCACACCACACGCCCCCACCTTTGCAGCTCTTTTGTGTTGTTTTAACTGCTGTCATAGCTTACTCAGTGGTTAGCCTAATGCTGCACTTCCTGTAAACAATATGGAATATAGGCTTCATAAAGTTTCAGAAAAAGTCCCTTTTGAAATTTCTCTGTTCATTTTTACACTAACAGAAACCTGGATTGGACAACATTTCAGTTAGAAGACATGTTTTTTCTGAACATAGTGCAAAGTGCAAGACACTTGACTCAATCATTGGTGAGAGGCATTCTGGGGTGCTGGAAATCAGGAGATCTAGTTGGTAGATAAGAGATAAGGGTAAGGTAAGAGAAGGGGATAAACCAAAGACTGAATTAATAACACATAAATGAAATGTACAGACAGACACAAAGTAATGACTTTATGACTGCGTGAGTCTTTAAAATAGGAAATTGTTATTTGTATAATGTTGAAATTAATATACATTTTTATTTGATTTTTTTTTTTCCTCACATTTGCTTTCTAGGTGAGAAGACATGCTCTGCGTGTTCCTGTTCAGTCTCTGCTTACTCCACGTCTGTATCATCCATCTATCGTCTAACCTGCAGTCACTTGCTCTGCCATGCCTGCCTGCGGAGGCATTCAAATCGGCTAAACTCAGTCACTGCAGTAACATCCAGTCACATCTTGTGTCCCGCCTGCCAAAGCCCTACCCCACGCAGTGACATCATACGTGTGCATCACTGACAGATGGAGTAAAAAGGCAAAGTTACGAACTTCAAAAGTCTGCCAGGAAATGAGGAGGTTTGCTCTCAAGGTGAAAACAGGGTTGTAATCCAGATGTGGTGTTCAAGTATTGTGACCGTGTTGAACTCAAAATGAAGAAAAAAACAATTAAAGTTGAAAGTTAAAATTCCTATTTATAGATTGTTTACTGGGTTTGATGCTGTTAACTCCTACTCTCATTATTTTGTAATATTTTGTATTAATTCTTATCCATGTGCGTTACCAAGCACTGAGGACTTCAAGTCTAGCACTGTGATATATTCCTTAGACTTGCCTTGGACCTGTGGCGTAACAAAATCAGATTATACAGACCAAACAGGTTTTTAATGCCCACAGCTGAAGAAAGGACATCAGTGAAAGGAAAGACCTTTTTTGTAAAATCTTGCATTTAAGAATGTGAAAAATATATATATAAATATATAAAAGTCTCGTCCTCATCTCTTCCACCCCCTCTTCCCATCTTAGCCTTTTCATTCAGCATTGAAGTTTAGTTGCAGCCTTGGTTCAGCCGCCTTTGTGGAGACCCTGGATGTGTTGAGGAAGCACAAAGAAAAAGGTTGAGGGACAGAAGTACTGGGAGCAACAGGCCAGAAGAATTAATCTCCAATCGAGTCCATCCAAGGCTGTGTGGTCATTGTGCAGAAACAGACGGGGTCTTGCTTAGCTCAGCTGACGTCCTGATGCCATGTCCTTACCTCAGACCCCTCCCTTCTATCTTTCTTCACTTCATTCACCACTTTACACTCTTTACACTCACTACACTCTTGCTTAGGTTAAGAGGGTAAAAACAGGCAGAAAATGTAATGATGAGGAATTATTGGATCTGACTATGTACAAATTTTTTATTATGTTTTTGGTGTGTTAATATTAAAATGTATCTGCTTCCATGAATTCCCACAGTGGCAAATGTTCATCAGGTAGCATTAAAAGGTTTAGTGTTAGGAAAGAAAATGACAATTTTTCCTGGCTGAGACTACATGTCCTCCTGAGTGTCCTTGCCCACATATTCGCTTTCTGCCTCTTAACACTTCACCCTGACCGCCTCGTGCAAGTGTGTTGTGTGCACAAAAGGGCTAAACAGAGCAAAGTCAGGAAAAACAGTTTTTATTGGGCTTTACAATCACAAACGGCATAATTTAAATGTTGGTCTCCCTGACAACATCAACCTTAACCAAGGTCATGATCCTGTATCCGCCCAATAAACAAAGACTGGAATCAGTTCTGCATGTGAAATCGGGACATGAGCTTCACTGTTTCAGCTACAAGTATGAGATAAATCACTTAAATGATACACAATCAGACTGTGTGTTTGGGTGTCTTTTCTGCTTTATACATGGTACAGGTAATGTAAAAGAAAATATTAATCCACCCTCAAACTAATTTTATTTCATTTCTTGTATTAAAAAAAAAAAAAAAAAAAAAAAGATTTAATACAGGAATCAGGAGTTTCTTCCTATATGTTAAAGGAACTGTTTTTAGATCATTTCTTATTTCATGTTGTTGAGGAGTGCAGTAATGCATAATAAGAACACATTTTGTGTTTATTAAATGACAGGACTTGAATGCTCTGTTGCTAATTAAAGAACTCCTTCACACTTTCACCTTCTGCCTCTGATGCTCAGTTTTACCATTTATCACTTACTTGTTAATCAGCATCACAGCAGCTAATAGGTGAGATAAAACCCTAAGCATGCAACAAGACACTAAACAGAATAATAAGATGAAAATATTTATGTTTATTGCAAATGCTAATCCTGTTATGCTCATTTATAGTTTTAAATCACGCCAGGGGGATAATTTGTGTGGTCTAGAGGTTGTCATGATGCTGGCACAGTTTCCGTCAGGTGACAAAAGTTAAAAAATGTCTGCTATACAGTGATGAGCAGTGACTAGTTTCACAGCTGATCTGTACATGATCATCATGAGATGTACTTCATTAGTGCGCTTATTGCAGTAAATCTAATTAGTTGTCCACAATTTCCAATTAAGCTAGTTGTTGATGTGCCTTTTTTTTTTTAATGTGCGCCTGCCCTCCCGCCTTCAGAAAAGTTATTTCAAATAAGTGTGGCGCAGTGCTGAATACAGAAAGAGCATCTTCTGCTGCCATTGTTGTGTTCTTGTGTACATTTGTTAGATGGCACACATCTGATGCAGAGCCATATCCGCAGCGACCCCTCGCGCGCCGGTGGCCTTCGGGCGCGCGTGCGTGTGGAGAGCAGAACGCTACACGACACTGACGTCAGATGCGGGTGTCAGTCGCTTTGTCTGATCCATGTCCGCCCGCTTATAAGTGAGGAATCGACCGGGACATCGGTCAGACATCAACCCCCACCCTAAACAGGCGGAGGCGCTCATCCAAAAACCAGCAACGATGCCTCACTCCTTGTTCCCGCTGTGCGTCCTGGGACTCCTTGCCCTCTCCTCCGCCTGTTACATCCAGAACTGCCCCCGAGGAGGGAAACGAGCGCTGCCGGAGACGGGGATCAGACAGGTGAGGACCATTATCCTCTCTGCTTTCTTTTGGGATATCACCTTTGACTTTCTCAGATTTCTTAGATTGGAAATTTCTAAAGTTGCCTTTTAGCCTATTCTAGCCTATATATATAAAGTAATTTAGCTTTAAAGTAATTTCAAAATATAAAATAAATGATTGTATAAATGTAATATCAGTGGTTTAGGGGGTTGGGTTCATATGTGTAAATAACAACCCATACATTTTACACACTAAAAACTAAACAAACTGGTAAGAAACAGTTTTATTATGGATAAAATTCAATTATGATAGTAATAACAATGTTGTATAATTGTATAAGGTATGTTAAGGACAAGGTTTTTCCAAAAGATAAAAACTGCAGCAAATTGAGCTTTTTAGGAGCGTAAAATAAGACAAACATATTCACTTTAAATATATATATATATATATATATATATATATATATATATATATATATATATATATATATATGATAAACATATGTATAATCTTATAAGAGAAACAAAAACTGCCTGGTGTTATGCATTGCAAGTTTTTTTTAATTTCTTCTTTTCTCATGATTTCTGGTGTGGAAGCAACTTAAGAGACACATTAGAAATATATGCAAACACTAAAGTGAGATGAACAGACACAGTATTTTCAGAATCAGCTTTTTGGCTAATACCATGCCCATTACCATGTTGATTGAATGTGAGGGAAGAGGAAGTATTCTCTGAGAATTAAGAAAAAGACAATGAAATTAAATGCCAAAATGAGTATTCCTGCAGTCAGACAACCTATCAACAGAAGAGTTTGACTGGACAATGCCAAAGTAAATGTCACAAAAAAAGTGACTGGATTAAAGCACCTGATTATGCTTAAATCTATTAATTTCTCCTCCAGTGCATGTCTTGTGGCCCCAGTGACAGGGGCCGCTGCTTCGGCCCCAATATCTGCTGCGGGGAGGGCCTTGGCTGCCTGCTGGGCTCCCCAGAAACAGCTCACTGCATGGAGGAAAACTACCTGCTCACCCCCTGTCAGGCCGGAGGGAGACCCTGTGGATCTGAAGGAGGACACTGTGCTGCTTCAGGACTCTGCTGTAGCTCAGGTGCAGTCTGCTCTGATTGTATCTGTTTGTCATGGTTAATGGAGTTAATAGGTCTAATATAGTATGAACTAGTCTATACCCAGTGTCGATAAAGTTCCTTTCCTTTCTTTTCTTTTCCTTTCCTTTCCTTTCCTCTCCTCTTTTCTCCTCTCCTCTCCTCTCCTCTCCTCTCCTCTCCTCTCCTCTCTCTTCTCAGAGAGCTGTGCGGTGGACTCTGACTGCCTGAGGGAGACCGAGGCCTCAGATCCAGCCCACGGCTCTGCAGGGAGCTCACCTGCAGAGCTGCTGCTCCGCCTGCTGCACGTGGCCAGCAGAGGACAGACTGAGTACTGACACTGTATCCGTGGAGGTTCCTCTGCTCCTCAGGTTCTGGAGGTGCAACAGAAATGCAGATCATCTCTGTTCCACTATCAACCTTGAGATTCAAACCTTGAACCAATAAAATACCAAGTCAAACTTTGTTCTCTCTTAAACCTTTCTGCTATGCTGATGCTGTCAAGACGGTTTGCCGTCACAGATAGAGATCTATCTTCAACTCGTTTACTGATTGGCTACTTCTATCCAAATCCGGGGGTCAAGGAATCATAGTAACCGATATGAAACATTAGATTTCATGTTTGTTTCCACCCTAGAAATGTATATACTAATGCACATACTGTAAACAATGTTTGATCTATATGAAGGAAATTAGACACCTCAGTGCTCCAGTTCCAATGAGTGAGTTTTAGAAGAAAACACTGTAAATAAGTCAGAGACTGGAGATAAACGTTGCTATGGACATCCATGTGTAACAGCTGAATGATAATGCTTGAGCAACTACTTCTTGTGTATTAGAAATGGTATTGTACGTTGAAAATGGAAAAAACAATACAGACTGTATCACTGCCAAAATGAGCTTCTGTTATCTGTTCTCATTATCCCCAGGCTCAAAAATAATTACACCTTTAACTGATGACTCACTGAAACTTTACCCACCACCTGTGTGTGTGTGTGTGCGTGTGTGTGTGTGTGTGTGTGTGTGTGTGTGTGTGTGTGTGTGTGTGTGAGAGAGAGAGAAAATGTGTAAATGAAAGTGAGTAAGTGTGTAAGGAATGTATCCCAACACAGATAACTTTTGTTTTCCCAGAAGACACAATCTGTTTGGATGCCACCATTTAATTTGCAGCAAACTATATCGAATGTTAATACTGATACAGTATGAGGGTCAAGTAGGGACAACAAAGCTTGGGCTTTTTGATGCTTAAAGTCACGTTGATGTCAAAGGTGATTGTTGTAAATCATTTATTGACTGATCCATATCCCACCTTAGTTGTTGCGCCAATAAAATAAATTGACAGTGTCAGCGGCCCTTTTATTCATCTCCTTCAAGCACACAACCTTCTCTGTTGTGTATCAACATGTCTAATCGGTGTAGACAAAGGAAAGTGAATTCCAGTCATCATTATCATTTTGTGTGATGATTGAAAGCTGATGCCTCTGCCAGGACTGATGGCAGGTTTGCCTGTGATGTCCTTCCGATTCGTTTGGGACAGGATCCCAGGACCTCCCAGATTTTGACAGTTGACTGTTAGTTGTTGTGACATCAATAACCTTTATGTTAATTATTCAGTCATAAATCTTGATGATTGCATTCCCTTTCCTTTCACTTTCAAAATCAATCACTGCACCCTTTATAATTTTTCATTTCCAGTTAATGTTGCAGCAGTGATGTAGACTGTAAATGAATATAAATACACATGATCACCTGGTAGACTCAAACATAATATGTAGACTTCAGTCCTGCTAGCACTGACCACTTTGGGCCCAGAATGGCACATTTCTATCTCAACAACTATTTGATGGATTGCCATGAAATTGAGTAAAGACATCTGTGGTTCCTAGAGGACGAATCCTAATGACTCTGGTCATTCCAACCTTTCCTTCTATTTTTGAATTTTACAGAGATGCGTTTATATATAACTACAGGATGGAATGCCATAATATTCAATACAGATATTTAGTTCCCAGAGGATTTATCCAACAGACTTTGATAACTCCCTGACTTTTCCTCATTCACCACCTGCACGTTCACATTTGTGGTTTTAAGTTAAAAGTCTCAACAGGTATTACATGGATTATCATGAAATTTGTTACACATATTCATACCCATCTCAGGATTAACTGTATATCTTTATTTATCCCTTAACTTTCGGCATAGCACCCTCACCGGATTTTAATTTGTCCTTTGGTTGCAAAGCTAAAATTAGCTATTTTGTGTACCACAGTGTCTAGCCAGGGCTGTGGACTCCTGGTTTTATGAATGGGAACGTGCTGGTCTGTCTGTCAAAATCAGCTTAGCAACAAGAAGGCAGATTTCTTCTTTTCCTTCATACAAAATCCAATATTAAAACATTTAAATGGATAAAGCAAGCTGTCGGTTTTTAATTTTGATAAAGCTTCCAGTGTAGTCAAACCAGACCACAGTAGCTTGTTTTAAAGACCAAAACTTTAAAGATAGAAAGAAAGAAAGAAAGAAAGAAAGAATGAAGACAAATGACACAAAACAACCTGTACTACTTGCTCAGACAGGAGGAAGTCTTGTGGATGGAAGGTTTTACATTTAGTGTTGCATGCTCAAAATGGAAAACCAAACATCACACAGAGACGGTTTTGATTTGTCTGCTGTCACGTGTGAAATAAGGAGAGCCAGAACCCAATTGCAGATTCAAAAAAGGAACAGAGTTTATTTACAAAAACTGAAAATCACCAAAGGGGAAAAAATTAACCGAGGACCACTCAAGCGCCTGCTGAGGGAAAAACAACACAAGAACAATAACACAAAAAACCACGAGGGGCAAAAAACTCAGGAATAAACTAAAGTTGTCCAGGAGTAAAAAAATACTCACCAGCACACTAGAAATAACACTGGAAACACTTGAGCGGGAGGCTAGGCAGGTTCTTGTGAATCATTGTGGGGAACAGCAGGCATACAAGTGAATCATGTGGCACAGGAGAATGTTTGGGAGAGACTTAAATAATCAGGCTGATTGCAAGGAATCAGGAACAGGTGAGGGCGATGAGGCTGCTGCCGAGAACCGGCCCCGCCGATGGAGGGCTCAATAACACAGAAATAAATAAAAAACCAAACCATAACAGTCTGCTACCACATCACCAACTTTCTCAGTTACAAAATAAACAGCGATGAAGTCAGTCTGTCCTTTGCTTTACCAGAAAAACTCCCTTGAGGGGAAGTTAGATTTTTTTTTTTCATTTTTTGTGATCTTGTATCTTTGCACGCTCAGTGAAATTGCACAACATGCAACAAATGTTAGAAAGCCACACCTGAGCACACAATGCATGAGAAATGTTTTTTCGACCGCAGTGTTAAGTCAACATAATATCTTGTCAACAGATTCAACATCGATTCAACATCGCTTCATTTATGTCAATTAAGCCTTTATCAGTATCTGCAATGTTTTGCTCTTCAAGAATTTGTTGCCAAAAGTCAGATTTAATTTTGCCATCATTGGTAAATTCTTCTTGGTATTTTTTTTTTCTGTTCAAAGGTTAGGGCCATCATCAGAACTCTGTACTAATATAAATGAATGAATATAAAATGTGATACGTCTTATTTCTTTCATTTTTACGTTGATGTTTGACTGAGCTGCAACACCTGCATCACTTTGCTTAAGCAACCTCAATGAAGTTTCAATATGACCTCAATTGTTCAACTGTGACCTTGATTCTATCTTTCATTACTCTGGGTGTGGAATTTTCAATCGGTGTCAATCTGTCAAATAAGGTCCTGTGAAAAGTGTGGTTATTAAACCTGTCGGAGCCTGTCCGAGTGGAACATACCTGTACAACAAACTCACCCGGCACCAACGGTTTGAACAAACATTTCAGTACATTCTATGTTACTTCATCATCACTCTTTTAAAACGTGAGGTTCGTGTGATGCCTCTGTTTCTCGGTGGGTGAGTAAACAGGCGTGTGTTTGTGTGTGGGTGTGTGTGTGTTTAGTGCCAGTATTTAAGCAGCAAGGACAGACTTCCTCTGCTCATTTTCTCTGCCATCATGGATCTGCATGTTGCGTTGGTGACCGTCTGTCTGTGTGCTTTGGCCATCACCTCCACTGAAGGTAAGGACCCTTCTCTCTGACTCTGACAAATTCACATGTTAAACCAAGAAAACACTTGTATTGAATCAGTTTTATGTGTTTATAAGACATGTTCGTGCATTTACATAAGTGTATATTTTTGGAAAAGTGCAGGCTCCATATGGTGCAAACAAATAAAAATAAAAACATATTACATATATATATTTATGTTCATTTTGCATGTGTTGTAGGAAAAGCAGAGGGTGTAGATAATAGTAACCAACCGGTTGGTTTATTATTCCCCTTCTAGCTGCTTTTTTCATGTCATTTAATCTCAGCATGTTAACTTTCAACTCATGCTTGCGATCTATTGCTTTCCAACATTCTCACCACAGCTCTTAATCTCACATTGTAGCTGGCATCCCAAAATGCTGTGTCAAAACAAGGACCATCAATAGATATATGCTGTTGAGGGTGGAAAGGTCGTATGAACAGCTAAGCACCGGCGCCTGTGACATCCCTGCACTGATGTAAGTGGTGAGGATCAACAATGAGCCTCAGTGATTATGGAGTTATCACATGCTTCATTATGATTATTCATTCATATCTTTATTCATACATCATGTATGCAGTCTGAACTTGGTAAAAAAAAGTCTGTACATGAGCTAATACCTTTACTGTTACTTCCAGTTACATATGCATGCTTTACATTTTTACCATCATCTGTAACTGAAACATATTTTCTTTCTCTGTGTGTGTCCACAGACTTTACATAAAGGGCAGTAAGAAACCCATATGCGCTCCTCTCAAGCTGAAGGCAATTCTGGAAAGGATCCATGGAGGAAGAAAAAGAACAATCTAAAAACAGCTTTCTGAGATGATGAGATGGATTGAAAAATCTCTTCCCAATATACCTGTGTGTCACGTTTTCTAAAGCTGGTGTTTTCAAGAGATTGTGTCATACAGAGGATCTCTTGGCGGTTTATTTTCATCGATTATGTGGAGGGCACTGTTTTGTAATTCATGTTGCTGGTTTTAATCTTTATTTCGTAATATTTTCGTAAATATTGTCATGTAAACTGAGATGTGGAGAAAAATATGAAATATGAAAAATAAGAGCGATCACCTATATATGGAACTTTATATCAGTGAGGAATCTGAATATTATAGTAGATTAATCTTGGGAATGTAACTCTACGTTTTTATAGAAATGAAAGTAAAATCGACTTGGACATTTCCTTGTTCGGTCTTGTCCTCTGATGATGACGAATCCCAGATCAGATCGAAAGGCATCACACCCGATGTCAAGTATTGTGAAGAAGTGAAAAGCAACATTTACATAATCCAAGACTGAAAGAAATTAGCAGGAATTGTGCACAAATGCAGACATTAAAAAAGGAGGATTTGGACCGGAAACTAGTCTTCTGTTTCTCCTTAGGCAGCATCCAATGCTTTCCCGGTTTTTATTAGTCAGTTGCCTTTATGCAAATCCCTATTGTAATTCCTGCAACTACGGCAGTTACACAGTATACTGATTCTGTGGTCATTTTGGGGTCAGGTGACATCTTATCAAAATCCAAAAGTGCCAAAGTAAAAGTCAAATAAAAGATATGTTGATGAAGAGGCAAAATAAAAAATAAATAATAAGGTATAGACCTGCTATATAAAAAGGTCCTCTGGGATAACTTCTGTTATGCCATATAAACAAAATTTGACTTGACTTGACTTGACGTGACTAAATAAACTTGGCTGAACATGAATTCACTGGTTCACTGCTCCATTCACAATCACGTCATCAAGCTATATATCAGGTTAAGGCCTAAGGCATTAGACTGTTATGATAATTAATAACTCATCCAGTCATAAAGGCAAAAAAACACCTACAGCAGATCACTGTAATCTGCCTTTCAGTCATTCCAGCTTTTAAACGTACAACCTTTTTCATACTCGAGTCAGAGCAAGTTCCTCCAGTGGCAGTTTGTCAGTGAGCTCTGTTCTTCTACCACACAAATATAATTTTAATTTCCTTCATCAGAGACATGAGGTTAAATCCAAACAGCTGAAAAGACTATTAGACTCCATGACATCAGCTACTGTGTAAGAAAAGATATTGAGGAAACAAACGAGATGGTTTCAGATGGGCCCACAGAAAAAGTCATCGTTACACACTCAAAAAAACATCTCACAGCTATTTACCTTTTGCCCTCCTGTCGGCAGCCTAATCATCTGTCTTCATAATTCTCTGCTCACTGATTCATCAGCTCACAAACTGCCAGAAACATTTGGCAGAGGCTCATCTCGCCTCAGGGGGCAGTAAAGCTGATCAAAGACGGATCATTTTTGCTCAAACAGTCAAAGTGAGGCAGGTAAAGCTGAAGGAGACATTGTGCATGTGGTCACCCGCCACTGTGTCAGGTCCAGATGTTTTCTCTTACACTGTGAAGACTTCACTATTCAATAGCACCCTCTAGTGGAAATACTGACAGGACAGAGAAACAAGTGTGCTAATAAAGTTCTGTTCAACCCTAAGTCTGACAGTTGAGTCTAAACTAATCCCCCGCAGATTCCTCAGGGATGCCAAAGTGAGTGTGTTCATAAACAGTAGCGCCCTGGCAGTAGAATAGCAAATGTTTGTCTAGTGATGTACTTGGCACAGCTATCAGGCAACTGCAGAAGCCCACGCAGAGCAGCACCACAATCTGGATACAGTACTTCCTCCTTAAACACTGCTCAGGAAACTGGCCCCAAAATTAAACTCAATCCTTCTGGCTTTAGTAAAGCTCATCTTGGCTGTCAGAGACTTTGTCACGGCACTTGACTCTAGTAAATGCCTCACTGAGGATCAGCAAGAATCACTGTGAAGTAGCTGTCATATACAGAATGAGGTGTTTGACTTTCAGCATGTTGGAGTCTCAGACTTTGTTTTGTTAAACCATGCATACAGATATCGATCTCACATTTCTATTGATGACTGACTATGGGTGATGTCTTCTTCAACAGAGTGTTTTCTTATCAGCATATTCACCTCAACTCATTTTTTTTCGACAGGCAGATCTGTTGAGCAACAGCTTACAATAAAATTTCTGCTCGGACTGCTGACTACATTCAAGTAAAGCATTTTGTCTTGCAATCAGCAGATTTATGGGTGCAGCGTACTCCAGCAGACAGTTTGACAGAACGTGCTTTGCCCACTTGCCTATGGAAGCGTGACAACTATTCTTTGTCTGATAGTGTTTAACTTGGCATAGTCATCAGAGAGCTGTTCAGACTAAAGCTGAGCAGAAATGTGCTGCACAAATGTCATTATATGAGTAACGGTCTACTAGTCTAGTCTTGTCTACTCTACTAAAGATATAAAAACATAAAGTTATGTGTCTGTTGGAATACAGTTAGTGGGTTTGTTTCTGCCATTAATGCTCTTTTAAAGGCTTCACATTGTAGAAAGCGACATTTCTTTTTTATTATAAAAAAGTGCTATATAAATGATTTGAAAGTATCAAAGTGCTCAGTCCACAGATAAATGTACACAGCACGTATTCAGAAACTGTGAACCGTCATGACTTCCATAATTTTGTGATGTCACAACTATACAGTCACCACTCTCAGCTATGTCCCTTGTAAGGCCCACCTGGATTTATCATCCAACCTCATAGGATTAGGTCTTTCTGTGTGTTTACCTGAAATATGCTATATTTATATATTATATTTTGATACTTAAAAATAAAAAATATAAATAAATATTTCTTATTATGGATATAAAAACTTGTAAAATATGGGACCTTTAATATTTGTTTTTAACAGAAAATAACTGTGCGTTATATATGCTAAGCTTTGTTTAAAACGCAACCAAACCTCGACAGAAGTTTGTATTTGTAAGCTGCAAATCACATAAGGTACTTTGTACAACATTATACATAATGGGAAACAGCAGTTGATTATTTTTTGTAATATCTTATTTTACATACGAACATGTGAGTAACTAATATGATACATTTGCTGCAGTTTAAACTACCCGTCAGTGTTTTATTTGCATCACCTGGATCACACAACAGTGAAATTTTATCTACACATTAATGAATGACTTATTTTAGACTACGAGTCCATTCTTCAAAACAAATACTTTTACTTTGAAAATGCATATACAGTTTTACTGATATCCCATTGTCTAACACTGTATCGTACTGTATAAATCCATATAAAATTTGAATGCAGGCCTTTTACTTGTTATCAAAACTTATGTGTAATACTATATGTAATATTTGCTCATTATGATTTTGTTTCTATTTTTACTTAATATTATATCAAAATATTCCATCACTGAAATTCTGCAAAATGCATTCCAAATAAATAATAATACATCTTACCAACTTAGTGCTTTATTTTGAAACTATAAACTCTAAAACGTATGCTTCAATTATTCTATGTTAATGTATTTTATATTATTTTATTGCACCATTAAGTAGTAATTAGGCTTAATAACCTCTAAAGAAAAAGGGAAAACACTAGTTTTACTTCCCTTCTGAATTATGTAATGTGCGGGGACCGCCCACCTGTCCCCTCTTCCTGTGTGGGCGTTGACAAGTGGTTGACAGGAAACACCAGCAAAACTTGCCGTTAAACCAGGAATTACTTCGCCACAGAAAAATAAAGTATTTTTCTAAACTATTAGGTGTTATATAGTGGCTCATAATGTCCGCCAATGCCTTTCAAGAAACTGTTGAACACTCTGGACTGCACAAGTTCCTCTCTGCTGTGTTTTACGCCGGCAGCTCCCTTCTGATCACGGTGGTGAACAAAACCGTGCTGACGAGCTTCAGGTAGGTGGCGCTTTGTCGTCAGCAAATCAATCATACAGTGTCAATTCATCGGACTAACCTACGTCCTCCTCTCACTCTTCTACTGTGTATGTGTTGGCTTTGCAGGTTTCCCTCCTACATGTGTCTGGGAATTGGCCAGGTAAGATGTGCAGGTGTGGATGTTTGTTTCTCTCCGTTTCTCTGTGTGTCACAATAACCCACACTCATGGTCACTCTGCTGCTTTCAGATGATCGTCACTGTTGTTGTGCTTTATGCTGCCAAAAAGACCAAAACAGTCCAGTTTCAAGATTTTGACAGAAGTGTTCCCTTAAAAGTAAGCATTTTTAATTGTTCATCATTCATCCTTAATTAATTATATTCTATTTCCCATTATTCATCATTATACCCTATATTTTCTTGCCAGATATTCCCTCTTCCTTTGCTGTATGTTGGAAACCATATAACAGGCCTGGCAAGCACCAAAAAGCTCAGGTTTAACCAGTTTAGTTGTTATTTAATTTTTGCCGATTTGGGTCCTTGCATTTCCTAGTGCTCATTCCTGTGGTCTTTCCAAAAACATATTGTCTTTTACAGTTTACCCATGTTCACTGTATTACGGAAATTCACCATATTGATGACAATGATCTTGGAAGTATATATACTAAGGTAAGACTGTCTGATCTGAACTCTTACATAGAATGATTTATAATGAGTTTATCAGTTGCTAAGTGTGCTTGATCGGTACTTTGACACATGCCCATGGATGAATTACTGGGCCAGAACATCTGTTTGAAGTGACTGTTAACATTTCTTGTTGAGAACTCACAAAGAGAGACAGAAAGTGACCAAAAAGATGTGTCCTTGAGACTGTTGCCCTTATTTATATGTAGAATGGGTGGAGGGCTTTTTACATTGTCTTCTAATTCCTCCATGCACACGGCCTCTTCCTGTCCACTGTTTGGTTTTGATCTGAATCTTTCACTGTTCCTTTTTTCAGAAAAACATTTCCAAAACGCCTTGTGTACAGTGTTGTTGCCATAGTTCTTGGTGCCATGATTGCTGCAAGGTATGTTTTTTTTTTTTTTTTTTTTTTTGGATTTGTTTATAGATTGTTTTAAGAACTGAACCATGTGCAGATAAAACACCTGTGCTTTCCCTCCATCTTTTTCTCTCCTTTAGTTCTGACCTGGCCTTCGATATGGAGGGCTACACCTTCATCCTGTTCAATGATGCCTTCACTGCTGCCAGCAGTGTGTACACCAAGAAGAAACTTGGGACTGAGGTAACATCCCCTGTACAATCTGTAGATATGGAGATGATTTAAACTGTATATTACTGGTAGTTTCAGTTAAACAGTTAAATGTCTGTGTAGTTGTGGTTAACTGTTTTATTTACTGATGAAAACGGACAAGAACCAGACAAATTGTGAGGTTATAGCAGAATGTATTACTGCACAGCCATCCTGCCAAACAAGGGAGGCGTTTAAACTTGTCTCCTCTGTACTGAAAACTTTAAATACTTGATGGATGGATTGAGTGGTCACATTTTTATTATACATCTATAACCTTGTTGCGAAATAATGGGTTTGGATGGATTTTTAACTTTGGTATTATAAGGTGATGTCTGTAAGTTTGTTCATCCACCCTTTGAGTAAACAGGATCTTGCTCTCCACAGTTGCATATACACTATATGTACTTACAAAAAAATAACAGGACAACAGCTGTCAGCCACGTATTTTAAAACCGCCACCTTTTTTGTTTACTTTTATGATTTTAGATAGTGACAGTTGTTGACTCATTTGGAAGTGAAATGTAAAGAATTATTAACACTTTCAAATATTTGATTTTCGTAACATTATATCTAATATTTTCCCCTTTTTTTTATAAGGGCCTTGGCAAGTATGGCGTCTTATTTTACAATGCTCTGATCATTGTTATCCCCACTCTCTTGGCAAGTGCATTAACTGGAGATTTACATGAGGTACATATGGTAACTGTAATCTCCTATATTCTTTCTGGGTGTTTGTGGATGCTTTTCCTGCCTGACTGCCTTGTATGTTCTGATCCACAGGCAGTCATATTTGAGGACTGGGTTAAAGCCACATTTATTGTTTGTTTCCTCATGTCCTGCTTCCTGGGGTATGTCACTAAAATTCACTTCAAACTGTTCAATTACTCTCCAAAAACACTCTGATATTCTAAAAATCCTACTTACATACGTAGCTTTTACATTACTGCCTCAGCCTATCCAGTTTCTTAAGACTCAGTTCTGTTTTTTTCAGGTTTGTTTTGATGTATTCCATAGTCCTGTGCAGCTATTATAACTCTGCACTTACTACGACAGTGGTGGGGGCAATAAAGGTAAGAACACGCTGATATGAATACTATTTTTAGACTCAAAAGCACACATTACGTGTCTCCACCAAGGTCGGCCAACCCTCCAAATTGATTATTTTAATGATAGTAACTTTATTTTTGACCCATGATGATGATTTATATTGGGTTTTTGTTTGTTTTAGACGTTTTGCTAAGCAACAGACATGAAACCATACATAACTAAAATAAATAACTATCTTTAACTGTGTCATTATTTCATATCTGCGCTTTTTCTGGAAACAAAATCATCACTGACTTAAAACAAAATTTTCTCCAGAATGTTGCTGTTGCATATATTGGCATATTTGTGGGTGGAGACTATCTGTTCTCTTGGACTAACTTCCTAGGCCTCAGCATTTGGTAAGATTTTTTTGTTCATTCCAGTTTTATATTTATTTAATGTCTTATATTTATATAAATTTTTTTTTTTTTTTATATAACAGTTTGCTACCGACATATGTTGTTAAATGTCTGCACCGGAAAACTGAGAGGTTTGATGTGACCAAACGATCAAATATATGCAGCCACAACATTTCTTTACACGTTTACATTTCTTGTTTCATAAGAGCAGCATTGTGAAATGAATTTCCATGTCTATATCCAGAGTCCAATCCTGAGCAAAACAATTGTGTACAGTCAGACATTTCCAGAGAGATCAGTTTAGTTAATGTGTTATCAGTGACTAAAATTCAAATACGCCTGTTGTTTTTGTTATAACAGGGACCTTTGAATTAAAACTACAAAAAATTGTCTTGGTACATTCGCCGTCAGTCACTCTAACATCTAAGTGGTATTTTCCATAGCTCAACAATTCATTGCTTTTATCTTTTGCTTTGCAGTATGTCAGGTGGACTAGTGTATTCATATTTCACCTTTAGCAGCAAATCACCTGGATGTATCACAGAAGGAGCACACGAGCTGAAGATTCATATTACAGAAGATTCAACTGGGAAGCACTTGACCAGTTGAATGGACAATATTTTAGCATCCACCACTTGGTGGCACTGTTCTGCTTCATATTGAAGCATAATGTTGCTGTAACACTTTTATATTTATTTCAACTCAATGAATTGATATCCCTGGATACATCACTGGTGCTATCTATTTAATTCCACTATTAAATCATGAATGTACACATTGACAAGACGAGCACATACATTCTGCGTCAGGGTTCAGTGAATGTTTATTGAAGACCAACAATTACAACAACAGTGTGGACAGTCTGTCAGAGAATTCTTACCTTTAAAATGTGTAATAAAATATCTACCAAGCAAGCAGGATCACTCTATGCATGTCACAAACAGGAAAACTGTTGGAGGATGTTAGCAGAGGGGGGAAAACTGAAACTAAAATTCAACTTCAAAGCTCTTGTGCACACTCAATATTCTAACAAACACAATGTGTATATATTAAATGCCATAATCTTTCTCAGACCACAAAATAGGCTAAGGGTTAAAAAAAATGCTTCAAAATATACTATAACTGGGTACAATAAATCATTTGGTGTTTTGATTATCAACAATTAACAATTTGCCTTCCAGTTTCACTGCAACTCCACAAGGGTAATTTATAAATCAAACAGATTCAAACATGACAGCTCGAGTGACAGAGTGACATGGTTGTTGATGCAGGTTTCCCCAAAACAACCAGAAGCAGGGCAGTTATGAGAGATGTCATACAGTGTTGAAGGATGTAGTGTTGCGTGTAAAAAAAAAAAAAAAAAAACTAAGAAAGAAATTGAGAAAAAAAAACAAACAAAACCCAGCACTACACAAATCAGTTTATGAAAAACAGGTGCCATTTCCTGGACACACAGAACAGATCTAATCTTCAGTGCATTGCAAGCTTAATCCAAAACTTAATAGTGGGTGTAAGTGCTTCATCAAAATCAATGGGATGTCTAAATTTATGCGACAAACTTTGAAATTGGAATATTTCCCTTTATGCATGAAATGATTCTAGTGCTCTCAAACATATGAACAAAATGTTAGCCAGACAAAAAAATATATATGGTGAAATAAATACCTCATAATTTAAACTCTGAAATGAGATGACATAGATGCACCACACACTGCAATGATGCTATGCCTGTATTATAACTGGTCTGCCACCTTTTAATATAAGAGGTGACTGACATTCATTGACAAACGTCTCCTGTCTGGGTGGAAAACAACTTTTGGCCTGCAGGCTTTACACACATTCTTTGTATCTATGAGGAAACTGTTTGGAAATGGAAATATGACATGTCCTGAAAGGTAATCCGGACCTTTATCCATTGTAGAATATTCAGAGCACAGTAGGTAATTGGCTCGGTAATGTCAGGCAGATATGGTTATGTATAAATAAAGACAAATTGCAAGGCTGTAAAAGTTTGGATTTTTGGAAAAACTTGTGCCTCACCAGACCTCTGGATTAGGCTTGCAATGATCACCTCTCATTCGCATGTTAGAATTACCATGTCACATGTCAGTACTGATCTAGCTCTCCTGACTCCTTTTCCTTGACTCCTCTTTTTTCTTATCCTCCCTTGTGTCCACCTTTGCTCACTGTTTTTTTTTTGTTTGTTTTTTTAGAGAGAGCTGTACTGGTGAGGCTAAAACTATCTGAAACTTTCTGAGTCAATTTCTACCACCACTCCTGTCAAGAGTGGCAGTTAAATTGTGCTTTACACGGCTGGAGATGAAACCTGGGAGCATGGTGAGAGGTCATCTGACAGTCAGAATGTAACTTAACATTTCCTATGTTTTGACCAAACCCTGTATCATTCTGTCCATCTGAGCTTAATCCATATATACATTAGTCATACACACTCTCTTACACTCACAACATACTTAAAAAACTCGTTACCATCAAAGTGCAAACAAAACAAATTAAAAACATAACAGGTACTCTTTCTTTGCCTGTAGAAGACAGAAGAAAGAAAGACATTCTTCATATAGTCAAATCTACAATTATAGCAGCCTAAAAGAATAAAATGGAAGCTGAATAAGGTGCTTTAGCTTGTGCCTTCCTGGTGCTGTGAGGGGGATTAGATGATACTGTGCATAACACTGATCTCAGGCCAACTCTGTCTCAAAGTCTGGTTTCACAACTCGATAGAACAAACTAAACTTCGATCTGTGTTTCTGAACGATTTTTCGTAGCTACAGCACATATCGCAGGAAGGCGGGTTGGGAATGGAGATATGAGGGGAAGGGAATGGGAGTCCAGGATCAGGAAGTGGGTCGGTGTTCAGGCAGACAGGTTGTTGGCCAGCTCAATGAGCGCCAGAGCACCGTGGAGACGCTCTCGTTGCTCCTGGAGGCGGCGCTTGGCGGCACCTCCCTGGCTTCCCTTCTCTTCCTCTGCGGTGTCTTCCTCTTCCCCGTTCTCTTCATCAGATTGGAGAAACTCCATGGGATCCTGCTGCTCCTGGTCCTCTGCTCTTGCCTTGCCCTGTGGCTTCACCTTGGTGGTTGTAGGTGCACGCTGCTCTCGGGTTCGCCAGTACCTGCACAAACAGAGAAGATTATATTAACATACAATGTAAGCAGAAAATGACATGAAATGTTTGATATCTCAAAGCTCTCCCTCTGCATGCTTTATAAAACTATGGCTCAGTCCACCTGTTCAAGAGGGACAGTATGTGCAGGCTTCACTTACTTTGCCAGCCACTCTGCCACAGCCTTGTTATCCACAGACTGGGCCTTCCCCAGGCCCTCCTTTGGTTCCTCCCTCTTCAGGCGGGAGAAAGGATGCTTGGGGCAGTGACGATTGGCATGGGTGAACCGATTGCCACATCCTGTAGAGAAAGCAACAAGTATGAATAAATGCAGTAAGACATTAAAGGTCCCAAATATTAAACTAAGTCTTAAAGATTTTAGAAAAGCCAAGATGTGTATTGCATGACCCTTTTTGTGGTTTATTGTTGTCAGGAACACACATGTATCAAGGCTGTAAGAATGGATTGGTTGTTTTTCTTAAGTGACGGAATAATAGTGAATAAATCTTATTGTTGTTATGAGTCAGATAATTCTAGTGCTGATTTGCAGCTACTACACTTGTACTATAACACACAGTTACACTGTTAGTTCCGTGTTTCTCAGGTACTTTCCAAATGCTTCAAATATAACAGCCGGTTAAACAGCCAGTCTGTCACAGTAACTGAGCCACATTTTATACAATGGAAAGTACCGTAAAAAGTGAAAGTTTGACTTTGTTGTTTGGAAGAAAAATATTGCGTAAAATCACTGTACAGCTCTTTTCTAAAAACCCACCTTTTTCTGAGCAAACAAAGGGTTTTTCCCCGGTGTGCAGCCGCTGGTGCGTCTTCAGCTGACCGCTCTGGACAAATGCCTTCCCGCAGTTTGGGTAGTCACAGAGATAGGGCCTCTCTCCTGGGGGGCAAAAGAGGATATTGTTAAGGTAACAGCACTGTTATGGTTATACAAGTCTAAAGTTATTAGATAGTGCTGCTTATATGATACACACATGCACAATTTCCAAATGTGAACACTAAAGGCTTAAAAAATGTAGAATATGTTGATTAATGGTGGATCACATAATTCTGCCCCCTCCTAGTCAGCGTGCTACTGTTACATTTGCTTAGACAGGTGTTTACATGATCTTCCCTTCTTCTGGTAGTGTAGGAAAGGGCATTAGGCAATGACAACAACTCCACCTTTCCTCAAGCCACCTGTTTGCCTTGCTGTCTCTCTCACCTGTGTGTGTCCTCTTGTGAGCCTGGAGAGACTTCTCTCTTGGAAATACTCGGTTGCAGATGTTACAGCGGATACGGCTGGATGAGGTCTCTCCCTCGCTTATCAGCTCGCGGACAGTGTCAGCCCGTGGACGGCCTCTGCGGATACCATCCTGACAGCAAGAATGCACAGAATTTTTTTTTTTTAACCTTGGCTTAATTGCAACCTTAACAACACTTTTTTTTCATTTTGGCAGAACAGCAGCCATAAGCAGAGCATGATTTGACAATATGAGTACAAAATGCTTTCACACTTCATGACCTGATAAATCTACAACATATGAATCAAGTTAGGAGAGCATCATTTAAACTGCCACATTATGTTCATACTGCTTTTATTACGTATATGCATAGTTTTACCACTGATTTGTATATGATGCAATATGAAATCAATCATAATTTCCTCCGATGGGCTCACGTGTCACATTGTAGCACGTTTGACCAGTACAAATCATTCACATCCGGTTACATTTTTGGCGCGCTACAATGCGTCATGTATAAGCAGCTGCTCCTGATTCAGGAAGTAACGGGGGTTTAAAATCCACCATGTCACACCCTAATGCGCGGGCGTTTTTTTTAAATGACTCTCCATCTCGGCCATATTAAGGCTGTGGCAAAACATAATTTCCCCGCTTTAAGTAGTCCCATCTTTAACAATGAACTTATATTTATCTCTATACTGTATTAATCATCTATGACCACTTACTTTGGAATGGTTTGTGTTTTAAAAGATGTCCGTATCATCATGCATGCCCTCTATCTCACAACAATAAATGTTATCACTAGTAGTTACACATATATTAAGTGTTGTTCTACGTTACAAATGTTGTTATAAGTGAAGTGCATAAGTGTTGTCAGCAACCTCGAACTATAGAGGAGTGACTTCAGCCTTTCAGCTCTGCTCAGTCTGGACAAAATGACTGTCCTGCCACGTTGTAAGCAGAGTCATAATGATTAAAATAAGCTTTGTACCTTCATCTGGTCAGGTGAGGGAGCCGTGTCCGCTTCTCTGGCCGTCTGGGTCCCGGTAGGAGACGAAGCCCCGCTCACTGAGCCCGGGCTCAGGGTCACATTGTGGGCGTTCTCCCCCCATTTCCACGGATACACCATGAAGTCGCTAAAACCGGGGCTTGTCGGCGTAAGGGCTTCCGCTTTTCTGGGTTTGATCGGGGTGGTCTTGATGACGGACACCAAAACTCTTTTGGGTGAGTCGTTGCAGAAAATAACATGCGGGTGCTTGTTATCGGCCATCGTGTGGATGTCAAAATGTCGGTGTTAGTCTCAAAAGCAAGCGAAGAAACTGTAAAAGTTTGAACTCTAAATGATTGCTTCTTTAAAAAAAAAAAAAAAAAAATCAGCTGGTAAAAGTCATGAATCGTGCGGCTTTTCAATCTGGAGTGAATATGTCCTTCATTTCCAAAGAGGAATAAAAAAAAATCTTGAATCCGCTCTTCGCAACAAAGTATCCTCTGAAGATACAGTCAGATATGAAGATGATTGTAAGTTTCCTTCTTGTCGCAGCGGGTCGTCTGAACTGACCTGTGTGCGCCCACAGAAGCGTTGTCCCGCGTTGGAAATCGCGCCTGAGGAGCTGGCCAATCGACTGTAGGGATCTCATCCCACGTGTCAAAAGAAACCAATGGCTGCCAACGTCTATGTAGTAAGCCAAAACGGCAATGGCAGAACAGAAAGCGTTGATTGGTCACGACGTTTTTGTCCAATGAGATTTAAACACTTAATGCGCGCACTCGCACGGTGACATCAAGATTGGCCAATGAAGACGAGCGCTCTGCAGGTTCGGCCACTACGGAGCCAATGAGAGAGAAGAGCGGTAATTTTACACCGCCGATGAATAGACCATTCCCGCGCTGAGGAGTCTGTTTATGTTATTACATTTTTGGTCAATTTAAAGGGAAAGGAAACGGTGGCTCAGAGGCGCCAAAGTTACGTAATCATTATAGGGCGGAATTACTTGAACAAAGGGTGTACTGTGTGACTTAAAAGAAATAGAAACTAAGGGCTATTTGAAAATGTGTTTGTGTTAAATTAGTGTACAACATCATGGTGGTTATTCCGTTCAGTATCATCTGATTTTTTTATATGCTTGAGAATAGTAAGATGCACAAAGGAAGGCTACAGGACATGTGTCTGTTGAAGAAAACTATCAAACGTATATAAAAGTTTTTTGTCATTCATACAGATAGATCTAAAGATCCAGATGCAAGACAAACAGGATTTTCATTCGCCATTCCAGCTGAACGAGTTGCTGTTAAAAGAAGAACATCAGATTACTTAGTAGTGTAACTGAAACAGATTGAACAGGTAAACTAGACATGTTATTTTATCAAGTCCAGCATAACTATCAGTAGTCATGCTCATCCCAGAGGGGACTGGACGTAATAAATGAAACAGCAGTCAGAACCAAACATATGAATGTATCATGTGGGATCCAGCTCACAGGGAAGGTTGGACATGAAATTGCAGATACACTAAGGAGGCAGTCAAACAGGAAGATAGCATGAAAATGTATTTTACCAAAGCAAAAGGTAGGCCATAATAACGAGCAACATAATGAAAGACTGAAAACATAACATAAAGGTAAAAACATGCCTATAGGACCTAATTTCTTGGAGCCCATACACTACTCTCTTTGTAGTATATCAGAATCACTTTATTAATCCCCTGCAGGAAATTGTTATGTTGCAGTGCTCCATTCCACATATACAAAATATAATAAAATAATAATGAAGATATAACCCACAATATTAAAAATATATTTAAAACATAATAATAAATATACCCTGTCAGTAATAAACAGTATATACATAGTTAATATTTACACGCTATTTACAGTAACAGTGAATTTGTTCTGATTGAATTATGTCCAGAATTGTAATTGGATCGGATATTTCCTGATATGCATTAATACTGTCACACTGATACGAAGTTTAAAAGAATCCCCCAACCCTTCTGTATGTTGAGATGGTGTAGGTTGACATCACAGACTTGAACTTTCCACTCTGACCACTAGATGAAGCTAAATTTCATTGTGTAAAATATATCCTGACTCATCCTGCTGGTGAGAATGACACAGCTTAATCAGGTTTGAGGTATGTTTATCTAATTTTACACTTGGAATACATGGATCTGAGCATTCAGAGACCAATTCAGATGGAAAGGAAGTAAATTAATTTCGTTATTTGTACTATAGACATCTACACAGTTTAGCGCAAGCTGCACAGTTTATAAAGGCCATGCGAATATGAAGACTTAAATGGAATATCCTTCAGATTTTGCAATGACCTGGAAAAGTTAATGCTACTAAATGATCACAGATTCCCAAGCACAACTGAGATAATTACTTGCTCAAATGTCTGTTTAAATGAAAGCAGACATACTTGATTACTCATAAAGTAGCCTACACATGGGCCTTCAGGAAGCTGCTCGATGGGTGTGTAGAAAGCTTCACCTTAGAGTTAATATAACTATTACAGTCACAAATAATATAATATGTTGAAAATAAAATAAATTTTCTAGTAAAGTAAGATACTGGTAAAAGGAAACAGGAGGGAATAATTAGTTTGAGATCTTTTGCTTTGGATAGAAAAACATTGATTTACCTTAGTTACACTGGTAGCAACAGTGTTTTGTGTTTTGTTTGTGTTTTGTCAAGAGCTGGCTCCAGCAGTGGAAACCCTGTGTTATTTCACAATTGTACTATTTGTGTTTTTGTATAATGTCCAAATGTTAATGGTATAAAAACTTAAATCACAAAAAAGTCTTACTACCACCAACTATGTTCAGACAAACAAACTGGATTTTTGCCTGGTCAGACAAATAAGCTTTGTCACTGAACTTATAGGAAGACAGGTCTAATGACTTGTTTCTACTTTTAGCTAAGTCAGGGCTAACACAACATGCTAATGCAGCTAGCTGAGCTACAGCAGCGAGCACAAAATAGAAACCTAGCTATTGAGCTATAAAATTAAATTAGCAGAATTTAGTCAGAGCTAACGTAAACTTGAACAGAAACCTGTCAAGATAAGTTAATAAAACAGTTTACTGTCAGACCGAAATACTAGAATTTGGGGTTTTTATTGTCAAACAAAATACTAGTTTCGCTGTCATTACCTCAGATGCCAGCTTTAAGTAGTAACAGCCAACATTAGTGAATGTTAAAATTAGCTAAACCTCCTCTGAGAAAATGTGAAACCACTAACACTGGCACTAACACTGAACCATTGTGTTTTTGTTTTGTTTTTAATTGAGCTTTTTATGGATAAACTAAGGTTAATTACTTTTAATAGGAAACAATATACAATTTAATTTTTAATGTAGCTAATCTAGTATCTTAAAATTAAGCGAGGGGCAGTCATTTACCCTCCAAGATGGAAATATAATGCAATTTTTTTTTTTGTCTAGAATAAGTTTTTTTTTTTTTTTTTAATAAACTCCTTTTGAGTTCAGTCCCTGTGCCAATATTCGAGTAGCACTTCCTGACTAAGCAGAGAATAATCCACCTGCATTGGTGGAGGATTTGGGCCAAGTCTATGCAATGAATATTGATTAGTTCATAGCCTATTGATGAGCACAGGGGCGTGGCGTCGTTTGACTCCACACGTGCAAACATTTAAAAGTGTGGACAAACTCTTTGGGGCGTTTGTTGGATGTTCACAGTGGAAGCTGTTGTACCTGGACAGGAAAACGGTGGATACTTGAGTTTTATTCTTGCTGTTAAGCATTGAGAGTGTGAGGAGGGAGTTGTCTTTTGAACGCTGCCTTTTTTTCGTGGTACCACAGGCTAAAAAATGCTGCCGGACGCCTACGGTTGCGTTGTGGCGAACAGGTTCGGGAATCTTCTGGATGACGAAGCGGATCCGTTCGACTTGATCAACGAGGTGGAAACGGAGAAGGAGAAAAAGAAGAAGAAGAAGAAGAAGGACGATGATAAGAAAGGAAAGCAGAAGAAACCCGGGCAAAGGGAATCTCAGAAGGACAGACGCCTCCCCATCGCGTCGGATGGTCAAGAACCAGTTCCAGGTGGGCGCCACACGCTCGGCTGCATTGTCGTTACACACCCCGAATCCAAACGATTCTGGCAGCTGCTAGTATTTCTAGATTGCATAGTCCAGCCAAGTGGCCGGTTTGCTTAGGCTTTGTCAGCTGCTGATGGTGCAAGGTCAGCGAGGCTGTTGAAGCACATGGGTTTCAGGTGGCTGTGTTGCCAAATGATTTTATAACATTTAAAACTGTAGCCTATGTAAACGGATGCTTTAACCCCAGACATGAGAATGAACTATCTACTGATTCGATGAAAAATAAATCTACAAACATATTAAAAACTGTAAGGTTATATATGTGCAGTCTTCCCCTTTTTACTATTACAAAAGGACCGGACTTTTGGTTTCCCCCTTGTTTTCCAGCAGTGGTTTGATACACCTGTTTCATTGCAGAATAGAGGTTGTAAGCAGGAGACTGGAAATGTTTTTATAATCAAGGTTGGGACCTAAGGGAGATTCAAATATCCAGCCAGCACTTTTTGTTGTACTGTAGACTGTAATAAGTGGCCTTTATTGATGAGTGGCTGTCCTCAGTCCGTAAGCAGCAGCAGCAGCAGCAGCAGCCGCAGCAGACACGTCCTCGGCCAGTGATTGAGAGTGGAGATGGCAGAGAGGAGGCCCAGAGGGGCATGAAGAGGGCTGCCGTTGCGGAGCGTAGGGCCAACCAAGAGGCGTACCCACAGGAGTTTTCAACCTCTAAGTATGTGTTCTAATACAAGCACATGCACTCTGTTTATTCAGCACCACCACCGATTTTTAAAAATTAAATCAAGATATTTGATTAGTTTAAAATGTTATTTTGACTTACTTCACACATGAACTCCTTATACCCATTCCCACCTAACTAAGTAATGTTATTTGAAACAACGCTTCAACTTTTGAAAGAAGAAATGACAAATTCTTCTTAACAATAAAATGACAAGTTCATAAGTGATGAAAAACACCCTTGCTCTATTCAATACACACTTTGCTGCCACAGTCTTGCTTGGTCTGATATGCAGAAACTTATGAACACAATACTCAAAATAATCAGACCCAACCAGTGACCAGTGCCTAGAAGAAGACTCTACCACCTGGCTTGGAGACATAGGCGCTGTCGCAGAAATAAAGTTTTTATGTGTGTTCCTCAGGCCTTCCTATTATGCAGACACTGACTCCAGAGGCAGAGGGGGGATCAGAGGTAGGAGAGGAGCAAGAGGTGGTGGATACACAAGGAACCAGGACAGCTTCAACTTGAGGGGCAAGAGAGAATATGATCGACACAATGGAACGTAAGCATTTTTGTTCATGTAGCAGTTTGGGAAAAAAAGCTTATGCCCTTGTTGATTTCTCTCATAGTGGTGTATTAACAACTTTTCAAACATTCATTGCAGAGGCATATCTCCTGAGGAAAAGAGAGGAGGCAGAGGACCCTGGAACTGGGGCTGTGTTGAAGAAGCTGCAAGGTAAGTGAACTTTTTATTATTAACATGGAGATGACAACTTTTAAACTTGGGCACAATAGAGAGGCATTTCTGCTTTTGTTCTTGTACCTTTTGTGAAGTGAATTAATGGAGGTGACGTCTGACACTCCGGTCAAATCTGAGGAGCCCCAAATACCTGCAGATGAAGAGAATCAGAATCGGTGAGTGACGCACATAAGTACCTTGCTTAAAAACAACCACATCATCTGGCTCAATGACAAATTCATCTGTCAAGAGTGACAGCTGACCAGTCTCTAAGTGCGTAACAATTAGACAATCTAAAATGTGGGGGTAGTTTCTACAAACTGTTTTTTAAAATCAATAAACTGATAAAGAGAAGGGGAAAAAAATATAGCCAGTCTACTTTAAGACCTGATGTTATACAGAACACGTTAAGGGTTTTCTTTAACTTTTGCTTATTGAACCCTAGAACAACATGCAGTGTTGATCACATTTGTAACCGTGCAAAAGCTCCTAAAGTTTAGGATGAAACAAAAGCAAATTTCTGTGAAAAGTTTAGTCTGTATTTAATATAGACTTTATAAAAATGGCAAGAAATCTGCCTGCTTTAATATTTTTCAAAGATACATTTATTGTTTATGATGATCAAGTTGGAACAGTGTTTCCAAAATGGATTTTGCCATCTTTGCAGTGACACATTTAATATATCCCTCGGCTCCCAAAGAAATGCCACAAGCTTTTTTTGCTCATAAGATTTTTTTTTTTTAATTATTCTTTAATGAAAAACAAACCTAAAAATCTCTTCATTTGTAAGTGGACTGACAGAATTAATTTGTCCCCAACTATGATAGAACAATGGAAGAGGAGGACGGAGAGATGGTGGTCCAGGTTGCTATGGAGATGACCCTCGACGAGTGGAAGGCCGTGCAGGAGATGAGTCGTCCCAAGGCAGAGTTTAATATCCGCAAAGCCGAGAACAAGATTCCCTCCAAAGCCAAGGTCATCCACCAGTCAAATCACCTGGAGGTGAGAATGTAAAGCACATAATAGAATCTCCTCACAAGAAAACACTGAAACCCTTTTTTATGAAAGTCGAGCCATGATTAAAGCAATACAGACTCAGGTCCTTCAGGAATGTGTAAACTAGTCAAATGGTGAGCGGCGCTGAGGTTTTCTTTCCTATGATTAGCACTTTGCAACCTAAAAATCATCAGGAAATTGCAGACCGGACAGGTGGTTAATGGAGATCTTGAGTTTTGTTGTACCTGTCAGGTTCAACTGTCTTTCGGACTATATTTAGTGTTTGCCTCCAACCTTCAGAACCTCAAGGAGACTCTGGAGGACATGGAGGACGACGGCAACTTTCTCCGTAGGTCTGTGAATGACATCACCTCCCTTCTGGACATCAATTTTGGGAGTCTTGGACGCCCCACTCGTGGGGGTCGGGGAAGGGGAGCACGAGGTGGTCCGACCAGTCGCCCAGAGAGACCTAAACCCATATTGGAGAGGGTATGTTCTCCACTCTCAGCTAAGGAGATAAATGTGTGTATGTGTGTGTGTGTGTGTGTGTGTGTATATATATACACACACACACACACACACACACACACACACACACACACACACACACACACACACACACACACACACACACACACACACACACACACACACACACAAAATATTAGGAAAAAGACTTGATATTGGATAAATATGCATAATCTGATTAGAGTTGGTAATGTCTGTTTTTTCATTAGGAGGATGATCTGGCCCCTAACCCAGATGACCCAGAGGACTTCCCAGCACTACCAACAGGAAGATAATTGAGTACATTTCTCTTCATTTACCTCCTGTGAGGAAAATTAGTTGCACTAAACACGATCAAAATCACTGTTTTCATGTTTCTGCTGTTCTTAAGATTTGGGGTTCTATTGCACTGAAGGCACTGTTCAGCATTTGACTCCTGGAGAATAAATGCTTCTGCAAGTTTATCTTGGAGCTGTTGAAGTTTTTTTAAATTTTTTTTTATAAAAACACTGGGACTATTATAACAAAACAAATGAGGAATGTGAAACATTTCTTTGGCATTGTAGGCTATAATACAACTGTCCTCAGCTGGGCAAAAGGAGTGTCTTACTGTGAAACCAATGGACAAACAGCCAGAAACTACATGGGAGTAAAATTTTATTTAAAATGTCCAATTTTATGTGCTTAAAGCAAATGTCTTTAGTGGATTATGAACATGAGTTAGACAAGGCCCCTTTAGGACCATTGACTTATTTCATAGCATGATTCCAACATAGTACAAAAATATTTACAAAATACAAACTGAGTATATCAAATGTTGACATATTTACAGTCTTGAATTACAGTAGCTGAAAAGCTTCACAAGTAAATGACAGAAATAAAAGACAAGCCAGATATTGAATGGCAGTACAAATGTGCACAGTACTGTATCGTGTAATGGAATTCTTGCCAATGGAGACTTGATGTTTCATCTACATCCATGGCTAAACGCACCTTTGTGCCTTTGACCTTGGGCGGCCAAGAGCAGGTTTTTATGACAAACTTCTGACCAAATCCATCTCCAGATCTTTATAACTGAATGTGAATCATCTCTTATAAACCAGAATATCTGTTGCACAGTGCTCATTTTGGAGGAAATCTCTTGGATTCACACATTCACATGCCGGTCTGATGGATGTGGTTCAATCTGATGTTTGCTAGTGCATGCTTCAATAAGTAAGAACAACCAGGCAATGATTAAAACTATCACTTTGTTTCATGATGCTGTTTTAAAAATATAAAACCCAAAGTGCCTTACGGGTAAAATAACTTGTAATCAAACAATCTATAAATCATTGAAATGTCACATCACGTTGGTTAAGTTTGTTCCAACCGTTTTCTCAAAATTAAAAAAACAAAGTAGTATAGCTGTATATAAGTTGGATTTCATGTATATTTCTTCAAGATGTCTAGATCCACAGGCTCATCGAAGTAGAGGAGCTCTAGCTTTGGGTATGGAGTGACTATAAAAGGAAAGAAAAAGAGTGCATTAGTACAGAGAATTATTTTACTGATTTACATAGCACTGTCAACATTTTTCCATTCATGCAATTGGTGTATATTCACATGGATTACAGATATGCCTACAAGAATGCGTAATAATAAATAATTCCAAAAGATGCCAAATTATACCATTTACGATACATTATGTAACAGAAAGTGAAAAGGAGATAGATACCATAGCCTGGAAAATCGAATTGATTTCAAAGAGCTGCGAGCTTTACGTCCTCGGGAGACAGTGCGTCTGTTACATGTAGGAAATGAAAACGAAAGAGGAAGGAAAGAACACTGCAGATTAGCACCAGTAAAAGATGCAGAAATAGCTACAGACTGGTGACAACAGGCCAGAGGCAGAAGACACAGTGAGCAGCAGAGTCCAGAGAAGCTATAGCCAGTCATACTCTGAAATCCACTATTCTAAGAGAACATGCAAGGAAAGCTTTTGAAAGGAACAGCATGAGACTGAGGCAGGAGTTTAACCTGACACTGGTACATAAAGCAGGGACAGATTCACTATATATATAGTGTTAGTACAATATCTGGGTAAAGAAGAACCATAGCTGGGTTGCATCATCATCTTCCAGACAACCAGCTTAGTTAGGTATCTGAAATGAACTTTGTTGTACAATTTAGATGTAACCCTAGTATGAATAAAACTGTAACTGATTAACAATAAGTATAAGCTGTAAAAGCAATATTTAAAAGATTCAATAAAATGTATTTTTTGATGTTACATTTCATCTCTTTGACAATGATTGGTTTATGTTTTATCATCTTAGGATTTATGCTGTAAAACAAACTTAGACTTTGGCAAGTTTCCATGACTTTGTAGGAAAAGTTATTTTTTTCTGTTTATTTAAAAAAAAAAAAAAAAAAAAAATCAAATTAGCATTTAGGTTAATGAGATCAATTAAGTCTGATTCCTGTCTTTCTTCAAGTAAAAGTAAGTCATTTCCCTCCCAATGACCTCAAACACATTGCCCTCCAGACATTTGGATTCATCTGAGCTATCAGATCAAAATGTTTAAAAGATCTAAATTTAATTTAGCAATTCCTAACTACATAAAACATCTGAAAAGAATTTGTGGCGGAACCACAATTTGGTTATGTTTAAACATTTAATAATTGTTGATGCATCCCAGCCTAAGTACTTTAAGTGATTATGACACAACCCCTGTCTTGAGCATTAAGAGGGGAAAGAGGGAGAGTGCTGAGCCTCTGGACTTTGGCTGGATTTACACAGGCACAAATGATCTGATCCGATCTGATCTGATCATCCCATGGCTGCCAAAACCAGGGAAAAATCACTTTAAGCATGATTTTTCTTGTTTGGGCAGTAGAGATGAGATCTGCTCTTCATAAAAAAAAAAAAAACTTGTTAAAAAATAGTTTGTTTGTGTGCAAATGCAGCCAAAGTCTCCATATGGCTCAGAGTGAGTCTGTGGGAGCTTGCCTGCAGGTGGATCTGTGCCATGTTTAAGTTGATGAGAGCGCCTGTGTTGGCTGTGGCACTGGCTGTGTCTCTATGGCTGCCACATGGCTCACAACACATTGGGTCCCTGTCGCCAGTCACTACATGCAAGTTGCCTAGGGACCTGACCAGTCTGGTGTGGCACAGGGAGCTGGCAGAGAGAGGGGGAAGCTGTTAATTTACTCCACAAGGATCCACGAGTGGCTATAGCCTCTTGGTTGCTTTTCAGCTGTGTCTACTCCACATAAAAAACACAATACGATGTACTTGTTACTGCAACAACACAGCAGTTCTTGACAATGTGTTGGGAAAATAATTGAAATAACACAAGTCCAACATTGAGGCCATAATTGGTGCTTATAAGTCTTGTGTTGTTAGTGTAGTTTTTTTTCAATAAACATTTTAAGAATATAAAATTGTTGATTTGAGTCCACTTGATACATTTTAAGAGCTTTCAACAGCACAGACAAAAAAAAAGGATATTTTCTATTTGGTTAAGTAAAAATTTCTGTTAGTTCTCAGGCTGCTCTTATTATAAATCTGGACTATCAGAGTAAATGAGTGCTCAGTGTCAAATCCAGCCACTGACCTTCCTCCTACTCCGTTGCCTGGCAGTGAGGTTCTGGTCCTCTTCCTGCTGTCTGAGTGGTCAGACAGAGCCAGGGGGTTGACACTGGTCTTACAGCCCTGAACACTGCCGTGCAAGATGACCCTGCTGAGAGGAGAGATAGGTGACATAAAAGATGAGTCTCAGCCATATTTTGCATCAATGTGACGGTGTGCGGGTCACTGTACATGTGCATTGAATATATTACCTTAGGGACTGTGATGATGACCTGGTGTGAATCTTATTCTCTTCCTGTCTGTGAAAACACAAGTAACATGACAGTAAAAATGTGATTAAACTTTATATAATCAAGAGAAATGAGAGGAGGAAAAGACTGTATGGAGATGGGCAAGAAGGCTTTATTTCAATTAAATTTATAGCTTTAGACCTAGGCACAGATCATTATTGCAGCTTCAGCAGCCAAGTTAGTAAAGCCAAGTAAGTACCAGTAGAAGCCAAGGGGTGGCACCAAACGACTTAGAGGGACCTGATTTGACTTTTTACAGAGCTATTATTGTCATCAGCTTAACTGTCTGAGGGGTTTTGATTTTGGCAGTTGGCAGTTCAATCAACATAATAACCAGCAAAGCATGATGTTTAAAGATGAAAGGATGATGGGAGCAGTTTATGGTACAAAATCGTTATGTACTGAAAAATGGTGACAAGGACAAGGCAGGAGCCTTTGATGATTCAGATTTTTAAAAAGTGGCTCTTGCTCATCAGCTCAACGTTTACTGTGCTCACAGAAAGGTAACAAGAGGATGATTTAAACAACTTTCTGATTGGGTTGGGAATTAAAGAGAGACAGGGGGCTCACTTACAGCATTCTCAGTTAGAGCTCCAGAACGGGGCAGGACAGGTTTTTTGGGGGCTGACGGGCGGTAGAACTCATTGAAATCCTAACCCGTCTATACAGAAATGCAGGATGGAAGAAGGGAAGCCATACACAATCCACCACAGGGCAAGGCTACACAGGGAGGAGAGCAGCATGGCTACCAGCCATCTGAAAGGAGGACAAATCCAACAACAAGAGCAAACGGAAAAAAAGGGGAAAAAAAGGAAGGAGAGACAAGAGACGTCCGGGCAGGACACAAAGCCTCTGATGTTCTGCTTTTCCACTGGGACTGGATTAGATGAAATATCTTTCATAGAGTTTTGCATCCAGCACTGCCAGTCAGCAAGTTTTTGTTTTTTATTCTTTACTTGCTCTGATGTGTTAGCAGATTGCCATATACTTAGAAACCAATTGATATGGGAGTTTTGAATTAGATTTTGATATTTGTGAAATTAAAAAAAGCTAACACACTGGCAAATATTGCATTTACACAAAACATTTCTGACAGTAAGGATAAATTAGATATTTAAGAGTTGTGACAAATATACATTGTAGTATGTCATTTTACAGTTGACAACAAACTTTACTGATTGTGAGATGACCCTAATAGTACCTATAAGATGACATAAAATCTTCTTAAATAAATAAGCAGTATCTATAATCAGTAGCTCTAATTGTTAGTTGATAAAATCATAAAAAATGGTCAGTTCCTACAAAAATTAAAGTATCCATTATCAAATTTTGTTCCACAATAACAGACCATTTAAAAATAAACCTGGCAGAAGCAAAAAATCTGAGGGAGTAAACAAAGCTCAGATGCGTTTTTTTTACTGATCCAGTCACAAAAAGCAATGGAAAAACAACAGGCATTTGACAATGAACCCGGCCCAACATTAATTACGTTAGACGAACACAGATTGAACACAGAGGCATGTCCATGCGTGCATGTCCAAGGGTTTCATGCCTGCTGCCATGCGTGAAAAAGGCAGAAAAGATGAAGAAAAGTTTTCATATAATTGTTGTTCTTGCTGGAATTTAACATGCACCTCAATATTACATAATAAAACAAACAGTGGAGCCAGACGGTGAAGTTCAGCTGCATGTTAGATGTTTGTCTAGCAACTCATTCATTTATAAAGGCATATATGGCCTGAAGTGCAAGCAAATCTCTCTTCTGTCTCAACTCCCTCCTGATAACCTATAAGAATCCATTTTCATCCCTCTACCTCCTCCGAAGCTCACATATGATGTTTTAGTCCTTTATATTAGAATGCAGATCAGGAGCAATTTATCATTCCAACAATGCCTTTTAAAGTCGCTGATTAAACTCATAAAACACCTCAGTCAAAGATGATCCTAACACAAACTTACTACTGGCAATTTCCAAAAACACCTACAACTTAAGGGTTGAGCAGACAAGTTAGCTACTTTACCAAACAAGGATATACCTACTGCCGAAAAAACAACAAGGACCAAGTTTCCCTTACTGAATTTTTTTCTCGATAAGTGGCAAGTCAGTAGTGCAAGCCATGCACTAAAACATTTAATTCAACTAATCCAGATCTCATGTAAAACCGTGATTAGTTGAATAATTGGTGCTGTTGTTAACAAGTACAGCAGGCTCAACTTGAGACCTTTGCTGTAACTCAGAGGATATCTCAGATAAGCAGAACAGCTCAGTGTGTCTATGAGGCAGACAATGAAAGGCGTGTCAATGTAATGCATCCATTAAGTGCATATCCACTTCACACCGTAGTCATCCAAAGAAAGAAAGAAAAAAAAAAAAAAAAAAGAACAACATCAAGTCAGCCATACCGTTAGCCATACCAGTCACTGGCATAGCAACCATTTCTACAGGAAGAGGATGTCAGCTAGAAAGGAAGTGACGTGCACTTACCTCCATCATACAAAACCTCACATCCTCTCTCTGTTTTTCCTCTCCCCCACTCTTTCTCTGCCTCTCTGCTATTTTTTGAACGGCAGGCAACACATCGGCCACACCGTACCCATGAGGCTGCAGCAGAACACTACCACCTGCCTGACATGGGACAACAAAAGCCAAAGCCATATGGGTACATTGGCAGAGGCCAGTCAACCATCCTCAACCTTGCTGACACCCAACCTTCCACGGTTTGATTTACATAGGCACAAATGATGTAGACTTTATTTAAACAGGGTAGTAAAAAAATCTATTAGGGTTCCTTCTGTGTAGATAACTGTAAAGCATTAGCACTTTATCACCTTCTGATGGAACACAGGGCTTCCATAGAGCTGGCTAGTCACATGTTACAGTTGTCTAGCTGTACTCTTATGCTTGTTACACACAAATATACTAGAAACAAAATCTAAATCGCTGTGTTTGCAAAGGCATAATAAGTTTGCAACATGCCACAGTGACTCATTTTAATCTTTAAAGACTTTTTGTGTTAAAGTGAAACTCCATGCTTGTTCCTCTTTCGTTTGACATTTCCAATATGAATCAGATTCAGATTTCACAACTGCTAAGCTGTGATTGCACCGCTATCACTGCATAGCATGGACTTACAGAGAATTAGAGACATCGTCTTTTGTATTAACCACGGATTTACATGCTTCCATGTCCGGTGTGGAGTGTCATTAAATGATTGGTTCTAAGTTGCAGTGACCCATCATTCCATTGGCTGGCAGTTCAAAGTTGTTCACGGTCAGTTCCAATGTTGTTCTGCATTCATCCAGAATTGATTAGACACTACTGCAATGCAATAATGTCTGTTTTTGAATCATAATGTTAATCAAATTCTAAAAATCAAAACTATCAAAATGCAACTATCAGAAAATCTTCTCTTGACTAAATGAGTGGCCCAATTACCTCAAGGACAATGTGACATGATAACCCAGTGACTAGCAAGCTCTAAATTGATTTGGCCTATATATTTTTCTCCTCAACTCTGAGAATTATTTTTAAGCTATTGACTGAAGAAGACAATTTACAGATTATCAATCCTGCAATAAAACAAAACCCATAGATTATATCGGTAACTTCCACATCTTTTGTGCCTCTCTAAATCCAGCCCTCAACAAAATGTTTTCTGGAAGATTGTGTATCAGACGCCAATCCAACCCTCCAACCAACTGGGTCACTCACTCCATCTATTTGACCTACTTCTTCCTCGACTTATTGTTCACCCTCACAACTTACTGATTATAGATGATAACTGAATCACTCATATTACACTTGATCTGCATGTGATGACATTTAATCCGAAAAACCAGAAGGGGACACAAAAAAAAAAAAGTTATTTAAAAAAAGCTGCCTAGGTCATTAACTCATAAATTACAATATTAGAACGAAATTGCCATGGTATGGGTAAGGGAGAGCAGCCCTAACAGATTTGCCATACCTAAAACCTGACACGAAAAGACAGCTGACTACCCTGAATAAACAGTCGGGAAAGGAGAAAGTTCATTAAATGAAATGATAAAAAAACAAAAACCTACAAGGTCACTCACTACCTGGTCATTATGAAATCCTAATTTTTCCAAATCATATGTTACTCATGATTTGAAAAACACTACTGTATACACGTAATGAACCGACGGACTGACACGAAGAGGCATCGCTCAGTTTACAGTACTACAACACGTCAGTGTGATGCATGATGACACTTGCAGGCTGCTTGGGTACTTACGATAGTGAACCTGAAGATGATCTGGCCTGCCTCTTGCTCTTCAGGGCTCGCAGTTTATCACCCTGTGTAAGGCCATTTCTCTCCTCTTCATCATTATACTGCAAAACAACGCAATGAGTAGATAAAGCAGTGTGTTCTTGTGGTTCGTTGGTTTTTTCCACTTATGGAAGTACTGTCAAAAATGATGAAAGCATGACAGGAGCATCATTTCAAAACTCACCAGTTCCATTTCTTCCTTCTTGGCTGCCCTGTTCTTGTTGCTCCCATTGATGGTTATGTCATCCACTCCAGACAGGATTCTGGTTACAGCCATCTTGCCATTCTCTTGTTCATTTAGCATCTTCTCCCGGAAAACATCTCCCTCAGCCCATAGACTGTTCTGCTTCCTAATGTACAAAAGTTCCACAAACCACAAGATAAACTTGTTATTCTTGCAGAAGATTTCTCAGATCAAATCTGCCCTCACATGGAGGTCCAATTATACAGAAGTCTACAATATAATTACCAGTTTTTTTTTCTTAATTAGCATCTTACTATAAGTGTTATGAACACATGATTTTCTGACAAAGTTAACAGCTTTGATAATGTCACCGAAGAGACCCGTTTACTACATTTGTGACAGTCAAACTGTTCATAAAGTAGAGGTGGTGAGTGAGTGTCGGAGTGAGCAAGAGAGGGTAGTCTGTATGTGATGGTGACGCTGGCAAGTGGAGCAGGGAGACTTACGTTAGGAGTACATGTGCAAGTAGCAGCCTATTGTATGTAGAGTTTAGGCTGCTTGTCAGAAAATAAATGCTACAACTCAGCAAGACCAAAGCCAGGTTCCTTTGTTTTGCTTACCACTTGCACAGAACAATGCTGACAGAGTGCACATATAGGAAACAGGGGAAAACAATGATTAGACGAGGTACTAAAGCCTGAGCAGCAGGCTCAGCTGTGGAAAGCGTGGTGGCACACTGTCCTGACAGATATTACATACAGCGCTGTTGAGCGCAGGGGACATTCCTTCACTGTGACATCCAGAGGTAATAAAACCTATGGATGCTATTTCCTGAACTTTAGCTCTGTTTGGTGCTTAACCCGGGCACGAATATTCTGCTTCAGTCGACACTTACTCTTCAACGAAGTTCTGCTGAGGCCCAATGATGGACCCTGGTCGGCAGATCCGTATCCAGGCAATGGCCTCTGCAGCAGTCAGGCGGTAATGTTTCATCATATAGCAGCCAATCAGAGTGCCGGTCCTCCCCAGACCAGCTGAAAAAAAGAAAAGTGGCGTGGCATGTCATTAAATTGTGTAATAACAAAACACTGTGGACAGTTTATACAGCCACAGGCATGGTACAAGTGCCATGCACCAACCACAATCAGCCAGAATAGTTTGATCTAGCAATGTTTCTTTCAGTGTGAATGTGGGTTAGAAATCGTACCTTTGCAGTGGACAGCTATGGCTCCTTCTGAGTTCTCACAGATGTTGAGAAATTTCCTGACGATAGAGTCGTTCGGTGTACTCCCGTCCACAAAGAAAAGGTCATGATGCTCAAAGCCAGAATCAGTAAAACGCCTGGCGTCATACATCTTTTTGTTGAGGCGGATGATACTGGTGATGCTGTGGTTCCTAAAGTAAGGAATGTAGGCCTCAGGAGCGTGCAGAGGATACCCTGAGGTAAAAAAAAAAAAAGCAGTCTGGTGAGTTTCAGAGTGAGTGTCAGAGCAAAGTCAGAAACAATTCTGTGGTGGACTTTTCAAATACCATTCTCTATTTTGCTTTTTGGATGAGGCCCACTGAATGCAAGGAACTTTCCTGGAATTATCCAGTTCAAGTCTCCATTTTCTGCCCTCTCATAGTGCTCATATTCCTCCACATCAAAGTTAGAGAAGTCCAGCCAGCCGTACTGCAGAGCCTGAAAGATGGTTGAAAGGGAGTTAATTTCATTAGGTGCATGACACAGCAAGAAAGAGAAATAAACAAATCTTAAAATGAGCTACCTTATAAACAGCACGAAGGCAATCTAGGATGTTCAGATTGTACATGCAGGTTCCAAACGAAGCATCTCTGTGAAACATAAATTATATGTCCATCTTTATCAGCACAACATACTAAAGATACATTTTTTTCTTATTAAAAAAAAAATTCTGGCCAGAATGCAGATTGCTATCTCATTTGTGATACTCTCAATTGCTTTTCATCTCCCTCACTGGTCTTGTTTATAGCTTAACACTTCTCTTACTTTTTTCTTTTACCATTTTATAATCACAGAGAGAGTAAGAGAACAGAATGGCCCTTGAGCATTCTAGGTCTTGTAATCTTGAAACCATGTCCTTGTGTTGCACTTGTGTCTGAACAATAGGGGAAAACGAACATTGTTATTTTGTTATGGATGATATTCACTTTAATATTTTTAAAGTTACATATCATTTTTAAAAGTTAAAACACTGCAAAAAAGCAGATGCAGCAATCTTTCACCAACAACTCTTCTTAAAGGTTTATTGTATCTTTTTTACTCAGTTTTACAATATAATCCATATGCTTTTTAGCTTGTTTTACCATATATGCTAATCACATCAGTTTGCTTTTAGAATGACTGATTGGTCATTCAATGAGCTGTCTAGCAGGCTACTTTGTGTTTTTAAAAGTAAGTTACTATTAACTATTTGTCTTTGCAAATGGCCTTTAAAAAGCAAAACGTGTGATTGACCAATGTAAATAATGATGTTGTCTTCAGCCACGGATGTGGCACACCCTTAGTTCCTTGGAAAAGAACAAGTTAAATGTGAAATATATATGGTGAATTGGTACCTGAATGGCATGTATGTTGAATTCCTTGACACCAGCAGACTGTAGGCCTCCTCTGGCATCATGTTTAGGTGCATTACCTTCAAATACAAACATCTAATCAGCAAGTGGCTCTTGTATTAAATGCAAATGCAATTTCAATCTGTGATTATCAGATTTATATAGATGCAATATAATTTCTCAAGCTTTATGTAATGTGGTTTGTACACTACTTACAGCATATGAGCCTATTAGGTAGGCAGCATTGGCTTGTTTCTTTTGGTCTCCACAGGTGTAAAATATTATCTTCTTCCTTGAGAGTGTAATGGACTGTGGAAATATTATAAAAAACAAACAGTTTGAGCTGATATATGATGCCTTATTTATATAATATATAACATTACAAGTAGACATTACATGAGCACATCTACTTTATTTTATTATTTGTTTTTCCACCCTGGGTATGTCACACTAAACATGGTATTTTTTGGCTGCACGGCTGCAGGGGTAAGAGAACCTACAGTGATGGAGGAAAATTTAAATTGTAAATGGCAAAGGAATTTAACTCTTAAATGACTTGATTAGGAAACTGCTAGATGGTGAAAGCCAATCAACAGAATTTGTTAGCTAAGAAAAAGGTTGGGCAATCACCACATAAGACAATTATGTTCTAGAGCTGTGGAGAGGCTGAATCATCTGTGTCCAAACTTCAGCTGCCAAATCTGTGCCCAACAGTCTTCGAGATCACGTCATGTGCCAAATCCAGACAAACTGCCTCGACAAACAGGAAAAGTTGCAACACAACTTGTGTTGATACAAACAAAGATTATTTGGAAAATAAATTTGACTCTAAAAAGTTGTCAGGTCCTGCTAATTGACATGCAAAAAACTACAACCCTATTTAATTTTGCCAACCTACTGCAGGTTGTAGTATATATTGATTAACCTGGGTTTGCTTCTCATTCTCTTTTCCAGGAAGTGCAATTCAGAGCAGTGGTTTACTTTACCTTGAGCTTCTTTGTCAGCTTGCAACAGAAGCGATAAAACATAGCCAGGTTAAGGGGACCAAAGTCCGCATAGAAGCTGAGAGAGAGGGAGAGAGAGACAAAAAAGAAGAAATAGTGTGTCAGAGTGGCTATTTATGCAACCAGCTACGGTCTCTAGGGAAGTTTCGCTAGATAGAATCAGCTACCTCAGACTGGCACAGTAAAAACACTGACAGAGTAAAGACTATATTTGGAAGCATTTGATGCTGGAGTGGGTCAGAACAGGACAAAAAGAGCTAAAGACAAGAGGTCTTTTTTTTGTACCACTGGCACAAAAAAATTACTTGGAAAGGTCAGTAATGTTCTCTCCTGTGGCCTGTCTCAGAACAGCTCACTACAACCTCTGAAACGGCAACTGCAGCTGTGGTGCTTTTTTTGTTTTATTTACCTTTAATTTTTAATGCTGTTGTGGTTACTTAGGTTTCTTCCAACAGTAAAAAGGGCAGTGCACCAAAATATCCTTAAATCTCATGTACTAAAATAACCAATCTGAATATACTGCGTAAGTTCACACTAATGGCTTCTGCACTCAAAGCTAAACCGAGATTCACTGTATTTTGAATTAGTTATGTGCAAGCCTGCTGGCACAAGCACTAATGGTGGAGATCTTTTAGATGACTGCGGTGAAAACACAAGGTTTGGGTAGTGTCTTTTACTGCATGCAAGTAAGTGCAACTGAAAGGCACAAGAAACAACGCAATAAGCAGCAAACTAAGTCTGTCGAAAATGCAAAGTTGGGACTAATAACTTACTTCTCATAGGCCAGCTCTTCGTCTATGCAGAAACAATGTCTTTCAGCTGTGCTCTTGATCTTCTGCTGAAGTATGGCGAAATATAGTTGATCTGGATGGGGTGGGGGGAGGTGGGGGCACAAAAATGAAGCAGTTACTTGCTTTTGTCATGCATATATACTTCTGTTGTATCTTTTGTCCCAAACCAGCTCCTCTTTGTCGACAACTACTTCTTGTAAGTATTTTCTGGCAACTTACCTTTGATGAACTCGATACATCTTGGCGAAACATCGTCCGCGGTCATCTTGCCCACAGATTTGAACATGACGTTTTACAGAGAAATGTACGTACGTGGTTGATTTTCTTCACAACGACTTGTGCATACTGAGTAAAACCCACACTAATGATCTGAGCGGAAAAAAAATTGTTGCAAGTGGTAATTTAAAAGTCTAACGTTAAAAAGAAAGCGTTTTTAAAAGCGTGGCCTCGCTGTTCAAGGAGAAGAAAGTTACCAGTCGAAGAGGAGGGAAGGAGACTTTCGTGTGCAAGTGCGCACTCTGCTAAAAATGATCTCCACTTGACTCCTCCCCCAAGATGTTCCGCGGGACGCTATTGGCTGTGAGCGATGCAGAACGCTACACAATTGGAGAAATGAGCTGTCAGTCACGGCTCCTTCAGTTTAAAGTTCTCAACATAAGACACATGATAGGCCCCGGGAACATTGCCCAAGCGGTTGCTAGGACGATCCCTCAGCCAGTCAAATTCGTGATTTCCACTTCGACTGACCTCCCTCCCCTTGGACTTAGGCTCCTCAAGGATGTTCAAGAACCAGGAAAAATGCCGCAAAAGATATAAAAATCAATGTTAGACGAGACTGACAGTGGGTCGACTACGACATTTATGACATTCATGCACCAGTCAATCTCAGTATGCACATCTGTAACTCACACGCAGTCCCTAAAACAAGGCAAAGCGAAGTTCTGTCGTAATTTTAACCCCCCAAAAAATACCAGAGCAAAACTGAATTGCTAATATTGTGTATTCTATGCAGAGACTGTGAAGGTAAGTCGACGCAAACCCAGTCCATTAACGATAAAGGGACAGACGGTGTCGCCATATTAGGGCAAAAGATGAAAAAAAATCAAAGACTTTAACACACCCTGGTCACTCAAAGCAGAATTGTGTGCATACGCAGCATGCTTTATCACATTTGCCAACTAGGCTTAAAGTTAACAGGGATCATTCTACAGCACCTCTTACCTGTTATCTCAATGTAAATATCAGAATTTAGCTCCGCCTCTGAGCTGTTGTGGGCTGCACAGCGCTTTTTCCTCGACTCGGCTCGTCTTCTCTCGCTCTTGCGCTTCATTTTCTCTTCAGGGCTTCACGGTGGACATTACTGAACAGCTGCAGCAGACCTCCTCCGCTTCGCAGTGCGGCGGCTTTACTGTCCCCGTTTTGTTGCCGTGTTATTATGGCATGGCTTGCTCCAGCGCTGCTGATCTTCTGTATCTGTGCATCTGCGTGTGTGTATATTGTGTATGTGTCAACCGAGTCACGGTTGCCTGCTCCAGCCTCTCTGGTGGTGGTGACGTCTGTGAACAGGGGCAGGTTTCTGCTTTCTGAATCCCCTGCATGTGACGTATCAGGATTAGATGTCCTGTGCCCACCCTTCACTGTTCAATAGCAGCAGCAGCAGCAGCAGCAGCAGCAGCAGCTGTACAATATGTTGGGATCCCATTTGGAAATAACTGTGCTATGACGGTGCACAAATGCATGGCAATGCATAGAAATACAGCCAAGAAATAGCAATTAAGCCTTATTTACAGTATAATAAACTTTATTATTAGTGTGATAAGGCCAGACTACTAACAGTGCACCAGTGTTCATCACAATAAAAACACTACCATCTTACTGCAAGTATACCAACAGAATTACACAAAATAAGACATTGTAACATGAGGACTCTGATAGAAAAGGTAGTAAACAAAACATGACAAAAAACAGCAGTGCATGCATACCCATCTTGTCTTCAAATCTTGCCTCAATGACTACTTAGCTTTTAATCACATCTTACAGTCTTCATTAGCAGTATGAGTTTGCTGAGCCCACTTACTAGCTTTTTCCATAGCTTTGAGCTTCAAAAAGTTATTAAGGAGACTTGGAGTTAAGATTTTTTTTAACAGTTGTTATCAAGATCAAGAATGAGGTTTCACACTAAACACAGACATGAGGTTTTATCACTCTCAGGTCTCATTTTATTGAGTTATAATGTGACTGTTGTAATGATGTGTGTTTTCACATAGTTATGTGACACCTATCATTTTGGACAGCTCTTGTAAAAAAGAAAAGAAAAGAAAATGTATCTCAAGAGACTTCATGGTTAAAAAAAAAGCTTAAATTAAATAAATAAAACATTCAGACCTATGCAAGATTTTAGCAAGGCGGTCAAGTTGTGTGCCAGCACAGAAATGATAAACAATGTACTCAGAGATACCGGGACACAAATATTTGTTACTGATAATGATGCCTCTCCTCTTCTTGTTGCAATTTGTCAGTGCACAGTGTATGATGGAAATAACCATGCAACATTTGTGCACCTCTGCATGTGTGATAACAACAGTGATGTGGGGCGAAGCACTTTCAGGCGGTCAGATGGCTATACATGTATGATCTTTGGCTTATCGCTGAAGTTCAGAGTCTGTTGAACTCCGGCCAGCTGCAGGAGCCAGGTAATGGGCATGTGGTCCAGGCGGTTCATGTCAAAATGGGAGAAATGAACTTGAGAGCCTGCAGAAAGAAGAAAGAGTGAGGGAGAAAAAGAGAAGGATCTAACACAATGGAGGGAAAGAGAGAAATTGAGATTGATAATTTGCAGAGTTAGAGAGAAAGAGAGTCAGGAAAACTTGCCTGGCCCTGCAATGATGGCTCCACCTTGCTGATGTAGATCACCCTGAAAGTCGAATGCAGGGCTAGTCATTGCTCTCCATATACTCTTCATTTGGCCCATAAAAACACCAGACTTCACATGGGGACTAGGGTTTGCTGAGAACACAAACATACACACACGCAATTGTTAATTAATTACCACCTTGGGATACATTGACTCATACTGCCTTCACACTGTTATTGCATTACCAGAGTCTGTAAATTTCTCCTCTCTCTTCATCCCAAGCTTTTGATAAATGCACCTCTCTGGGTCCACGTATATCTCATAGTGATAGCCCGTCAGGGAGCAGAATGGCTACAGGAGAGATAAGAGACACATCTCAGCTGCATGTGCAGTGTGTTGAAATTCAAATTCAAGTTTGTTTGTTATTAATTAGTAATATAGCTGAATGGGTTTTGTTTCTCTTTTAAGACTGAACAACAAAACATAACAATGTATAGGTAGGTATATTAAAAAACAAGGTAGGCAAAAAAATATCCACGAATCATAGTAAAATGTGCAGTTACACCACATCACAATTGAAAACTGATTTAACATTACAGAAATCTATGGGACACTGTGGTATTATGCACACTGATCATAAAGTAATTACCTCTATATGATGATGAGCAGACTGACCAATCACAATCAGTCTAATGTCAGCATCCTGCAACAACACATCACATTTTGGATTGATCAGAATCAATAATTTTCGATTGATACATTATCACTTGTGATTTGCTTGTTGTGATTGACTGCAGTGCATTCCTAGTCATGGTTCAGTATTTACCTCCAGTGCTTCTCTGGGTACTTTGCTCAAATCATCCACATATTCTTTGCAGCTGTAGCACAAGAAATTCTGGAGGGACATTAAGTATATATTATGTTACAGGTGTTCGCAGTATGAGATATTCATTACTTTTTCACACTCTCATCTTGCACCTATATAATGTTTAGCTTTCTGTCTTCACCTATAGATATGATCTCTCCATTCTTCCATTTCCACCATAGCATGGGAAGTTGTTGGGGCATCTGTCCAGCAAGGCTGAGGCTCACCTGTTGCCTACTTTGATGCCTTCAAAAGAAACATCTTTTGAAGCTCATTCTAATTATCTTAAACCTCTCATGATTTTACGAATGCAACTTCTGGCAGGATACGGCCTACAACTCATCATCAGTAAGGTTAAGCCAAACAAAAATTTTCCCCTACCCGCACGAAAATTATGACCGACTTCCTGTCTTGATATAACTTCTTGAAAGGAATAGACACTCCATGTCGGTCGTAAATTAAACAGTCTTCGACATCTTCAAGACGAATATCGACGGAAGAAATCCGATTTCCCCGATTTTCTTTAGTAACTTGTCGAGTTATTGGTGAAACTACTTCAGCCATTTTTTCTGAGGCTTCCCGAATTCGCACTGCTATTTTGGGAGTTGCCGTTCAGACTGGAGGAGCTGCACGGTGGCTGGAAATTCACGCCCATATTTTGTGTGTGTATGTGTGTGTGTATGAGGGAGATAGGGAGTGAGAGAGAGGGAGGAAGGGGCGGGGGGCTGTCACCGTAATTGAGTAGGAAAGAAATACATATAGTCAGTTGTTAATGACCATATTATGCAGAAAACAAAAACTGGCATCACTGGGCGTGTACAGCAGCAACCACAGCTCTGTGTAGTTTCTAATGCAGGCCTAACCATTCTTCTGTCAGTTCAAGGTGACATAACCCTGTATGTTGATATCATCAAGGTTATTTTTCAAATTTATTCTACTTTAAGTTGACAGTTTATTAGGTACATTTAGCTAAAGGTAATGCAGTCCAGTAAAGCATTCTATTATTATTATTATTATTATTATTATTTTTTTTTTTTTTTACATTTCTATCATTTTGTTCACCCCATTTATATCAATGAAGATAGGATAAATAGCAGAAACATCTCTGTATAATGCCATACAGAGCAGCAGCACCACAAACTAGGCCTACAACCCCCCTGAAAATGATCATACAGTTGAATCAACTATCAACAACAATTTCAATAAAAACCGATCATTATTACCTTCACTGGACTAAGACAAATACAATTGACTTTAAGTCTATTAGTCTGCATTAATACTGGCTACGTGTACCTTATAAACTGCCAACTGAGTGTATTTTAATGCTAAAACCTTTGTACTTTTATGTACAAGTAACATTATCGCAAACTAAGACATATGAAGTAAGAATGCAGGACTTGTAGATGCAACAGAGTATTTACATGAGCTAAGTTATGGTATTGATACTTTTATCTAAGTAAAAGAACTTCGTATTTCTTCCACTATTATTCGAGCCACAGTTACTTCAGGCTTCGTTTCTCCTTCTAGGCCCTACAGCTGCAGGTACTCCCAGCCCCCATGACGAATTACGAATCGCCCTAGTCGGCTTCCTTCCCGCTGCTGTCTCGGTGCGGAAGTGTTGTCCTCCAGAGCAGAGCAGCAGCAGCAGCAGCAGCAGCAGCAGCAGCAGCAGCTGCAGAGCTACGCTAGTTCAGTAGCAGGGTTTCTTGCGTCCGCGTCTCTCCTGCCGGGACTTGTCAGCGCTCATTCCGACCGTGCAGCATAGCAGTATTATGCGAGCACCGTCCGGAGTGTGGGAGCACCGTGTGAAGTGGTGAGAGATGTTTTATGTTCGAGCTACAGCTAACTTAGCATCTAGTGATGGAGCAAGCTAGCCTGTCAGAAAGCTGACCTGGCTTAGCAACGGGAACCGTGTCTTTTTTGCTCCAAGTGGGCTGTAAATATGTTGTTAAGTTGGAACAAATGTACACATAAACCTGTCGCCATTTCAGGCGATACACAGCCGTCACGTTCAGACTGCTTTGTGTGTGTGTCTGTATGCTAAACAAGTGACCACCTGTTCACTGTTTACATCTTTGTGTTTTCATTCGGCAGCAGCCAGACGATGCATCGCTGCTGTTTCCTTGATAGACTATTGAAATACAATTTCCATAACAAATCTACTGTTTTGTATTCTACCGTAGGTAATCAAATTAGGGTGATAATATGCGACAAGTAATGTGTTGACAGCACAAAATAATACAAGTCAACTGGTTTCGAGTGAGGGTTAAAAACGGCTGTAACTACTTTGTTGTGTGCTGTATTGTAGGTTTGATGATGCACTTTATTTTCCCAGAGAGAAACGGATCAACAGTGTATTCTCAATGATGAAGTATAAAAACAAGTAACAAGCAATCTTAGACATAGTCCACATGTTTGACACCAACAGTAAACAATATACAACACTATACACTTCACACCAAAGAGGCTGGATTAGGTTGCCCAGAGGTGATTAGTTACAAATGTGTGTTACTTGAACCACTAAACTGCCCCTGTTTTGTGGTACCTTAATGTGTTAATCGGACCAGGCACAGCACTGTCCTGCTGAGTCAATATGAGAAATCAGTGTTTGTATAAATACAGCACAGAAATATACAAAGTACTTTCAGATGTGCAACATAAACAGCTGTTCTGCCATAAGTGCTAAAATATAGATAGATAGATAGATAGATAGATAGATACTTTATTTATCCCCTAGGGAAAATTAAAGTAGAAGCTTCATGCACAAGATTAACTTTTGCAAGTGAATATGTGCACAGCCCCCCAGTGCTGCAACTCATGCTTGTATGTAATAGGGTGCAAAAGCTGATGGGATAAAGGAATGCCTTGTTCTGTTACTCTTTCCACCAAGAGTCAACCTGATGGTAGGGCCTGAAGCAGCATGAACATTGGGTATTGTGTATAAAGAAGCAAATTATGAGTTTTTGAGATGACACTGGCTCTGTAAGTGTCACAGAGACTGAATACCGACTTTTTTGCTGGCGATATTCGCAGCTTTGCTGAGTAAATTCTTCTGGACAACATTAGCAGTAAGATACCAACAGAGGATGTAGAATGTCATGACACTCTCAATAACAGATGTACAGGTTTAGGATTCACACTCATGATGTGATTGCTTTTTACAAACAAGTACAGCATTTCATTGTGATACCAAGCTAAGATGTTGCTGTGCACTCTGGTAATGTGAACTACATGGGGAGAAGAGTGTAATGATAGTGTTGGCCAGCATCAGTCTATTTTCAGCATCATATATATTCCCAGCTGTTTCAGTATATATAGATCTATCTTAATTGTCCTTTACACCTAAATGATAGGTCCACATTTTTTCAGGTCTGTCTTAATACTCAATGTCATAATGTACAGCAAAAGTTTTAGGGGCTTTAAAAAGCTCAATGCTCAAATAAGATGCAGTGAGTACATTTAAGACAGCACCAATTCTCCTAGGTACACTTGTGTCCTGTTTGTCAAGGCACTTGGCAGGCAGGATGTTCCAAGCATCTTGGAGAACTTGCCACAGGTCCCTACATGTGATCCCAGCCTGACTCCATGATGTTGAGATCAGGACTCTGTGGTGGCCCTCATCTGTTACTGGATTCTTCTGGTCACTGAAGATAGTTCTTTATTACTCTGGCTGTATCTTTTGGGTTGTTGTCATGCTGCAAAATGAATTTTGGACTGGTCAGACGTCTGCCTGTTGGTATTGCTTGATGGATAAGAATCTAAACTGTAAAGGTTTTTCCTGTCAATATGGACCATGGACTCTTTCTATTGTGATTCCAATATAAGGGATAGGGGAAAATATCCACAGTATTTGCTCTGTGCAAAAATGCTGTCTGAAGTTTAGCTGAAGATATTATAGGACTTCAGCAGTTTGAGTTAGGCTAATCAAGTTGCTTCCCTCTGAACTTACAGTGTTTTTAGTATGAAAATCCCTCTTTGTGTCACTATCCCTCCAACTCAGCAAAATTACTCTGTATGGGGAAACACAAAGATAGACCTTGCTTTGCCTCAAGAGCAGCAAGGGAGAGTGATGAAAAATATGATTATCTTTTTGTATTTGGATATACACAATGATTTGACTGTTTCCTAATGTATTGATGCAGTTCCCTTCTTTTAAGGATGTATTTACTGATGCATATACTCTGTTTGTTCTAGAGTTTCCGTGAATCATCTATATGGGCCATCTTCTCTCGAAAAATGGTTACCGCCTGAAGAAGAGGCCACGAAAATTACATCACAGGAAGAAGAAGAAGAGGAACTGTTTCCTTCAGGGACCTTGTATGCTGTGCTTCATCGTCCACAGCAACAGCAGCAGTCTCGACGACGACAACAACCATTTGGAGGCCGGTGTCAACGGCAGCGGGTGCCGTCATAACAGCGTCACTGGAATCAGTGTCCCCGGTGTGGGTGGTGTTGGCATTGGAGCAGTAGCTGCCTCAAAGCTTGCCGAACGATACGCGACACTCACGTCTCCTGAGGACTGCTCCAAGTTCCTGTTGTCACCAAGGGAGCTATCTATCTGGGAAGGCCAGGGGAGGAGCCTATTATCAGCTGTTCCTGCCAAGCTGATTCCACCACCAGCGCTGTTTCGAACTGCTGGGGTGTCTGTGACCGTACCCATACCTGTGCCTGTGCCTGGCTGTACCAGCGACTATACTGAGATGGTAGGGTGCTAAGGTGGTGCTTCACCAACTATACCAAATGTTGTAGCTGGTGAAGATACAGCCATGATTTCTAAGTTTACTAATAAGTAGTCATAGAATTCAGACTGATCAGTTATTTTTCTGCAAAAATCTATCTTTCCCAAGATGTATGCTGTCAGGTAGAAGGATCTCTTAAATTCTTATTAATGACCAAATAATATTTGGGACAATTATGATGCCACTGACACCAATTCCACCAATGACTAATGGCTAATGGATCATTACCTCCAAAGACCATTAAAAGCTATCAATTGGGTAAAATGTGTTTGTTGACCAAGACCTTACCTCATGAGGGCAGCCCAGCTATTTATAATAATATGTATTAAAAAAATGATGATTTTGCTCAGGATAAGTGGTGAAAACTCAACTGATTACCACTTGTACTCACTCTCCTAGTGTCAGTCTTAAGCTGTACCAAAGTAAAATAAATATGCAATTGTGTAAGAGCACACAGGAATCTTCTAGGAGTAGCTCATCCCATAATTCAGTCATGATTTACTAACTCTTGTGTCAGCTTAACTGAAACCTCTGAATACAGAACAAGTTTCTTTCTGTCAAATAAGGCGTTGCTTTTTTTATGGTACAGATGAAAAAAAAAATCTGAAATACTTTATTGCTCTGTGCAACAAATTCTAAGTGTTCCAAGGGTAAGGATTACACAGGGTCTCCAACTGCAGTCACAAGTCAAATCTTCACATTTTGTGTCTTTGTTTTATTTTGTTTTCATTAATGATCCAGGGTCAGGGGTGCTGTTTTTTTAATTGATGTTTCATAACATGGTTGATGCAAGGTTATTTCACGCTGTAATTGTAATTTAAGACTTTACAGTCAAATCTGCCTTGACTTGCCTGAAGAAGCTTTCTCTCCACTTGACTGATCTGTGTATGTTCTTGGGTGCAGGTGTGTAAGAGGAAGTGCTCAGAGGTGCAGAGGTGCACCCCCTGTAAGCAGCCACGCTGTGCCTTCGCTGCCCCTGATGGAGGGCTGGAGAATGGAGGAGTGGGAGGAGGCGGAGGAGAGGCTGCCTCGAACTCTGAAACTGGCCACTGCCACCTTCCCCTCTGTCCGCTTCCCTCGTCCTCCTCCTCTTCTTCCTCTGCCTCCTCCTCTTCCTCCTCACCTGCTGATGGCTGCTGCGGGTTGGGTCTTCATGCAGATTTGCCCCACAGTTCGGACTCATCCCCCTGCTGCCTGCATCATTATGACGAATGCCAGGCTAGAAGTTCTGATGCTGCTGATCACCTAAGCATCAATCACCTGCCTTCCTCCATCCTTCTTAAGGTTAGAGTTTTCTTTGTGTTTATATTTACTGATGTTTTTCTGTTGGTTTTTGTACATTAAAATATGAAGCCAGAGCTAAGTGCTTTACTAAGTTTGTTATTGTGTTTTTCACAAATGAGCTACACCACCATAATTGTTGTTGAATGGTTCCTCCATGTGTCTAATATCTTCTTTTGCATCCTTGCAGGTGCTCTCCCATTTGACAGTGAAGGAGCGTTGTCTGTGTGCCTCTCTGGTTTGTAAGTACTGGAGGGACCTCTGCTTGGACTTCCAGTTCTGGAAGCAAATCGACCTCAGTGGCCTACAACAAGTGAGCATATAGCATAATACCTGTTTTGTCTTAGACTGTATTGTCTTCGGTTGTTCAGTGAACAGGAGAGGCTTTAGTGTCTTTCCAACAGGATGGATAACTGTTTCTGGGATCAAAAGCTTTGTTGTTTTGACTGACTTTCATGTGTCCTTCTGTTATCCTGTTCCCCAGGTAAACGACGATCTCCTGGTCAAAATAGCCTCTCGGAGGCAGAATGTGACAGAGATTAACATCTCAGATTGCAGAGGGGTCCATGACCATGGTGTGTCCTCCCTGGCCTCTCATTGTCCTGGCCTGCAGAAGTATACAGCGTACCGCTGCAAGCAGTTAGGTGACATGTCCCTGTCGGCCTTGGCTACACACTGCCCTCTGCTGGTGAAGGTGCATGTGGGCAACCAGGACAAATTAACAGACAACGCACTAAAAAAGGTATACACAACAGATCCAAAGCCTCTTGTTTCAAAGTCTAGATTTTAGCTTGTCTGTGGTACATCAGTCTCATTTGGTCTTTTTCTTCCCAAATAAAAATTGAAGTAATAATCCAATAAAATGATTCAGGTGAAATTTTCCAGTATTTAATCTTAATCTCTCCTTTCCACCTTCAGTTGGGAGAGCACTGCAGTGAGCTGAAGGACATCCACTTGGGTCAGTGCTACAGTATCACAGATGAAGGCATGGTGGCTTTGGCTAGAGGATGCCCTAAACTGCAGAGACTCTACTTGCAAGAGAACAAACTGGTCAGTCCAGCACCTCTGGTCTCATATTCATTGTTGTGCTTTTTCTCCCTGCTATCCTTAGGGCTTCTGCTCGTGCAGGAGCCCAATTGTCTGTTCTCTGTTTGGCAATTTCCATATCCATAGCTACTACATGGTAATAGCTACTACTAACATTCTGGGTTTATAAGAATATTGGCAGACCACTGTGGCCCGCCAGGCAACATCTGCATTAAAATACAGATATATTTCTTTTAGTTTATCCTCTTTGAATCAGCTGTTTTTGAGAACTGTTCTTCTGCTCTTCTTCTTTTTACTCACTCTTGCTTTGGCAGAGAAATGCATGTAACTGCCTCAAGAAATTCTTCATCATAGTTTGATTAATAGTCGGCACACATAAACAATCATGGTACAAGGTAAAATCCTTGATCCAAATGTAATACGAAAGGTTGCCCCTTCCCAAAATTCAATTTTAACCTAGTATCAATTGAAATTTGAGTAACTTTAAGATATTCAGTTATGATCACTGGGCAAGAAACAGCCAACAGCCACAGGTTACCTGTGTGATGATCTGATCAGATCTTGGAGGTCTGTAAATTTTCAGTTTAATCATTTATTGCAACTCATTAATGTATGAAAATATGATGCCTTAATAAGTTTAATAACATCTGCTTTTGTTTTATACATTATCAACATGGCATGAAATTTCAAATTTCTTTTAACTGAAACAAGCGGTACTGAAGAGTGACAGGCTACTTTAAACCACCACTAGATGTCACTGTTTTCCAATTTCTAAAACCAGCCTGCCAGCTGCTTTCTTTTTGTAGGCCACAGCTTGTTGATACTAATGCTGAGTTGAGCATTTCTCCACCAAATCACAGCTGTATATCTTCTTTAACTGTATTTACTGTTGGATTCTGATAAATAGTCATTTGGCAAGTCTGCCTGGAACCTCCTATTATTTAGATCTTATCTTTTCTCTAATGCTTTTGCCCTTTCTCCTGCTAATATTTCTTTGCAGCCCATGAGTAATTATGACCTTGATGAATTACTCGGCTTTAAGTTGTTAACAATAGCTGAGTTTGTTAAAGCCCCATTCATCAACTTAATAGTATATGAAATTAGCATTTACCACTAGTTGAGAGATTAATATTGCTGCTGATAACATTTCAGCACCGCAGTATCAATTTCAGTCGTCTTTAAGAGGTGAGATCGTCACAGTTATTTTAGCTTCCTGTCATTAGGGTGGAGAGAAATGGGCTGAGCTTATATGGGAATTGTTATGTCTAGGTGCTCTGGTTGCTTGGCCTAAAATTGTCATTAAGTTCTCCAGGAATTAAGACGACCCAGAAACACTTACATATCATTTCTCAGAGGCCATTTATTTTCTCTGACGGCTTGAAAAACTCTCTCCTTCAATTTCTCAGAAAAAGAAATCAGATTTTGTTGCTTTCTCGGAAAATGTTTGTAATTACAGTCTCCAGATGAGTTTGGTTCAATATGCAGGCACCGTGAGTCCAAAAAATGTGCATGACCACTAATGCTGTTTTTTGATATTTTGATTTTGTACAGGCTGTTGGCTTTAATGCAGTAACTATAGATATTGTGTCACATATGAGGAATTCATTTGGTGATTCAACCACTTGTACTTTGAGGATCTTATTTCACTCTGGCTCAGCTGTTCCTAGACAAACTGAAAAGGTCTGAACTTGAAACAGTGTGGAATAAGTATTTTCTGAAAAGGTTTATGCAAAAACTGAATGGTTGATCACTTCTGGGACCATTGTGTGGGCTCAACCCTTGTTCTCTACATGAATTGATCCAGGGAACAGCATTGAAATGGGCTTTTCAGTTTTCAGTGTGCTATGAATTGCACAGTCATGGGACACTACAGTGAAAGCCTCTTAAAGGCTATATTGTATAAGGCCTCTCCTCTCCTCTCCTCTCCTCTCCTCTCCTCTCCTCTCCTCTCCTCTCCTCTCCTCTCCTCTCCTCTCCTCTCCTCTCCTCTCCTCTCCTCTCTACTCTACTCTACTCTCTTCTTGTTTTCTCTCCTCTCCTCTCTGCTGCCTTTTGTGGTACAAGGATCCTGTCTCTGTCTCTCCTAATCGGTCACAGATGAGGATGAGCCTTTCACTCACTCCGATCTGCCCTCTCTTTCTCCTCCTTCTCCAAAATTGAATAATTGAATCGCTGCAGGATTTTTCTGTGTGGTCTTTCACTCGCCCTCTCCCTTTTTCTTTGCCATGTGCACACCCACATTCATTTTTTCTGTCTTTCCTTGCCTTCTTCTTGTCGTGGTTGTGGTTTCAGTTCCATGCTGGAGGGTTTTTTTCTCTGTGTTAAGTCCATATCCAGCTCTGTAAATGGTTAAATAGCTTTTTTTTGGAGGGAAGGGGGAGCAGACCCTCTGAATAACCTTGTGTACCCTGAAGGAAATATTTAAACACTACTAGCACTAATAATATTAGTAGCAATTCTGCCAATGTTGCTCTGTTTTTGTGTCCTTTGCTCCTTGCTCTTTCATTGCTTATTAGCCCGGGGCCACATCAGCCCAGGGCAACGAATAACCCTGGGCTAAGTGTGTTGTGTGAAAAGCAGGTGACTCTGGTGTCTCTGTACCCGACTCCTTTGACATCTACCCTGCATTCTTTATTGCCGTTCATCTAGTATTTATGCCAGAGTTGGTTATATTGCACCAGTTGCCTTTCAAGGCTTGTTTTCATTTTCTGAAGTCTTTTTTCCCCCTCTCCCCCCATTCATATTCTGCTCTCTTTCGCCACCTCGAAGGGCAAAGGCTCTGAGAATAGCAAATTCCCCTTTTCCTCATCTCACTTCAATTTGCCGTAGGGGGGAGAGGCAGCCCTGAAAGTTTAACTCTGAGTTCTGTCAGTTTCATAGGCCAACTGGTGGACGGACTATAAGCTGCAAAAACCTCTTGTCTCCTGTCTTTCCATGTTGGTAACTTTGCTTGAATGTTCCTCTCAATTAAACACACGTCGCAATCTGCATAAATTTTTGCGAGTGAAGCATTTTTCTTCACTTTTCTTCTCTTCCTCTCTCTTAAGAAAAAAAAACTTTATCTGCTCTCCTGTCTTGTTAAAATCAAAGAGTGTGCACTTAATTTCCCAGCAGTGTGATGGGAAGATTCTTCAACTGGCTCATCTCAAAGACATTTTGTCTGCCTACGCACTCTCTCTCTCTTTCTCTCTCACACACACACACACACACACACACATAGGCTCTGATTATTTACAGTTTTAATTAGTCCAAAATGTGGAAATGTAAGTGGAACTTGGAGATGACCTAACATAGATTAGCATGTGCCCTCAATTTAGATGTAATTACCACTCTGCATGTACAATCAGAGCTTCCCTCCCAAGCTTTCACCACGTTTTCCAGCTCTCTCACTTTGGCGTTGGGAATGGAAGGGACGTGTTTGTCTGAGGACCAACATGAAACACTGAGAAAGACGAACTGTCAATGTGAATGGTGTTTCTTGGCCATTGGTCAGTGAAGGAGGCCTCATCTCCTGCTCTGACTGGCTGTCCGTCTAGCTTGTCAGTGGTCGGGTTTTTGCTGGCAGGGGGAATGACAGTGAGGCTGCACCGGCCCAATCAGGCATAATCGCACAATGAATTGTATATTGACATTAGCAGATTTAATTAGTTGGATTAGATGGAGAGCAAAGACAAAGGAAGTGATAATGATAGCTGTCAGTTATTATGGGATAGACCTTTTGACACAAGCCAACACACACACACACACACACACACACACACACACACACACACACACACACACTAAAACACACAGAGGCCTAGTTAAAACACTGAGACAAGCAACATACACACTGGAGCAGCTGAACTGAATGGCTGCCAGCTGCACTGGAATCTCCTCTGGAAACTTTGTTCATATATTTGACTGTAATTAGAGATAAACAGAACCACACTGACCGGCCACACAGACAGACATACACACACACACACACACACACACACACACACACACACACACACACACACACATTTCACACAAACGGTGCATTGTCCATCTTCTCTACAAGATCTCCCCCAATCCCCCGTGGTCTTTATAGACAGGAGTTTAGACTTAACAGGATGTTGAATGTCAGATGTTGTATGATGTATTTAGTCAGTTTAACTGCTAATGGCGGTGGATTATGTCTGTCAGAGTGAGGAAAAGCTCCGCTCTCATCCGAAATTTCCATGCTTTCATGTCATCAAGAAGTCTCTTTAGTTTTCTCTCTCTCCCTTTTTTTTGTCTTTCGCTCTCTTTGTCTGTCTGTCTCTGTGGATTTGGGAGGTAGCCATGTGTAGGTAAGGTCAAGATGGAATTTACTGTGTAGAGCTGTGGAGATATTGTCAGCTTATGTGTCTGTTTATGTCATGTCATGCCAAGGAGAATACCCAATAATCTTAATTCTGCCCTCCTCTGCTTCTTATATTTATTTTTTCCCACAAAATATTTTTCCTTCATTTCAAAATGTTTTATTCCTTACGTTCCCCTTTATTTCACTATACATCTCTGGATCTGTTGTTGTAATTTTCCTTATGAAATGTGAAATGTTTGTGCTACGGCCCATACCTTGGTTAGACCCAAAACAAATAGTTGATTAATCACTTAATCAGTCGACTACTAGTTTCGCTGGAGAGCAATGTTTTTATGAGCGGGCCCCTGTTTTGTTGCACGAAGGGGTGCGATTAACAGCTTGTCCTGGTTTTACTCTCTTCCATTGTTCAACAGTTGGCAGCAATAATGTGCAAAGAAATTTAGCAATGTGCTAACAAAGTCAGTGAAGACTTGAAGCCAGTAAACATGGCTGTGAGCACAGCAGAATTTGACATATTTCAAATACTGGCCATGACAATGTGTTATAAGGAAGGAGGTGCACTCAATGCCTTTGTTTACGTCGAGAATACGCACCACATTAACTGAATATTAATATAACTTTGCTTGCAAGAAAATTCCCATAGTAATTTTTTGAGCAAAATTGCTAAGAAATTCATTCAACTCCAACTATTCAATGTGTATATTTGCTAGTTTTCTATGATTCAGACAGTACTTTTGTTGAGCTTGACCATTCGCCCTTGAATTTGGAAACAGAAGTTGACAAAACAACTCAATGTTCACTTACTCTGGTTCTGGAGCTTTTAAATGTATTACATCATCTTTATCAACTGATCTTCATCATCTGATAAAGACTTGCGATATGGTTGATTGCTGAATACATTTTCTTATTGGACTGTTGTTCAAAAAAGAAGGTATTTGAATATGTTACCCTGGACTTTGAGAAATTCAATTTTGCATTTTCACAGTTTGATGCAATTTTATAGACCAAATGATCTGTACAAATGATCTGATCTGAACACTCTTTAAAAGTTTTATTTTCACCATTACCACTGCTTACATTCTTAGTGTGTAGTATAAGCCAACAGCACATTCCTCTCTCTGATATCCTCTTCATTGCTCTTTTAAAGTGCCTCCGTATCGATCCCTGTCCCCAAAATGCTTCTCTGTGTGTGTGCGCGTGAGTGTGAGTGTGTGTGTGTGTGTTTGGGCCGGTTGCTGATCGGTTTTGCCTGAAGAGTAATCAGGTGCATTAATGAGCACTGACTTTAACTTGGACAGCCGGCTGCACTCAGACACAGACATCGTCGATATGTTCCCTCTGCCGTCTGCCCAAGAACAAAACAAGTTTTAAAGGGGAGAGAAAGAAAGAGAAAGTGAAAGCCCTTTTAGAAATGTGAGTGTGTGAAGCATGCCTCCAAAGCGATATTTCACATTCCTACAGTGTTTTCTTTTCAACATTAGTTACCCCGAGAAAAGATTCAGCATCAACATTTGGCATTTTTCCCCTGACTCTATCAATAACACAGGTGGAATTACTTCTTGAAAAAGAAGACAAAGACCTTGGTGTGGCAAGATGCTCTCTTGGATTCCTTGAATGGCTCATAGAAATGTTAAAAGTATTTAACTTGTGGAGAGAAAACAAAGTCAAGTGAATGACAGACATTTTACTGGAGAAGTGGGACAGCCAACATAGCCCGGCTCTCTAGTGTTTAACAGTGACACAATGCCAAAAATGACAATGGTTATGCCAAAGTCAAATATCTTTGTTTGGCAGGGCAAAAATGGAGAGCAGTTGAAGTAGTTTAGGAGATTTCTTCTGGTAATGCCTACATTTTTCTTTGCTGGCTTGAAAAAAGTAGCTATAGTAGTTTTTATCAGCCAAAGTTAGATCCAAAACTTTATTGCCATATACAAAGAGAACGAGATGCACTGCACATTCAAATTTTTAGTTTGTTGATCTCTTAGATTGACACCCATTGAAAAAATACATAAAAAGTGAAATGTGAAGTTAGCGGATCAGGGAATAAAAGCCTCTCTAGTGTTCAACAACTCAATAGCCTTGGGGGGCAAAAAGTTTGTAGCGGGAGTATGTATATAAATAATAGCAGCAGCAGTAGTAAGTGGTAAATTTGCATTAAGTCCTGATGTTGAGGATGTTTTAATGGCATCATGACATTCCTCTGTGCATAGTGTCTAAATTCCTTTAGAGTAGTTTTGTACATCTCGTATCAAAAGTATTTTGTTTGCTGGTTTATATGTGTTTTTTTTTTTTTTAGAATGACAAGCACCAAATGCAGTGTGTTATTGACTTCAGCTCAAAAATGACAAAACACAGAGAACAGCTTAACACTGAACAACTCCTCCAAAAGGCACATATGATTATTAGTTACCCCAAACATATCCTTGATGATTACTTTCAGCAAATGTCTGACTGACAGTCTGATAATCTCACAGATGGTCAATTTACTTTGTTATGTATATGCTGTCCTTTTCATCTTTATACTGTCATATTTTGTGTTTTAGATTTTTTTTATGTATATGAATTAATTTTTTGGGGTGTTTTCGTATAAACCTCAAATTGCCTCTTGAGGGACAAATAATGTACTTTGTATTGAATTGATGTCATGTGTACAGCTGTAGACATACCAGTTCCAGTGCTCTTGCATGGTGTGCTTGATTTTCACCTGCAGAGGGTGTAGTAGGACTGGATAAGATGCAGCAATACAATGGTGGGCGAGCAGTGGACAAAACAAGCAGCAAAATGCAACTAGAGTGTTCCTCTAATACTTAGACAGCACATAAAAGATTCCATTCCCCTTTTTAAAAACTTTAGGATAATAATATTTGAATGACACACATTCTTAATTTCCTTTGTGGCTTCCCTCCTTTGTGGTTTATGTTCCTGCAACAGGTTATAGACAGGAATATTCACAAGAACTCCTTTAAAGTCAGTTTGATTTTGACTCTTGTGTTTTCCTGCCCAAATATAGGTGTGTGAAGTGGGTGGTTGCTGTTTGTACCTTTCATGTCCTTTTAAATTGTGTGTGATTTTGCACTGGTAGTCCAGCAAAGGTCGTAATCAGTTATTGCTGTGGATGTAGCAGCGCACATCTTCATTACGTTATCAAGCATTCGCCCACAGCTACCAGGGTACGAGGAAAAGCACTGCAGAATGTTAATGTTAATGTGACTTCCCTTTCGTTTCCTTTTCTGTTCAGTGCTTATTCTGGCTGAGCACATGGGAGGACTATAGCCTGAGATCGGGGCAAAGCTGAGATGAAACCCACATTTGATTTTTTTTTTTTTTTCTTGCTTGGAACATGTTTCTTTTACTAGATGGCTAGTGTGCAGGCTGTGCAAAATTTATCCTGCCTTCCAGCCTGCAACTCTCTGATTTTTTTTTTTAACCTGACACTTTTTTGTAAATTGTAAAGTTAAGAGTTAAACAGGGGAATATGAGGGGAACTAAGAAGAGCTGAAACGATTAGTCGATTAATCCATTACTCGATCAAGAGACAATTTCTATAATCGATTAACCATTAGTCATTTTTCAAGCAAAAACACCAAAAATTCCCTCATCCAGCTTCTCTAAGTTGAGGATTTGAAAATTTCCTTCATCATATATGATAGTAAACAATATCTTTGGGTTTTAAACTTTTTTGCTGGATACTTTACAGACGGAACTGGAGCTGCACTAGACTAATTGATCAGCCGATTCACTTAAAGTACAATACAGCAACTCTGAATTTGACACTTTGTCAGTTGGTCACCCATGATAGCCTGCAGCAAGTTGGAAAGGTTTTGGCAAAACAACAGCCAGTAACTTTTTGACAATCAATTTGGAGGGGGAAAAAAAAAATTTGGCACAGATTTGTGTTCTCCTGAGGGCCAGTGCCGGGCTCTGACCTGGCCAGTGTTTAAAGAGCATTGCTTTTGAGGCCCTCTGTTTATCCAGCTCCAGACAGCAGCAGCTCCTGACACCCAGCCAGGGACGTCACTATGATTCATGGCCCTTTCCGACACCTTGCTCACGCCTTTACTCTTCTTAATCTCTTTGCGCTCTCTTTCTCTTCCTCTCCCTCTCCCTCTCTCTGATGATGAGTTTTCCGTTTGTTTGAGAAGGGCAGAAATGATGTCATCATTTAAAGCGGGAGCCCGAAGCCAGAATGGAGGCCTCGTCTTTAGCCCAGCGGACTAGTTTGTATGTAACATGATGAATAGCCCTCCTTGGGGATTCGCCTCGGTCCTGCTTTATGGAGAAAAGACAGAAGTTTAAAACAGAGAAGGACAGAGAGAGAAAGTCTACCTGCTGTCTTTTTTTAAAACTCCTTTTATCTTTTAATGCTCATGGTCCCGCTACTCATCCCATCACTCTCCTCCTCTCTCAAACAAGCCATATCCTCCCTCTCAATTTCTTCCTCCCCCTCTGTCACCCTCTCCTCCCACTGTCTCCGTCTCTTTGTGATCGAGAGGCCGAACCCACTCTAATTTGACTTCATTAGTAATGATTGATAAGAAGCAGAAAGGTGTGTGTCTGTATGAACGTGCATTTGTGTGCATGACCCATCCCCTCCTCAGCAGTTCCCCCCATCTACTATTTCACCCCTCCACCAGACGTCACCCTTCGGCCTCCTCCTGTAATGCATTCGGGGCCAGGCATAGCAGCAGCGGTTCAATACTTGGGGTAATGAATGTGTTTAATAAGCACAGTGGGTCGATGGGCTTAATGAAGGTGTGACAGAGGATGGGCCTGGAGAATGCTGCTGGAATGAGACGCTAACGAGCCTCTGGGGTTAACGAGGTCACGTTATAATCGGGATTCCCTCACCTGTACAGTTTCTGTCTGTCTCTGTCTCTCTGTTTTTATCCCCTGCCCCTGTTCTCATGCTCACCCTCTGCCTTTTTTCTGCTCTTGTTCAGTACAGTACATTTATTTTAGCCCTCTAATGGTTTGTCAATTTTCTTTCAGATGTTTTTATTCCTCTCCATCCCCTGCTCCGTCTCTATTTGCTTGCTCTACAATGCTTCCCTCTGTCTTCTCATTATATATTTTCTATGCTTCTGTCCATCACCGCCTCTGGCTCGCTGCAGCTTGTCCATCTTTTCAAGGACAACCCAGCTTAGAAATGCTGGCTGAAATGCTCTGGAGTAGTGTGAGCCCTTTTTTTTGCCTTCCTAGAAGTGGGCTTCTAAGAGACCTGCCAGGCTATTTCTGGAGGCTTGGAGCCTTTATTGTAGTGCGACTTGACGTCAGAGAAAAACCTCTCTGACAGCTGCACATCAAGCTGCTCCATTTTTGTTGTTGTCTTTTATGCAATTTTGAATATTTGGTTCTTTGTTGTTGTTGGTTAAAGTCATATGAAGCTCATTTGGTTGCAGACATTACTTAATTGTGTGTATGAATTTTCACCATTGCAGTGAGATGCTGCTTTGTACAAGTGTGGATTGTCAGATCACATTGAAATTTTGTTCATTGGTTGGTTCATGTTGGGTTCATGGTTGATGCCGTGTAAAATTCTCTTTGAAAATTTGGATTTGTAGCTAACTAGGGCATTTGGTGAATGTTCAAAGTTATGATTTAAGTTATGATTTAATATACATAAAAAAAAATAGGAAAAACGTGACAGAACTTGTATACATGCTGGTGTGTTTTCTAAGTTGTTGGAGCAGTCAAACCACCATTCACCGTTCTTACGTGAATTGCATTATGGAACAAAATTGTCCTTCACCTCCACTTTAAAAATCATGTAATTTTTTTTCTGACAATGCCAAAAGAAATATACTCAGATAGTTTACAAGGCTAAAGTTTGAATAGAGACTTTTTAGTATTATTCAGATGTTCTAAAAGTACAGCCGTGATTGGCTGTCACTCTATTGATGGACTGAAATGGGAGTTGGAAGGTGAATGAATGAAGGTTCCCTCTTCTCTGAAACTGTTTACTTCAGTGCAGTGCTGTGCTTTTTTCTACTCTGAAGTATATTAAAAGTTGTGGTCGGTTTTATAAGCTTTAGGTTAAATATTTATTTGCTGTGGATAATTGGACACTGAACATTGTAATATAAGGCTTTTTGATCAATCATTCAGTTTTATAAAATGTCAGAATTGATAGATGCCCATCACATGTTTCCAAACCCCAAAAGCGAGTTCTTACTTTGAACATATTCATTTTAATATCATATGAAATTGAGAAAAGGAGGCCAGAGGTAGTGTTTGTGAAGCTATAACCAGCAAATATTTGGTCAGCAACTGACCAAAACAGTTACTGTTTATCAAATTCAGATTGTGTGTGTGTGCATGTGTGTGTCACCAACTTTAAAAAGCAAAGCCTTTATATTATAATCTTTTTTGAGATACATATTAAAATAACAACCCAAGAATTTCTGTGATTTTTTACTTTTCTTAGTAATAAAACTTATCTCTGTTTGCAGCCCGGCCCTCTTCTGAATGTATCCAAATCCAAATAAAAAACGTAGAAAAAATTCAGTACCAGATATTCATTGTTAAATCCCATCATGTATCTACACAACCTCTCTGGCTTGGATTGTTTACCATTCACCAGTCAACAACTAAGCAGATTCTAAAAAGCTGGCAGGTTAGCAGCATGCCTTCCACTTGTTGAGGCAGTACCTGATTTGTACATTGTGGTCTGTTACATGCAAGACATTTCCAGATGTGTCTACAATCTGATGGAAATGTCTGAACAACAAGCACATTTTGTTTCCTCATCATTAGTCATGTTTTGTTACACCAAAGGGGGCTTTTATTTTCTTTCACTTGAGATTTTCGTCACTTGTCTCTTTTAGAGTTGAAGAGTTTATGTGATGTGTTTCAGAACATTTGAAGTAATCATATCTGCATTGTCAGAATTTCGGATACACATAGTTACACCCCAGTGCACACAGCTGTCCAAATATTCTTCCACTCATCCAGAGTGTTACTATAATCGAAGTCAATAATGTTCAACCCTGCAGCACTTTTTCTCCTCTCAGTTGCCATCAGTGCGACACCCACTCCTGTCTTTGAGAAGCAGCCATTACTCTCTGCTTCCTCTCCTTCCAGCACCAGTATTTCACCAGTGGAAAAGTGTGACTTCCTGAACCTCACATTTCTTCGCCTGGCGTTGTCAGAGTGCAACACCGTTATGAGATATAGCATAGAGACAAGCAATCGATTAATGGTGCACTTAGCTGGACTAATTAACAGCTATGTAGAAGTGGAGAAAGCATCAGGCAGCGTCAAGGAGGTTGTTTCCCCATCGCCAAGACCCCAGATAACCTTTGAAGCATATATCACTTTACAGCATGGTTTACATCACAGGTCGCAGCGCCTAGCAGCTTCATAGACACCTTGCACTTGCTCTTGGTCGACTTTATCACATGGAAGGATAGCATAGGTCATTGAGGTGAACACAAGTTCGATTGACATTGTTGCTGCTGCAATGAAAACACGTTTTGTCTTGTTATGACAACTTTCAAAAGCTGGCTTCACACTGTCTTATGCAGACCTTAGGGAGATTTTGTTTCTTATTCAAAAATGTCTATTAGTCTTTCAAGCATAGTTGCTAACAAATTAAATACCTTTCTACCTTGTTTTTCCCTCATATTTTTCCCTCCTCGCCCTCTTTCTTCCCAGCATTCAAACTGTTTCTCTCCTTTGAAATAGAGACTGACACGAACAGCGGATTTTATTGTCACCTGTCACTCCAAATCTCGTTCCCCTCTTCTCTCTCTGAATCTTCCTCCCTCTCTCCTCCTCTCCCTTTGCTCCCCTCCTCAGCTCCCGTCTGATCTACCTCCGTTGTGAAATTTGGCTTAGCTAAATTAGCTCTCAATTAAAAGTGAATTCGGTAAAAATGAGCACGCTCCAGAGGGCACAGATGAAAGGGAAGGCAGAGCCGAAGGGCCGCCCGGCTGCCTGACTCGCTGTCTGGTACTTGGCTGCGTCGTGTATTTTGGGCCATGCTAAGTAAATTATGTGTGTGTTGTTGAGTGAAGACAGCTGATTTGCATTTAGATAAATCCCTGTGGATGTGTGGTTGTCATTGAGATGCAGGGGGCTGAATCCAGTGGCCCCCCTACCCAGGCACTACTACCTGCAGGGGAGGATATGTGTGATAATGTGTGTGTGTGTGTGTGTGTGTGTGTGTGTGTGTGTGTGTGTGTGTGTGTGTGTGTGTGTGTGCGTGTGAGCTCTTTCCATGCTGTACTACCTGGAGCATTTGCCCCACTTCTCTAGTGGTGAAAGGAACGGAAATATGAGCCATTACTAGAAACATAGGTGTGTTCACATGTGTGTGTCTGCACAAAATATATTTGCAGCTGACCTTTCTATAACTGCACAGGACTAAAATTATGACTAATAAGAACTGACTGCACACAACTGGCAGACACGGCACCCCATTAGACGTACTGTTGATACAGAATGTTACAAAGCAAAGAACTGAGAGGGTGTGGCTGTTCAATTTTTACATCTGTCCTTCATCACCTTCAATTCAAAAACACACCCATAGCTGCATGCTATGAAACATTGGGCAATGGGTGGTATGCAGTGTCCAGACGCTGACACTTTTCATTAGTTCTTTTTGATCATATAGCAACTTTCCTGCTGTCAGCATGCTCCAAATTGTCACCTGTAATGTACATTCTTTCGAGGGAGTTCATGGTTAATGCATTTCTAATCCTTACTCTTGTACGGTGAAGCATGAGGCCTGATTCTACACTTGGAAGCTCAGTTTTTAATTCGTAAGGGAACACGAATAACATATAAAAGAACCTAATGTCAAAGGGTTCCAGATCATCCATTTTAATTCTGCAGGAAAACAATGTGTAGGATAAAAACTGTACAAACTACTGATCAGTGCCTAAAGTTTAAGCAGGTATCAGTTTGGCAAAAAGTTGCATCAAGCCATCAAGCATCGGATCATTGTTCTTGATGTCAGTGTTTGTGCCGAGTGTTGTGGTTTGGTGCTTTATGCCAGTTGATGGATTGGCAGAGGGGGAGGCGGCTTGCTGCTGATTGACAGTCAGGGCTGAGTGTGGGCAGATGGGCTGTAGTGGCAGTAAATATGAAGCCTGTGTGACAGGTGAAGGTCAGTGTGGTGGGAGGTAGAAGAGCAGCTGAGCCTAGTGGGAGGGTGATGTGCTCTGTGTGTGTTTGCGCGTGTGTGAGAGAGAGAGCAAGGTAGCTAGCACATGACTGTGAGCCTTGGTTTTGGGTTGTATATGTCTCCTTTTTCTCTCTGTGTGTGTGTATGTGTGTGTGTGTGTGTGTGTGTGTGTGTGTGTGTGTGTGTGTGTGTGTGTGTGTGTGAGTGTGTGTGAGTGTGTGTGAGAGTGTGTGAGAGAGTGTGTGAGTGAGTGAGTGAGAGAGCCGTTTTTCATCTCACATTATTAGAGCTGTTGGCTTCAGCATACTTGTTATAAAATCTCAAAACGTTCAGTTTTTGCTCCAGCCTTGCTCTGGCACACCTGAACCAATTTAACCGATCTGTGATTGGTTTAGACGGTGCCATTTCTGCCCAAACCTTCACAGTATACATTAGAGATGTGAGGGTAAAACACACTTCAATGTGCAGTTTTAAGGTCACAGATCAATATGTTCTTTCTATATATTTTTGAAAATATTAGCAACTAATCATTGGCTCAGTGGCCGCATTTCTTCTTGTAAAGATTAAGATGCTCAAACATTTGCATATGATATGTTGCAGCTGTTACTTGATTAATCAATTAGTCGGTCACCAGAAAATTAATTGGCAACTATTTTGATAATTGATTCATTGTTTCATAATTTTTCATGCAAAAATTACAAATGTTCTCATGTTTCAGTTTCTGAAATGTAAGGATGCTTTTGTTGCTTTTCTTTGTCATATGCTGTGTGAGAGTAAATTAAATATCTTTGCTTTTGGACTGTTGGTTGAACAAAACATGCCAAGACATGGACCATTGTAAAAGGAAATTTTTAACAGTAAATGACTAATAGAGAAAATGATCCACAGATTAACCAGTAATGAAAATTATAATTTCTTGTGGTCTGATATTAAAAATTTTTCTTTGGGACAGCATTAATTATTGCTTTTGCTTGGTCTGAATCTGCGGCAAACATCTGCTTGAACGCTGCAGGAGAAGGACTTTTGGTCCTTTGAGGGCTCCACTGTTTCATTGCATCTTAACGGAATCAGGTGTACCCCAGAAGAGCTGGAACAAAAAAATCTGTGGGATTTGGTGAGCCTTGAGAACTGAACAAAAGTTTTGATGAAAATATTTATATATACTGTATATAATATCAAATAACCTTTTTTTTAAACGATATAAGATGCATTTATCAGTTAGAAGTCACTTTAACTTCACAATGTTAATGCCACTGTTATTTCATGATCCTCACATTTTTGCAGTTTTCCTTTTTTTTCCTAATTAGGAAAAACAGTATATTTTGAGTCAACTTTATCCCATAATATTTTACAGTGTTGCAGAGCTCTCTTTTACTCCTGTCCATTTTATACTCTTGCCCTATCTGAACTGTATTGATAGAAATGGTAATCTTAAACTGATTACCCCTCTTTGACTGTGACTGTGCAGATACAGGCTAATGGTATTCAGGAAGTCCTTTGCGCTACCTCTTCTTCTGCTGTACCTTTCTCCATTGATCTCTTTCTCGTCCTCTGTAAATCCCTCTCTTCCTTGAGTAATCCATTGTGGTGTTCCCATGTCTGCTGGAGTCGTGCCAGAGTAGCGTGGGATTACTACGACTGGGGACACACACATTCACAGAATTGCAAAGCCTATATATACACTTTGAAATTTCTCCCTTTACTATGTGGGGCACCACAGGAATGTGCCAGGGGGCGCCCATAGTGACTGTAAAGGGCCTATCTGGATGCAAGGGAACCTTTGGTATGGCACTAGGTCAGGGAAACCTTCCTTCCTCCTCCTACAAGCTTGTATCAAGGGAATATTATTTAGTGAGAATCCTTGCCTTCACTTTTTCTCACTCTTGTTTCAGAGTCTGGCTGTGTAGAACAGATATAGGGATTGTTAAGTCAGTTTGGTTGGATAGAAAAAGCAAGAGGTGAGAGAATGGAAATAGCAGTAGGAAGAGGATGCAGGTAGGTTGGCAGGTCTTAGGATTCTTTGAATGATTGTGCATTCACAGTATCTGAATCAGCTGTTATTCATTGTCATTTATCAATGGTCTTAAACAGATTTTTCACTGCCTAATCGATCATTGTTACCAAGTCTTTGCACCACGGAGCAGATATGGCATTTTTAAAAAAAAAAAAAAGGTCTCTCCCCATGTTTTAAAAGCAAGTTCGGCGTGGGCGATTCACTTCTGACTTTGTTCCCTCTCACTAACTGTCGCTCTGCGGCTCTGCTGGCAGGAGAAGATAGCAATGTGCCTATTCTGATATGTTGTTTGCTGATTATTTAGAAATATTGAGCTTTTAGAAAATTTTGATTTGCGTAGATGTAATTATGAATTACATTGTTAATGTAAATGCCATGTACAAGTCAGAAAATGGTAATGTTTAAGACTTGATAAATCCATTTAACATGAAAATAACATTAATGGCTATACTTTTTCACTGAACTTTAACTGGATCAGATGTGCAAAATAAAAACTGGAGAAAAAAGCTGCAGGACTGGTGACACCTGACAACTGGGTAGAGGAGCTAAATAAAGGCTGATTATTAAGGCTTATTTTAAAGAGCGTCTGACTGAATTAGTTTGCAGTATTTCCCAAGCATTGTTTTATTTGTGGCAGCCTGCCACAATGTTAACATTAACCACCACATATTGATTGTCTTTTCTTTTTTTTCTCTATTATTCCAAATGAATAAAATCGTATGACATTGTAGAGAGCTGTGGGCAGTACATAGATCTCTCTCTCTCTCTCTCTCTGTCTCTCTCTCTCTCTCTCTCTCTCTCTCTCTCTCTCTGTCTCTGTCTCTGTCTCTCTCTCTCTCTCTCTCTCTCTCTCTCTCTCTCTCTCTCTCTCTCTCTCTCTCTCTCTCTCTCTCTCTCTCTCTCACTCTCACAAGCCCATTGTGCTTGGACCCGTCTGTCATAGTCAGACTGACATATCGAGAGCACCAGGAGAAATCCCACCACATCGGTGGGCTGGTGAACCATCAAAAAATTAATTACGTTTTTGCCGTCCCTGTCTTGTCTTTTTACTGGCCCTCTCTGTGTGCCTATCACTTGAAGTGTGCATGAGAACATGTAACCAACCGGTTGTTATCTGTTTGACACAATGTGAAGCAATGGAGCTGAATATACTATTGCTCAGCTATTAATTTGTCGCACTTATATACAGTATATACATCAGCCACAACACAAATAGAATTGGATTCTTTAGGAAACAGTTTTTCCAAATCAATAAAAAAAAGTGTTATTGACAGAAGTTTTAAAGTTGAAAATTGTCTAAGTAGAGATATATGAGATGACAAACTTTCAAGTTTTCTTTTTTTCTCAAATGATGTGGTAGCGTCATCGTCCAGATAAAAAGCATCTGTGGTCTGACATGGCTTACAATCTATATAGATCTGATCACACTTGAAGGATGTCATTCTTCTATCTCGATTTAACCCACTTTGCTGGAGTAGCCTACCTCGCCACTGTGTGATTAAAAGGGAGTAGGCTAATATTAGCCTGTGATTGTACCCAGTGGAGTTGTCATTGTAAACAAACACGGTTTATTCGGTTCTCCGCACCCACACACAAGAAGCTTGATTGGAGGCACAGAAGAAACAGATCTTTGACTCATATTGTGAGACATGTTGGTTTGTACAGTAACCACTCTTTGTATATTATTGTACTATAGTGTTATATGGTGTGCGGAGGCTTTCTTTCTACTTTGTCAGCTGACAAGTGTATGAGAGGACAGGGGTGAGGGAGGTTTGCTGACTGGGAGTTCTCCATTGCTATATGGGATTTAGCAAGATCAGGTAGTGCCAGTCATGGCTCTGTGTGTGTATGTGTAGAGTCTCATCCTGTCTCTCTATTTTACTTTTTCTTCCTCCCCTCCTCTCTCCTCTCTGTCTTTCTCCCAGTAATAAAGGATAGTATTTATTTCCCCCTCTCTGGCTCTCAGGTCTCTTAAAGGGAGTCGGGGACCGAGCTGATATTAGACAGAATGTGTGTGTTTGTAAGTGTGACAGTGTGTGTGTGTGTGTGTGTGTGCGGGCGCTGCCGTTCTCTCACTCTCACGCTGTGCTGTCTGCTTGTCTCATCACCCATCCCAAATGTACAGTTGCGTCTTCTCGCGTGCTAACACACCGAGATTGAAAGTTGCTGATTCTGAGCCGCGGGGACTCGTAGAAGAGAGGCCTCTGGCGGGGGCTGATTGAGCTGTGCTGAGCTGAGGTAGAAAAGTTACAGTAGCATGCTATTACCTGCCAGTGCCAATTGAGTTTATTAGCATTGCAGATATGCTCTGGCTGAACTCAGTGTAGCCAAGCAAATAATTTTATGACTGTAGTCCATGAGGGAGTTAAAGGCTAAAAATGTTTGTCTCATTCGTGTCAACTAGACTTCAACTTGGGTTCACTTTGGGTGCTTGTGTACAAAGACATAAAAATATAATTTTTTTCTGATGTGTAAGTATATGCAGGACCCCTGTAATTGCAAGTACTTGGGAATCAATCATTCTGACTAATGGTAGCCACAGTTATTAACCACTGACATACAGCAGACTGCCTGTGTGCTGTTGTACTGTTGGACAAACATTACAAGTTTTGTCTCTATTCCTTCTGTAAATTTATTAGGATAATAACAGTCATGGTCATGATAGTTTGTTTATTTACAAATGTTGGGGTTGAGACCACTCACTTGAGTCTAAAAGAACAATGGCTTACAGTTCTTTTTTCCATGCGAAAGCAGCAGAGCAGAGATCAGCTCAGAGCGTTATGCTGGTGAATTAGCTCTTCACGGCTATGGGACTGAGCCTGACAGTTGGCACAGTGAAGATGATTTATGACTAGCCAGGAGAGTCAGAGATGGATGAGGAGAAATAACTTTGATCAAAGTTTTCCTCTAACAACAGAAGAGAGCTCCCTCTTGATATCTGGCAGTGGCCTGACTTTATTTTCCAGAGGGAAGCAGCAGAGTCTGTCTGCTTGTTTTACAGTTGTACAGATGAACTTCACACAGACTGCCAGTAGTTCACATTAAGATACAGGAGAACACGATTATGTACCTGTGATTAGGAACATTTTCTCACTGTTCTGATTCTATATCATTATGTTGACATTTAGACAAAAAACTGTCAAGATGCCTACTGGATTATTATTTTTAGACATATATATATCTATATATATATATATAGATATATATATTGCATCATCTCACTGCCTCAGCACATACACACATGTACAGCACATACATATACTTACAACACATTTTATTTTCAATTTAGTTCTCACATATAGAAACGGTTCCTTGATTGTCAGTTCTGTCAACTTTATAAGCCACTTGGTCTATTTTTCTTAGCTTTTTATTTTGCCTTTGTGTTGAAAACTAGTCTCTTTCATAACTGTGGCAGTTAGGGTTAATTTATGTGCACAGCCATAGATATGCTTTGTTTTGTTAAAGTGGTTATGAGTAAATGATATGCGATTAACTGCCTTAAAACTTTGGATTAAAAAACTTAATTTATCTGCAGAATTTAAAAGTCATGTTAGAAATGACCCTAACCCTTACTCTTCCATGAACAGTATTAATTTCCTGTCGGGTCCTCAAATCATGTAGATGGCTGCCCGTTTCTGAGCACTAATTGCGAAAAATAACTACTAAAACGAGCGCTGACCATGAACTACATCATCCCTGATTTGAGTCAGGTCATAGATTTTTGTTGCATGTCCTTCCCCATTTGTCAATCCCCTCTTTTCCAGTAATTTCTTGACAGTCAGCTCTGTAATAAAGACATAAAATGCCCCAAAGAAGCTGGAATAAAACAGGTTGCATACGAGGCCACCTCCTTACAAACAGGAGAAAAACACAGCTTAGTAATTGGACACATGCACAGACACACAGATATGTTGGCTTGTGTTGAGGCCTCTTTCAAGGCTTAGATGTTCTGTAGCCAAGACTCCTGTGGCTTTCAAGCCCAGTGTGTGTCCATCCCTGCTCATCTGCTGCCTTTCTACAGGTCACACCCTAATCCCGTGAAGGTGTTTGGGGCCAGTTGCCCCCAGGAAGGGGTTTACCGTGCTCGTCTCACAGGGACCAATCAAGACTGACTATCTTTTGCTGTGTTCCTGTGTCACGATTGTTCAGACAGCAAAAAAAAAGACAAGATGGTTTCATGTTGGGAGGTTTCACAATGTCCATTGAAGGCAGATTGAGAAGAAGACATCCAACATGGATGAAAGAGGCACACAAAATTGTGTGCACAGACACATGCACACACACAGGTTTTGCAGATGGAATAGCGTCTGCTTTTCAATATGTCATTGTTTCCAACCTTGTTTTGGCTAGTACTCTGTGGTATCTGATATCAAAGACACTTTTGTCTGACGAGCTGTTTGTCAGCCTGTCTTCTATTGTTTTCTGCCTGTATGATGTCACTCACGCGTCCCAATTTCATTGCTGTAGAAACGGCAACGAAAAACTGTGACTCACCTTGACTGCAACTCCTCACTAGAGTGATGTACAAAACCTCATTACTTTTTGAGTACTAACTGAGATGTGGCCATACCGTTTACTGTTAAAAACTTTCAGGTGCTGCAAGTCAGCATAGGATACTTTGTGAGGTCTTGATTATACTTTATACTTTGTTCGGGTATTTCTTAATTTGTGTTTTATTATGAGATATTATATATTCTATTTTATTTTGGAAAAAAAATTATAACAGACAAAACATGTAAAACAAAAATGAAAGTCTGAACCTTAGATGACAAATTGCTTTTTGCCGTTACCTTTTCAGGATGCTTGTCTGTTTCTATCTCTCCCTGTTTCTCTGCCTCCGCTTGTCTTTCTCCAGGTCTCCCTCTCTCGTCTTCCAGCTCAGACACACTACTAAGCCCACGAGTGTGTCTGAGCTCTGTGAGAGTCACTGTTTGATTCTCCGCTCTCTGTGTTTCCTGAGCCCAGTCAGCTTCCCAAAACCCCCATCCTCCACTGTCTGTCTCTCTCATCTCCCATCTTCCCGCTGCCATAAGACCCTAGCTGACCTGGCACGTAGGCACATGCTCACCCACGTCTCCCACCCATCTCCCCAAATCCCCCATTTCCCCCAGCCCTCATAGTCTCCTCTCTCAGCAAGGACTTGAATCCACCGTCCAGCCACCTCTGTTGTCTGGACCTGAAGCACAAGCAGGTCCCTTTGTTCTGACTGATAAAAGGAAGAAAGCAGGGTGAGGGAGGAGGATTAATTTAAGCGCAAGCCATACGACACATCTGCTTGTTGTGTTCGTGTCTTTCCCTTCCCTCCCGTGGTTTCCCTTGCTTTCGTTCTATTATCTTTGGTGAGAGCAGAGGATATTGGGTCGAGATGCATGGTGAACTCTCAGGGCCGTGACACTCCTCTAATCCGCTCTCTGTTCTGTCTTTTGCCCTTTCTGTCTTCCTGCTGTCTCCATCCAGCATTACCTCCTTTCCTCCCTGTTCCCCCTTCATTTCTTTATTTACCATAGTCTCCATCTCTTCTTCCTTGAAGAGATGGTGTCCTGCTTTCACTTTTGTGGTGCGGAAGTTGTGATGAGAGGAAAGGATGTAGTCATATTTATGACACTGATTTGATCGCTCAAGCGTCCGCTAAACGTCTCCACACTTGCATTAACAATGATTACAGCATAGACACAGTGCATCCCTGTTGAAGTAGGATGTTCTGGTCTGCTAATAATTTTTCTTCCTGTCTTTTGTCTTTCGTTTTTCCATCTTTCTGTTCCTGCTGATTGGCTCTAGACTCAAACCGGGTCACTTTTCTTTTTTTCCTCGTTTACGATTCACCTTGGCTTCTATGGCATCTCTGCCCCCCCCGACCCCCCTCTGGCCAGTTCATTGTCCTGAGGCCCGGGTCATGGTTACTGGTCCATGTCAGCTTTCTCAGTGGGCGTGTTTGATGGCCTTTCTGCTCTTCTGACAGCTCTCTGGGTCAGTGGAGACAAAGGCGAGGGATGGCAAGGGATTAGTCTTTTATTTATGGTCTTTCTTTTATTCTGCAGGCTTGTAGGGGAATTTGCAAACATACAATTATGTTTTAATATGCATAAAAGTATATTTTCAGTTATTTTCTCCTGCTGTTCTTGTGAACCTAATGAACCAACGTGTGTTACTTTTACTGTATATTCAAATATGTATGTTGGTCAATATGGGCATGCAGCGGGAGTGACCTTTAACCCCAACAGTGATCTTTGCCACGTTAGGTTGGTGGTGGGCAGTAGGAACAGATCTAAAATGTCTCTGATCACACAGAACAGGAACTTGGGCCAGCGGGTGCGTCTCCCCGTTTCCTTGGCCTCCTGCCCCATCCATTGTCATCCTGCAGACCCCTGCTCCTCCTTTCATCCCAGCTCATACTCAGCATCCCACGCCCGCTGCACCAATGGGGAATAACTGTAGGAACGAGAGCGAGAGCAAGTCGGAGGAGGAGGAGGGGGCTGTCTTGTCTGCTCTGTCACTTCACGCTGACACGGTGTGAGGTGGAGTGACACTGAGCTCAACCATAGTGTCTGGGAGCAGTCTGGCCCAGGAAGTCTGACCTCTGTGACCCTTTCCCACACCAGTGGGATAGACGGGGGATGTCTTTTGTTTGTGTTGTGTAAATGTGTGCGTGAGAGAAAGCGGTAGAGGAAGGCAGAAAAACTGCGGCTGGGGTCTCTGAGGAGGGACTCCCATCTCCAAAAGGTGCAGATCAGCAAAGCTTTGCTGTTTAAACAATAGCAGAAAAGTTTCTGATGAAATTGCCTGAAAAATGCTGGTTCATAGTTCTGCCTGCTGCTGCTATTAGGGTCGAGGGTTAAATGCAAACTGTAGCTACTGCTGAAAGTGTAAGAAAGACCCTCCAACCCCTGTTTGTCATTGCCGATGACAAACAGGAGGTACAGAATTGGAAAAATTTTACTTCTGTCTCCTAGTACAGTTCAAATGCCGGATTATGTATTTACTTTTATAATTCTGTCTTAGTTACTGTTGGGGTGTGTTCAGAGTGCATGCAAAGCAAATTCTAGAGACATAGAGATTGTCAATGAAGGGCATGAGTAGACGGTTGTGCTCTCTGCAAACCAAGCAGAGACAAAGATGTGTCCACCAGTTGCGACATTGCAACATATACTGTAGTCTGCGGGGTATGAATCTATTTTATTAACTTACTGATACTGGGAGAGGAGAAAGAAGAAGGTCTGGAGGAAAATAACAAACGACTGAAGTTCTTTGTGAGCTCTGAAATCAATCCAACTTTAAATTATCACACAGCCTCTATACTGTTGGTGCAAACGCAAACTAGGAATTCTTTCCAACAGTTGAGTTTGTGTGGACAAAAGGAGGTCTAAAGTTGTTTAATCGAAAACACCCTTGTAATCACTTACAGTCCAAACAGGCGAGTGCTCATATTATGAAAGCAACTAATGAAAGTCAGTAAGTTCTACAACTGACAATGAAAAACTCTGATTGAAAACTTCATGATAAAAAATGAATGAACTGTAGGTAATACTAATGGAAAAAATTGATCCTTTACAAGGACGGCCAGGCCTGCAGCAGGTGCCAAGGGTGGACAACAATTAAATATGCTTTTACACCTGTTTTTGTGTGCTTCAGTTGTTGGCCTCGTTAGTGGTTTGTTTTGGCAAATATGAATGAATGATTTGAAGGTTTGGATACGGATCAAATCACTCACACCAAGACCCATCTGGAGAGGTGAGCACGGCACACAGACAGCAAACCCCATTTGATATTAAAACAAAAAGGGAATACTAAGGAAATTTAGATGAAATGTATACAGGAAGTGTATGTTCTAAACAGCAAGAGCTATTTTTTGACTTGCAGTAGTCATAAAATGCAGCATGTATATGATGTCTGATATCTTTTATTTGTGTTTCATGTTAACAATACCTTATACTGGGGCCTGGATGCACCCGCTATACCGTGGGACAAAATCATTTTAAACATTACCGTTGGGATTGTCATTCAAATAACATAAATTACAGCTTAGAAATTTATAGTTAATCGTATTACTGTATCCAACGATTTGTATATAGAATTTGTTACCCTTGAAATGAATATGGGTACATAGTCATAAAAGGAATGACGTCTCCTAGTCCTCAGGCACGACTTGGATTAGATTTTCTGCACTGGCCTGAAACCGGCTGCAACTGGACACTTTTGAACCCCCTACTGCGGCCCTCCGAGCAACATTTACTGGACTGTGACAACCTTCAGAAATCCAGAGAAAACTCACCCTCTACTGTGCAGACCGGCCATTACAATGCAATTATCATGCATCATATACATTTTCGTTGGCAGTATTGTTGCACCGTAACCTAACTCAGACGCCTTTGTTGCCCTTTCACCTTTGTCTGTATTTCATTGTCAAACAGCGCTTTTGGTGGAAGCTGCGCTGTACTGAAAGCTTGAAATTCAGGGACACAATAACACTGACACTCAACTGGCTTTCCCTAACTGTAGCCATTTTGCTCAAGTGAATTAGGAGTTAAAAGAAGAATCCGATAGGAAGGGCTGTTTAGATATGTGAGAAAATGTAAATGATTTGCAGGAGGTATTACAAATCTCGAGTCCCACAAGAAACACTCTTGTGCAGCATCAAAAGACTTGGCACATTTTAAAGTTCAGTGCTGGAGAAACATTGAGACTGACTCAGTTTTTGCTTTCCCTATTTCCTCTCTTTTCTCTGCCTCCCAGCTCACACAAGAGCTGTGTTTCTTTCTGGAGAAAGCATGGACATGCCACAGCTCCATCCATTTCACAAATATACAAGCCTAGTTAGACCACTACACTTACTGTTGTGTGTATAATGATGTGTCCTGCTTCGGCACAAGGTAAGATAAATGGAATATCTCCTCTGTACTTGTTTATGTAAGTCCCTCAGACGAAGTAGTGACATTGGAGTTCCAATTACCTGTGCAATATCAATGTGGTGCTTAGAACAGAGACTTGACTCCACTTACAGCTGATGGCTCTGTCTCTAAGGGTCTTTACTCTAGCTCCTAATATGTAGTGCCATATAATAGATGAATTGAGATTCTTGGAAACTTGGCTCACATGCTGTGGGAGCTGACAACAGTGCAATGTGGCAGTTTAGAGATGGAGGCTGCTGTTGTGTGTGCGCTCGTGCCAACTATCTGCTTCGTGATTGCACGGGGCTGATGTGCTGCTCTTTATTGTACTGCATTGTGGGACTGTCAGCTACCATTAAAAGAAAATTTATCTAGTATAAATTTACTAAAATGAGTCAAAGATTATATTTAAACATTGAAACCTACATGGTATTAGCATGTAGAGTACAGAGAGAGTCTGACTCACGGCATGCATTTTTCCTGTCATTCAGTTTTTGGAAGATTCTTCACGAAGAGAATCCATCTTCCACTGCTTGCAGCAGCAATTTCCTTGTCAGATTGGTAGTTTTCTGTTCTGATGCTGCTTGAAAGCAGTGGCATTAAAAAAAAAAATCCAAATTAAATGTTAAAAAAATACAGAAGAACACAGGCAATCAGTAAGAACGTGTGTGCTTAAATTGCCTTTTTTTTAAATTTTTTTTATAACATTTCCCTGGACAGGGTTCTAGTGTGCAGAAGTGTACTCCCATCTGCCCTAGAGACTGCTGGTCTAATTATCAAGCGCTCATCTTCTGCCATCAGAGGAACTCATTTACTGCCATTCATTCTTGTACAGTATGAAAACAATTTACACAGACTTGAAAATTGCTTTAGTTGGGTAATGCAAAGTAAAGTAAATATGAAGCCTTAATTTGTTTTGGTTGTTTGCCCAGGATGAGTGTTTTCTTGTCAATGTGGGTGTTATATAATGCCATGCTCGTTGTCAAATCACTTGACACTCACAAGAAGAAACTGAAATCTGTGCCAGGGAAACCTTTCGTAGCAGGGTTTGCAGTTTATTTCACGCTGGGATTGTAACAGTAAACGTTGTATTTTAATGGCAGTTGAAAATTTAAAAAAAAAAAAACCTAATCACTCATAGAATTAGGGCTGTCAATAAGAAAACATTTGAGCAAATAAGAACTAATGTAAATTGTACAAATCAATTTGAAAGCAACCACCTAGCCTGATTGTAAAATTGTGAGTTGTCATTCCCTTCATTCATGGCGCCTCTGTTGCCTTAATAGGGACAAGCTAGCAGGGGACATCAGATTTTCAATGCTAACGTGCTAATGGTGCTTCAGGCAGGGGCATTTTTAAAAGGCAAAACAAACTCACCTTTAGCAACGATTTTTCCCACACATTGCTTCTCAGATTGTTTGGTGTCATGATTATCCAGTCAGCACGGACAGGTAGTCACTAGGGCAGTGAGGTGTGAATGTTTACAAGCTCCCCCTGCTGGAGAAAAAAGCACCACAGCCTGTTGCACTTAAAGATACTGCATTTTTAATTTGGTAACAACACTGCAGATCGATTACTTAATGTTTTTTTTTTTTTCTCCAATCAAAACAGTGACATCCCTGAACAACATGCATCACAATGTGATTGGTAGTAATGTAAACTGGATGATTATTGGCTAAAAGTTAGGCCGATCATGCTGCAATATAGTCTCTGGTGCTTTCGTTTACATATGTTACTGTAACTTTGTTCTTGTTTAGCTTTATTTGGGCTACCAGACTGTAGCATTGAACACAAGGCCTCACAGAATCCATGTTAAACAAAGATCAGGCGAGGTTGATTGCGGTTGTGTTTATTTTAAGTTATGCTTGTCTGCACGAGAATACATTTCGCTACAGTTATGAGCAAGTTATACCTTCAATTTGTTAGTAATTGCGGGTGTTGGCTGGGGAGAACATACCTGTGTACTGTGTTGTGTACTTGTGCATTTTAGATCAATCTTAAACGCAGTCTTGTGAAGCAGTGAAGCACACTCAGTCAGAATGGACAACGGGCCCTGTGCCTCCGCCAGACCAATTAGGCAGCAAAGCAAGACTAATGACTGTGGTTAACTTGGCCTCTGAAGAATGGAGCTGTCCCCATTGGACTGCCTCGTTATGTGATTGAGTAGGGTGTGTATATGTTTGTGAGTACCTGTGTGTGTGTTTGTTAATGTGAACTGGGGTCTAAATGATGACAAGCAGATGCCGCCAGTGGGCGCGTCCACCCATAACTTGGCCTCGCTCCCTCATGAGCCTACAACACAACACCTCTGTTCCACCTTGCTGGTCCACACCTGGTTACATTGTGGGGGTGGTGGGGAGAGGGAAAATGAATTTCTATGATTCCCTCCCTTTTTAACAAGCTAATTAAGTACTGTATGTTGCATCCTTAGGCGATATTGAAATGACTCAGTCACAGTTCAGTAATGCCTCTAATAGGCGGAGGAAGAAAGGGAGCTCAGGAGGGAGGGACGTTGAAGGAGGGAACCAGAGAGAGATGGGGGGGTGGGGGTGGCGAAGGGACAAATTAGACAGAGCCGAAACAGTTGTGTGTAACAAGCTCCCCGCTGTATTCTTCTTAGATAGACTGCACTGAGGAGATGCTCGGGCAGACAGGCTAGTCTGATCTGGAGGTAGGGCTGCAGCTGCAGATATCATCAGTTTATGTAACTTGAAACACCACTAGGGGGCGTTATATCCAGGAATGATACTGAAATCTTTCTGCTAAACACAACATCTCTTTACTCTCCTCTTGCTGTTTTCCTCACTCCTTTTCATATTTCAGCTTGGCTCGATGCTCTTACATATGTTTATGTTTTCTCTCTTTTGTCAACACTTAAAATATATAACAGCCTTATTGCTATTTGTCAAAGCTATTAAAGGTTCATGAAAACCAGACTCTCCTCCAATGCCAACCACAGTGAAACATGTCTGACTAGAGTTTTACGGATTGAAACAGAGCATTGTCCTGTTGTTCCTTTCATCAGATCTGAAGATAGGCTTTCTGCCATGACCAGACGTTGATTTTGTAGGATTTGCTTCGCTGGGAGGGCCTCATACGTGTGCATGTTTGAGTACATTTTCATGCCTGATGTGTGCAATGTGTTTAACCTTATACCAGCAGTCTATCAATTTTGCATACCTTTGTTTGCGCTTTTTTAGAATATCCTGAAGTCTGTCCTCTTTCATCAGGAGACATTAAAATGACACCTGATCAGCCACAGAATCTTGTAAGCCAGTGGCACTGCCTGTGATTGGCATCTCATTAGCATACAGGTCTTAAAAACGCAGAAGGAGGAGTGACATGCAGACAGTATTATGTCTCAGAGTTAGTTATTGAGGCACTTTTAACTGGAGACAGATAAATAATAATAATCATATAATCATAATTATAATAATCATATATTTACTGTATAATATATCAGAGATAAGCACAAATTACAGGTGCTGTAATATAAATACAACTGAAGGAAGGAAAGTAATACAGTATTTAAATAAATTTATTTTTTCAGTGTAAAATCTCAATGTCTCACTTTGTGTTTGGAAGAAAGAAAGAAAGAAAGAAAGAAAGAAAAAGAAAAAACAAACAAACTGGATATAATTACATAATGAGATAATAATAATGTAAAATATATAAAAAAATGCAATTCTTTTTGTTTTGTTTGTACTCTATAACATGGATGTGAAAAGTGCATTATAAACAAAGGTATTTTATTACCATTAAATTATTAAATGTACTCAAACATAGATAGGTATACTGGTATATGGAGTGAACTTACAGGAACTGGAGCCTTTGTGTTTTTCTGATGAGTCTGATGGCCTACAGGGTATTCTTTTTGTCCTGAATGATGAAAGGAAATGTTCTAAATGAAACCATAGCATACAAGTCAAAATATGGATATTATTATTTGGATAACCTATAGCAAATTAAAAGCATGTTTGTGTGGTTATAAGACCAAATGCGTTGTTCAATGTAATTTTCTCAGAACAGCTTTTCCCTAAAAATTTGTACTGTTATTTTGTAGTGAGAATTGTTTGCTTTCCAATTTTGTTTTGACTTTATCCAGCTGGCTCAATGCATCTGTGTGCTGCCTAAGACCCGTTGACTTGGCATGGCTGACAGTTTGTGTTACTGACCTCAAAACGCCAGACTCATTTTCTTTCTGCTGGAAAAATATTTTACTGCACCAAAGTGCATATCATTAAAGTATCAGTAATGAGATACCTTCATGTTTAGATCCAAATATGAGCACTTTGGGAACTGGTCCATCACTGATTCTGATGAAACTTGTACTTGGCATGTGCTTGTTGGTTACTGGTTTGGTTTATTGAGCCTCCTCACAGGCTCACAGTGGGCCTCATTCACCAGTTATTGTTATACGTTTTTAAAAAAAAAATTTGTTATTTAGAAATTTGGAAAAGTCTACGTCACATTCATGATGCGTCCTTTAACCCCAGATTTGCTCGTAAATGTGTTCTTATAATGGTTGAATCCCATTGTCCTTGTGAAATGAAAGCATGTGCCAGTTATTTGTAATTAGCATAGGTCAACACCCCGCAAAACTCCATGAAAGGGCATGACACTGCCGGGCTGTTTGCACACACAGAAATCGAAAAGAAAAGTAGAGAGGGAAATCAAAAATGCGCAAAACATGAATCTAAAGATGGTGAAACGTCCTACTCCAAACGTAAGAAAAGCTTCAGTATTTCTAAAGTAGAGGTACTGCTGCAGGAAGTGAATAGCAAACAAACTGTCACATTTAGTAGCATCAGTTGTGGATATAAAATAACAAAAAAAAAGATGTTTGATCCCAAATCTGTGGCCAAAAAAAAAAAAAAAAGCCTAACTCAGAAGAGAAAGACAGTACTCTCAGGTGTGCCATCATCTGTGCCCTATGTCAGCAGTTTCATCTCCTAGGCCATATCCTATCTCAGAGAGTAAGAAGAATTATTACATTTTAAGAGTACATGTAAAAGCTGTAGCTGAAAAACATGGAACATGTGACACAATTAACACGTTAACATCAAGATCACTACAATGGTTTGAATTTGATCATTTACTTACAGATGAACTCCCACTGAGGCAACCTCGCAGCCAGTAACTTCCTGCAGCAGTACCTCCATGCATGCACCCAGGTCCCATTGAACTGCCCCATGTCTGATCTCAGAGGCATTCATGGACAACCAAGAGAAAATGGCCCAAATGCTTACACAGATAGCCTCAACACAGGCCACTATTTCAGAGACACTCAAAGAAATTCATACAAGTTTAAGAAAAATAAAGATATTCAGTGAAACTGGTTTAATGTTTTCTTAAAGTGATGCATTTTATTCTTGATATTGATTACAAGCTATAAAGAATAACACAAAGGTCAAATTACTTTTAAAAGAACAATTTATTGCTGTGGAGGTTAGACAGCAAGTCTGTTGTCCGGTTCCAGGAGTGGGTCAGGATGCACATCCTCTTGGGGAAGTTGTACAGCATGTTTCATGGCGTTGTTGTGCAAGACACAGGAGGCCATAAAAATTGCAAAACATAATAATAGAATTTGCCTGAGGTAATCTAAGGCTCTAATGTTTTTGCAAGAATAAGACACAATTTCTCAGCTGTTCTATTCTTACACACCTCTGGTTTGTGAAGCAGCCTACCACCTGCTGTGTCAAATCCCATCCAGCGTCCTTTTAAGATGCCAATGGTGGAGTGAATATGTGCATGCTGCTGACTGAAAGGAACCTCCTGGTGAGGCTGAGGGTTGGTGAGTGGTATCATTAACCAGGGCATATCCTCGATTTCCTAATAAAACAAGTCATTATAGGCATAGAAATCCACTATTGCTGGAATTAATAATTACTCAAAGATGTGTACCAATGAGCCATGCGTCTCCAGCAGCGTCTTGTTGGAGGCGCATACCCACAGAACTGTTTTCGTGTGCGCCTCCTGGGAAGCGGGAAACCACAGTCAGGAGCTGGTCCTGGGAGTTGCAGTGGAGTTGCGCAGTTATGGAGTGGTATTGCTTACAGATGAAAAATTCGGAATGGATCTGGAGAGGGTGCTTGAATGCGCATGTGCGTGCAGTCTATTGCACCAATGGTGTTGGGTAGACCATCCATAGAATGTCTTGACTGCTCTATCGGGGAATTTTATGTATTGTGTGGCCAGCCGATTTATTCCATCCACAACTTGTGGCAGAGCGTGGCTGATGGATGCCTGTGATATGCCTGGCTTCTAGCTCCATCTGAAAAGTCCCAGTGGCTAAAAATGTCCAAGGTAGAGAGCACCTGCACGTATGGTGGCACAGGTTTAGACCATCTGGTATGGCTTCGCAGTGCTGGCTCCATGAGGACAGTTCTTGGTAGCATAAAAAGCATCTCACTCTCTGCAAATAGATCTACATGGTCCTGGATCATGCATTTCCTCCTCAGGGTACGATCTGCAACATTTTGAATTGGCAACCAAGCCATTGTCCGGGTTGACCCAGGGTGCAGAAATAGCACTACTTTGGGCACATAAAATAGTGTGATTTTTCACTGATTATTGATTGACCTGATTCCCAGTTAGCATAAATGATGTGAATTGAAGTGTTAGTGTCATTTTTATTTATTTTAAACGACCATAATGCTTTGCAAAATGCATTTTTATAAATGATAAAAATATTATTATAATTTCAGTCTTCTGAGAAGAACAAATTCTAAATAAGACAAACATTGGTGAATGTCAGATTCTGCGTGAAAACTGCATGAGTGGGATTATAAATTCCTTCTTATAGGCCCAGTGAGTACATTGAGGCAGTAGGAGATTGGTCACAATGTAGTGTTTTGATTGTGTTTGCTTCTAGACGCCTGCTCTGGCAGATCTTGATTACTTGCTGCCGCTCGGATGAATCAAATGTGCTGCCGACAGAGGTTGAGGTAGTGCGGTAACATGGTGAGTGAAACTGTCAGCTACCTGCTGTTTACATTTAGTCAAAACAGGCGGAGACCTAATTTCTCCTGGGAGTCACAAATTGGATTGGCCAACTTGTTGCCCTGACCCCTTGCTGATATTTTTACTCACTTTTAGAGGAAGAGAGAGGAAAATATGTGCAGGAAAAAAGAAAAAAAAAAACTTCAATAGAATTTAAATTTGCTCTATTAATTTATGTAAATGACACAGAGCAGCTGTTTGAATTGGAGTGTTAAATTGCTTACCCAAGCATTGCCATGTAGGCTGTATGTAAATGCAGGTGTGTGCTAATTGAAATTCAATATCCTTCTCGTCAGCAAGGGTTGCTGGACTTCTCAGCTGAGCTGCCCTCCTCCCCTCCTCTTCCTCCTCCTCTCTTCCTCTCCTACCACACTTGTTTGCCCTCCAACCTTACCTAAGTGGGTCTTTAATTTAAAAGTAAGCGCATTAACTTTTCTCAAACACAGGCTAGATAAAGTACCTCTTGCCAACAAATGAATAAACGGCGAAATAAATAACGCTCTTTCTCGCTCGCTCACCCCCTCATACACACAGACATACACACACTAACACACACGGGGAGATCGATAAACAGCGGTATTGAGGCATCTCTTGAGGTCTGTGTCTGGCTCAGTGTGATGGTTGATTTATTTGTTCTTTGCAAGAGGCAGTAAATCAGTGCTTACCTTCAGGCCAGCTTGGCTCTACACAGCCAGGCACCCTACTTAGTGTCACTCCTCAACCCTGTTGGTTCAGGCATCTACCCAGCCTCTTTATGTTTATGTTTGTGCATTCTTGTGTTTGCTACAAACATTATGTCTTCAAATTCTCTTTTCTTCACTTTGAAAAACGCATGTGCGCTTCAGTGTTACAGGCCTTTCCAGGCATTATATGTGGGTTAGATACATCAAGTTGCAGTTTGCGTGGGATGCAGTAACAATGCTTTCTGTTAATAGTCAGAAAGGGTAAGGTGAAGAGCCTGGCTGCTGGCTAATTGCTGCTCAAATATGTAGAAAGGTGGAGGGGGAAAAGGAAGATGAAGAGGAGAGAGGGACTGAGAGGAGGGATAACCTTCCCTTAGGGCTCTCTTAGGGGTTGACGCTGTGTGTCACTCTCCTCAGCTCCTCTGCTCCCCTTTGCTCTCCTCTGCCCTTCTTCTCTTGCTATCGCCCTAAGACAGGAATCCAAGCTGTCCTCTGCAAACGGCATCTCTCACCGTTGAGACAGAAGCCACCAGTACAAAAACCTCTTTGAATTCTCTGAGCTTTTCCTTTTCTTTTCTTCATCTCATCTCTCTCCTTTTCTTTGTTTATACACAATAAGATATACGACTGGGGGCTACACGTTAGAGAATAAACTTGTTTGTTTTTCTTTGTCATACATTCAAATGGAATTTAGTTTCAAACTTTTAATTAAGACTTACCTTTTCTTTTAGTGTTTTGACAGCTTGCTCTCAAAGAAAGGTGATTCAGGACTGGAAGTAAGTTTGCCCAGTATAACAGTATAACTTTGTGTAGCTCTTAATAATGTTTGGGCTTCCAAACCGTTAGCCCGGCAAGCTAGTTGTCTTTGGCTCAGGCATCATTTGGCTTGAACTTCATGCCTACTGTGAGTACACACAATGGCAGCTGGTGTCCACTTTGCTCATCGGGGGTTCGCCATTGCTAAGAGGCATCAACACACTTGACCTGCACTTGGCTGAATGCTTCATTTCAAAACACATTACGTCTTTTTAATACTGTCTCTGTAAACCTTTAGTACAATATTATTGCTATGACCAAGCTTTGTAACCACTGCTGGTCTCAGCTAGACGTCAGAGCATGAATGAGACTGTCCCTCCAAGAAAAACAACGCTACCAGTCCTTTTAGCAAATGCCCAATAATGAAATATGTTTACGTTAAAGTGACAAAGCCCTCTAGTGGCCATAGGAACTATCACTCCTGTTTGTTGGGAGCAACAAAGGACATAGTGTGACCTTAAACAGCCTCAAACTCTGCAGAGGGAGGAGGTGGGGTGGATGAAAGGGTCAACAAAACATTGGGGATGAACACAGAATACCTCTGTTTGCAGTCAGTCAATCGACATTGGTGTGTTTCAACCATGACCGCGAAGATTCCCTAATAATAAAGTTGTTTTTGTTCCCAGACCTAACCAAAACTTAAAAAAAACTGTTTAGATATCTGCAACGGTAATTGGTAATTTCTCAAAGTGATGCCGTCTTGCCGATAGGTCAGAGAATGCATCTATGTGTCGTCCTGGAGAGCTGCTACAAACATCAAAGTTTAATATTGAGTCGTAAGCATTTATCAGAATGAGCGTCAACTTGCTGCACTATCATACAATTCTGCTAGGAAGACTAAGTCAAAGAATTGTTTGTTGTGAAACAAGTTGTCACCGTGGCTTTACAGCCCATTGAAGTTGATTGTTTACGCTCTTCCGGGAAAAAAGAAGAACGACCATTTTTCTGAAAAGCCCCTGTGGTAATATAGTGTTTATTTTATAGGCAAGGATTTGACTTTTTAAGTGTCTTCTAAATTAGAGGCCTGGTTTAACGCCGATTTAATATTCTGTTTAGATGCTCAATTAGATTTGTAATTGCTCCTTAGGCATGATTGCGTTTATATTGGCGAAGTTCATTAATACTGTGGGACCCAAGTCTGTGGCCAGCAACGCAGTAAAAATGAAATTAAACCCTTAACATGGTGCTCCGGCTGGATTGGAGCAGCATCAGCAGAGCACGAGGATGTGTGACTCCAATGACAGATTCAAGGCTGTAGCTGCTTCAAGTACTACATTCAGTAGTTAACGATTTAATACAGATTGAAACTGTTTTATTATTATAACTGCTTTTAAAATTCACTAGTTCATCTGGAGTTTTAAACAGATTGTGTTAACATTTGCTCAACTGTGAAGTTACATATGGTTTAACTTATTTTGGAGGTATGTGATGTGAAAAGTAGTTTATTATGAGTTTGAGAGGTAATAGAAAGGCTGCGCTGACAAGTAGAAGACAGACGGATGTGTAAAAAAGTAATACAGCGTGCTTCTTTTCCTTTTGCTTTCCATTCCTTTCCCCTTTGCTTTTCGTCCATCTGTCACTTTCTTTATTTGTGTCTTTCATCATTGCTTTTTGCTGCACAGTATGTTATTATAAAGATGGCTGCTCTGTCATGAGGTTTAGACTCACCGGTCCAGAGAGTCCAGTCTGAAAGTACAAGAAGAGACCCAGATGTCTAGACAGTTCCCTGTATAGTTTAGTCATGCATTCCTTTAAGGTGTTAGAAAAACACCTGCATGTGGTGCTCTCACTTTCTCCTGTCATTCTCTCTCTGAACCTCTCTTCTCCTCTGGCGGCATGCCCCCTCTCAATGTATGGAAGCCCCGGTGGTTCAGTCTCACCGTTACTTAATGCACTTCAGTACTCAGAGGGCCAGGTGAAAATACAAAGACTTTGTTCACTGCTAGATGGATCCAAAAAGAAATTAGATTAATTGGTTAGCCTGCCAGTTCAGTCACACCACCTGAGTGGAATAATGGACACGTTTGGTTTGAAATCTCAAAGCATTAATGAAAAAGGAATGCACTAAAAGCTTGTGATTAGTCTTACATTTGCTTGGACCCAGAATGCCTTTTCATTAAGCCATTTAGCCCACGTCTAATAGAAATGATGTTCTGCTTGAGGTTTTTTTTGTTCCATTTGCAGAATTTGAACTGATTACATTTTGGCAAATCTAATTGTTCCAAATAAGCTGTGATGTGTGAGTGAAGGTCTTGTGTTTTACTGTGTTTGACTTTACTCTCTCGAGTGGGCCTGAGCAACAACAGAGAACCTTTTCATCAATTATAGTTGGTTTTTGGCCAAACATTCATCAGTTCACATTGTATTGTTCCTGTCAACATTTTGTTTACTTGAAATGGCATTTTACCAGACAATGACCTGCTAAATTGTATTGAAGTTTTTAATGCAAAGTGCCTTTGAGCGCTCTGAAACCCCTTTGTCATGCCAAACCTGTGATGGCTGCGGAAAATCTCTTTAATAACATGGGCTTCTCTGGCCCCACCAGATGATTATAGAGCGAGCATAAACAAATAAATTGACGCATTGAATAATTCTTTGAAATTTTCAGAAAGCTCTCTTCATCTGTTTTGCTGCCAACTGTCGTGTGATGCCAGATCGCTTTGGCTCTCGCTCTCTTCCAGAAGGGACAAAACGTATTGATGAAGCCACAGTCTACTTCTAATGTGCGTTTCATGCTGTGTGGGGGGGGGGGGGGGGGGGGGAAGTGGCCTCTTGAACTCTAGTCTTCTTAGCTCTTTAAAGTATTACATCAAAAACACATTTATTTCACGCTTTCATTGCTAGGGGCACATTGTGCAGAAAGTGAAAATGTCATTTCAAAGATCAGCCTGATTGTTCTAATATTGTTGATTAGGTTTACATCCTGCCAAGCTTAGGAGAAATGATTGTGGAATTATGTTTTGTACATCTGTGGTGGATGAGGTCATTTAAGCCAAATGCTCTGCTATTGATGTTATTTCTTGCAGCTGAGGCTTCTTTTATAGGCCTTGTTCCATTGTGATGTCTTGAACGACATGTAAAATGCATGCTTCTTTTGCTGTCTTTGGCAGATGTTTTTTTAATGTTTGTAAGATTAGTACAGTGTGCCTGTTCTAATGAATTTCTCCTTGTTGTAGTTATGGACAAAAGAAACATGTTGTCAGCTTAGAGCCTTTATACACTTACTTTTTAACAGAGTCCTCATGAAGACAAGCATCTGCAAAGTAAACTGCATTGTTACATACTTGACTGCGAACGTCCTGTTATCCCTGTATATTTTACCACTAGGGGACAGATCAGAGCTGAATCCTCATGGATGTGCTGGTGATCATGCAAACACGTAGGCAAAAGCAAGTATAAAAGGAACCTGGCAAATGATTGAAACAGACTACTTCATACAAGGCGCCTTTTGTCTAAACAAAGTTGTTCACACCTGTCCTAAATGGCCTTACTTGAAGGTGGAACAAAATGCCTGCTCTCATACAGAGGAGAGAGGTCAAAAGATTCGTACAAATGAGGATAACAGTGCACACTGTTGGACAGTCTCTCCTAAAAGGCGTTGATGTTGTTGCACTTAGCTGTACACATGAAAAATGATGGAAGAGTCGTTAAAGAGCCTTGGAGAGTAGTAAAAAATCCAGCCCGCTTTTTCTCCTCTCCACACCTGGCCAGTAGCCAGTCAGACTTTAGATTCTGAAAGTTCGAGAAGAATTGAACTACTGACAAAAACAAGGACTGAATATGTATACAAGCATGTGCTAAAGCAGCGACGCTGTCAGTGTTTCCCTCACATAGACTTTACTTGGGCAGACCGCCCAAGTATATTAGCAGCCGCCCAAGTATATTTGTCGACCCATTTTAACATTTTTTAATATTTTATTTTTCTTTATTTGTCCGAGAAAATGACGCCATCTGCGATCGTTTAACTAGTGGGCGATCTCCCTTCGCTCTACCCCTCCCGTACCTGTTCGTTATGCCATTGCGAGAAAAGTCTATTGACAATCACACGTGCTCTGCAGAGAAACAGGGAGAGAAAGGGAGACGTTGAGGGAAGGTACCCGCATCGAAGGGAGGGGTGACAACAAGTCTACTGTTTATTGTTTATGTATCTACCATCCAAATGTTAAAGTAAGAATGTGTAGCATTTTTGATAACTTCAGCAGTATGAGTGCTCAAGCCTTGAAGGTCAAAGTGGAATTAATATTATTTTCACTGTGTTGTTTTTACTTCTTGCTTCTGCAGCTGCAGCACAGCGCCCCACAGCAAACACAGTTTTCCCTGGCAGCAAAAGTAAAAATGAGTGAGGACAGGGTTAATGTCGGTCACAGAGCAGTGACAAAATATGTGTTGAAAGCCCTACAATCCTCAGAGCAACACAGCAGAATGTCCATGGTTTAGGTTTGATAGTTAATCACCATAGTTTCTCTTAGTGTCAGTGTCAAGCTTGTCTGGTAATAGGTCTCTTAATCACAATTAAAATGACCGGTTGTGCTATGAGTATCATGAAATTCTTAAATGTCAAGTTATATCTTTTTGTTTGAACTTTGGTTTGGTACTGCATTGAGTGAAATAAAAACAGTACTTCTGCATTCATTGCCCACCAAACAAACTTCTTAAAAAGATTAGATAATAATTTGGAAAGGAATCAGATTTGATAAAAATTTTATTGAACTCCATCCCCATACACAGCCCTACCATTTCTAGCATCAGGAATGTGCTTACAGAGTGGGCCTTAGAAGCTGTTTGACAATTGGACTGACACTTTGTTTTAGGCATACTGATGCCTTTAGTGTCCCTGTCGTTTGTTTCATAAAGCCATGTATAAGAGGAAAGTAAACACCATGTGTACTGGAGGTATGGTTTAGTGTGAGAAAAGTAGTGTGTCAAGTCAAGCAGACACACTTGGCACTGAATAAGTTGAGCGCCACTGTTATAATTAAGGGAAAATCCTAACTTGAAACTTGCAAAATGCCAAACAGAACGGAGCTGGGAGGAAATATGTGGCTGAATGTCTTTCAGTGCCAGATTGGTTTTCATAAAATAGAGGGTCTCCGACTTAGCCCCTGAAGTACTGGCAGCATGAAAAATAACCGTTTCTGAATAGTGGCTGGTTTCTGCTAGAATTCTTGAGAAGGAATTATTATATTATCAGTTTGTAGGCTTTCTGTTTATATAGTATTGTAAACACAGCCTTAAGCCCAGAAAATACCTTATCAAGCACATTCAAGTATTTTCCCAAGAATGAGACAAACACATTGCAGCTTTGCCTTCCTCGCTTTATGCCTCTTTTTATTGTCTCTATTTCTGACAGTGTTTGGAGTGTCATTATATTCCAGCTCTCAACATGTAGATGACTTCTAACCCGCTGCTTTGTCAGCGGTTTTACCTTAGAATTGTTGAATTTCAATGCGTTGCTCTAATACCAGCTGTTTTTTTTGTCTAAACCTTTTTGTCCACATGACTTTGATCAATTCAGGCTTGTTTGACTCCTAGGGATCTTTGCATGGTGGGCTGTTTGAAATAACTATCCATTTGGACAAGTTAATTGACAGATGCAGAGAGAAGCCTGCTTTGCTTTCTGCCAAAGAAAAGGACAACATCATTTTTTTCTTTTGTTAAGCAGCTTTTATTTTCAGGAGAGGGTAATATTATGTTTCCTGCTGGAGACCTTGACACAGAGCTAAATGAAGTTTCCTCATCTCTGACCCAGCTCTAGGTCTGTCTCATTAACTTTTCTCTCTCTGCATTGATTGAGCTCTCATGATGGCCACAAGCAGTCCCCTACTGCTTGCACACACCTGCACGTGGACACACACATGCGTGCATACAGGCGCCGGTTTTTCTTCTTTTCATTTTAGATTAAATATCGACTTTCCTTCTTAGTACTTTAATTTTTGTTTGTCAAGCTGCTTCACTGGCTTTGTTGACCATAAGCTACTTAAGTTATCTGTGAGTGCGTCTTCAAATGTCAAAAAGTTAGACCAACATAAAAGAAACACTGACTTAGCCACACGTCAAATCCAGAGTCAAATGAAGAGTCTGTTGTGCACTATAATCAGCAACCAACTAGCAGACGTATCAGAACAGTAAGCGTAGTTAGCATCTTGTATTTGTTTATGTTGTTTGTTAGCTTGTTAGCTTGTAACCCGCAGTGGCTGACACAGTGTTAGTGGTTGTACTAATTCACACTCTCGCTCTCTGTACTGACAAAGATTCTGTTTTTCATTTGCCCGCCCCCTTCCCCACAAGTTGACAGGATTGGTTCCTTAGGTTTGTGATGTATGAAAGCCTGGCTGTCTGAGTCAGTGTTTTGGAGATGGTTCACTGTAGTTCCAAGGCGGAAATACTCATGGTGTTGGCTGCTAAATGCATTAAATTAAAAAGCCCTGTCAATTTGATGTATCTCAATTGGTTATTGTGTCAGTTTCTGCCCTTTGTCAGGCATTCCAGTTACAGCCGCATGTCTCTAAACAATTCAGTGGTTACTACTAACAGTTGCAGTGTTAGGGTAAGGGTGAGTGTATCCCACCACAGTTAATTGAGCATTTCATTGACAGTAAGTGCTTGTTGTCAGAAAAGGAAACATAAACAGCTTCTTTAACAACAGATTTCCTGAGCTGAAGGAGTAAAATATCTGTGACCTTTGTGTGTTGTTTAGTTATGGTAGAAAAATGGAAATCGCTACATCCTGAATCTGACAAGTGCAGTCTCCAACAATGGATTAAAACAATCTTAACATAGGCAAGTTCAAAAAAACATGTAGGATCTCAATAAAGGATTGTAATATCTTTCTTTTTCTAAACGTATCTGTTTCTGCAAGTATGTACACCGTGCTTTTCTCCACACACTGTGTTACATTTGCAGGATAATCAGAGCTTGGTGTCTGCACACTGAATACATTTTAGTGGAGCTTAGTTCAGAATAGTTTTATCAAAGCAGAAAGGCTGGAAAACAGTGCACTATTCATCTCAACAGGATCTCTGTTACCGTACTTTCTACATATCTAGTCTTCACTTTCTCTACATTTCTATCTCTCTGGTTGCTGCTTCCACATTCTTACGACACTTGTCTCTGGTTTGTTGATCCAGTGCTTCTCCTCTGCATTTGTATGTTTGACTCTACCCCAGTTGAATGTCATTGTTATATTATGCTTCTTTTTCTTGTTCTTCTTGTTCTTCTACTTGAAAAAAATGCCTGTCAAGTGTGCAGTTTTTTTTCTTGTAGATTACAGCTCATTGTCATCTAGAATAAGATAACTTGTGTTCTACATTGATTAACTGATCCAATTATATGATGTTTTGCTGTGGCTCTGGTATCAGGAGATAAAGCCTGTAGGAGGTGGTGAGTGATAAACCCCATCTAACAGTTTAAGCTAAAAAAGCACCACAAGGTAGAATGTTGCACTTGAATACCTTCAAAAAGAAAAAAAGAAAGGAAAATACCTCGATTACACAGGATTTTATTAGCGAAGACAATTTCTTTTTTATTTAGATAAATAAACAATGCCACAATTCAGCTTGGTCTGCATCCCTCAGGCATTGACAAAGAAGCAGTGCAGTGATTGTAAAGGCCAAGATGAGGCGATTAAATGAGCCATAGAACATATGTAGTGGTGACCAACTTTTGGCGCTTCCATCATGTTATCTTATCTTGTGGTCTTTTGCAATTTCTTGCATGTTCGCACACCACTGAGTATGTGTGTCCCAATTAAAAAAAAATACCAACGTGCAGTATATTTAACCCACACGTTGTGCACCCTTAAGGCTCAATTATACTTCTTACGGTCTCAGTGGCATCCGCTGTATTTTCGGTGTCCGTGCTGCGACTGCAGGGTTTGTGTATTTATAGTTTTACATCATTTCCGGGGTCATCTCCTTGACCTTTTGTGATGACATGTTATCGTGGGATTCGTGTGGTCTCTGCGGTTTCTTCTGCAGAGTTTCCATTTGGGGCCGTTGCACAGAAGCCGGAGCAAGATTGTTCATGGAACCTCGGTGAAGATTAGCAGATGTAAACAGTTTCTCAAAATGTATGAAGACAAGTTGATTAGATTATAATAATAATGATAAAAAGTAAAAAAATGTGACAATGAACCAGTCTAGCAGACTTGCAGTTACAATCACTTTCCCTCTGAAATCACATCACAATTATTCTAATAAACAAAGACCACACAAACCCAGACCTTGCCTTTTATAAAGGAGGTGATGTTTTCTGTTGTTTTCTTTGTTGGTTGTGTGATGAATCCAGTCAAGGTTCCAAGCCCCAGAAAATAATTCTTGTCATTGTTAAATTAAAATTGTCACTGTCTCTTAGGTTTTATTAAAGTTTTTGGCCTTTTGGTAAAATAATTTGCATAAACACAGAGAAGTTTTAGCAGTTCCTCTAATATCATTCTTACAGCTGTGGCCATTTGTGCTCCTCTCCTCCTCCACTTTCCTCACTGTTCAAGCTCTTCTCCATCCGCCTCAGAGTAATTGATTTGGGAATGGAGTTTTGCATGGGGAATAAAGGGAATAACACATCGTCTGGTCTCACACTTTTAATCTCAGCTCCATTTCTCTTCCTTTTCATGTCTATAATTTGGTTGATGTTGAAAATAAAAACCATCTCTAAATCCATCAAGGCATCCTTCTTTGCTATTTTTCTCTTCTAGGGACTTAAATCGTGTCTATCTGTATGCTTATTAGTCTTTGTTCTGGCTCTTTTTAGTGTGAAGCTGCAGCAGGTGCATTGTTTCAGTTAAATGTTCTCTTTTTTTTTTTTTTTTTACATCACAACTCCCTTCACTGCTCCTTTGTTCTTCTGTTTGTTTTTCTTTGTTCTTTCTCTCAAAAATGGGTGTAGTGTGAGGAACAATAGGTTCGAGACAGTGCAGAGCATCGTTTTCTGCCATCTGCATCTCTTCACCTCACTCTTCCTCCCCCGAACTCCCATCATCCCCTCCTCCTACACCAGAATTCATTCACTTGCTCCGACATGGTGAATGTTATGAAAAAAGTTTTACGAGCGAGGGAGAAGCTACACTCAGTTGCCACGTTAAATTTTAATGTCACCCATGGCCATGTATACAGCAAGTCGTCTCAATATTTAATACAGCAATTAGAAAGGTTATGGGGTGCTACTGAGAACATTTATAACACAGGCATAGTCATTGTTTTTATTTATTTAGTTTTATGCCCCCTCACTGTCATCTTTTACATTTTCAGACACTTTCAGACTTGCTTTCTGTTAGTTTACTCTTTCTTGCTTTCTGATATTTTCAGAGATAATGCATGATTGTTTCTGGTGCTTGAACTAGATTCAACACTTTCAATAGCCTCTTTTTATACATGCATTTTATAAAGTGGTTTTTTAGCTACTTGCATCCCAGCAGAAGCGCACACTCAACCACATTTCCATCTTTATGCTAAAATTGTCTGGATACTAGACTGCACCTACACAGCAGCCCACCTTCCACAGCACACACACACGCACACACAAACACAACCAAAAAGGCCTTTCCAAGCTTTCTATTTGCCCATTCCCCTCAAAATGGGTGGAAAATGGAGGAGCTGGTGCCAAATAGGCCGTTTGCCAAATCACCGAAAAACCCCCAAATGGTCTCCATTAAAGTTTCCGGGCTCTTGGCAGAGTGAGGCCACGGTGTGTGGAGGTCATTTTTAAAAGCCCTGTGGAAATACCCCCCTTCCAGCCATCTCAGGCCATCACTGTGTGTGTTTGTTCGTGTGTGTGTAAGTGACTGAGTTCAGGCTTTATTATGCTTCAGTGGTGTTTGGACAGCCGGAAGAGTAGTACTAATAGGACAGAATGATGCAGAAATGGACAGAAAGCCCCCTTGGAGTTCTTGAAGCTCATTTTCTCTCTCCCTCACTTTTACCCTCTCACTCTGTTTCAATCACTCACTCACTTTTTTTTCTCCCTCTCCTTCTCTCTCCGCTCTTCTCTTCATCAGCTTTGCGCTGCTTTCTCATCCTCGGCTGTCACACGGTCCCAGTGTTGCGCCACTAATTTTTCACATCCCTTTATTCCTGCTATTCGGCCTTTTCCCAAAAGCACTTCAGCGGGGGGAAGCTTTTAGCCACTGATTACCCCTACACGGTAATTTCTCCTTGTTTTGCTCCTCTTTCTGCTTCTTTCGTCTTCCTTTTTGTTTTTCCATTTTATTTTCACTTTTCTCTGGCTGTCTTTCCTCTGTTTTTTCCTTCCAAATACTAATTCTAAAACTTGAACTTGTGTATCGGTCGATACTGAATACTGATGCAATACCACTGGATCAAAAAAACAACAACAAAAAACAACAAAAAGAACAACTGTATATATGATTGTTGTATGGCATGGCTCAGGTTAAACCCTCTGTACATGAAAAGATGCATGAATAATCTAATATGATATATATTATATAATATAAATTATTTTATCATCTAATTTAACTGTCAGTCATGAAACAAATAAATATAGGAATAGATAATAATAGTCTTGCATACTGTACATGTTGCCCTTTTACTGGCGGGACTTTCCAGTGTAAAATATTGCTGAGGTTTTGTCAAAGGCTAATATTAAATTTGTATTTACCATAAATCGATTCTTCTTCGCTGCTCTAAAACAGGAGCCTACACAGGAAGTTGTGCTGTTCAGCCACTGCCAAATATTATTTTAGAGCGGCGAAGAAGAAGAAAACTAATTCGCCATTTTTTCTGCATGTGAAACTATGAACTTCATTAATAAATTACATGTAATCAGATTGGTGCATAGACCCGTGTACTCGCCGATACCCGATACAGTATTATAGGCAATATTGGAGACATCTCTGACAATAGTATCGGTATTGGAACAAATGTGCTTTCTTCCGTCTCACTTCTTTCTCACTCTCTTCGTTTCCCTTATTGTCCTTGGTCAGGTTTTGTATCTTTTTGTCTGTCCCTTTCTTCTAACCATCTAAAAATTACCAATAAATACTACAATATTCTGATCCACATTGGCTATACAGGAGACACATAATACACTGTCAACCAGAAATGTCCTATAGTAAATCTAATGCGTAATGTTCATGGTGGACAACATGGAGCGCCATGGGATATGGGGTAATTTCAACTATGGTGGAAGTTAAGTCCATTTCCCAGAGTGCCAAGGCTCCCTCATGAAATTCCTATATATTTTTATTTTATTTTTTGGGTAACCTGTAGCTAGAGGGACCTCACTCATGTCCTACATTTCACCTATATTTTCTACAAGGTGAAATGCGTCCCTTATTGTTATGATTAGATTGAAATGATCTTGTGCACCTACTTCCAAAAAAACAAAACAAAACAAAACACTGACAGCATCTGAAAATCATCACAACAATCACCCCTGTTATTGTCTGTATAAATCCAACAATATGCCAGTGTCCTATTTTCTAGTGCCGACTGGCGGTCAGTGCTCCGAAAAAGCTGGATTTTTCAAGACTTGTTTCCTTGATTTCCTTGTCAGTCGATAGCACATCTCCCTCTGTGGTTTTGTAGCGCTCACAGCGGACAAGTAGAAACTTATTGCTCTGGTATAAAAATAGTGGAGTTGTATTACCAACAGTCCCGACTTGATAAAGATAATATTAAAGAAGATATTTCCTGGTGAACCATAGCTGAAGAGAATAACTAAAACACACACACAAAACAATCAAGAGCAGCTCTTCAAAATGATTGCTTTATGTTACTTTTGATATGCTGTGTGGCCCTGTTGATGTTTCGCACTGCTGCATTATGTCCAATGTGGGCTCAGACTGGCAAATGATGCACTGTAGCAGTTTTTCATGTTGGACTTGATCGTAACAACTTTAATAGTAATTGTTTTCATATGAGAGGGTGTGTCACCTTCAGTTCACAAAGGATAGTGATAATTGTTCAGTGGTGTATGACATGGATCTATTAGTATAAGAACAAACATTAAAGATGATACATCAGAGTTATGGGTAGATTAGTATTTTGGGGGTGTTTCTTAATTTTCCAGAATCCAGATTTGGTCAAATTATATGCAGTCACGCTTAAAAAGTGTCTTACTTAGTTTTGATTTTTGGTGCTTGCACAAGCTCATGGACACCTAAAGGCTTAATAAAGATAGCATGATTCAGAAATATTAAAATGTATCACATGTTGCAGCTGCTTTCAAACAGAACTGCTTTTAGATAAGATTTTGTAAATATTATCCTGCCACATATTAACATTTCCATCTCAGTGATTTAGTTTTGATGTTGTTTTCACTAGAATGAAAGCAACATCATTTGCATGTTGGCAGTTTCTATGGTAATAAAAGGTAAAAATTCTTCAGATAAATACGGTGTACCCTGGAAAATGTGGTTGATGGTTGGCTATGGCCTGAATGATATTTGAGGTCCTGAACCCTCACTCCTCCTGCTCTGAACTATGAACATTATCTCAGGGTCATATGTGTAATTTTTATCCAGGTGTTGACCCTGAAATGGCCCAAATATGTCCCCGGTAACTGGTGCGGTGGCTTTTCTTTATTCCCTTTGTCTTTATCTTTTTTCGCTCTCTCTTGCCTCCTCTCACTTAATTCTTTCAGCCTGTTACAAACTGTTTCTTTCTGTTTTATCCTTGTCTCTCTTTCTCTCCCTCTCATCTGTCTGTCTTTATCTTCTCTCACCCGTATGTGTTTTGCTCTCTGTTCTCTATAACAATATAGTGCACTCCAATTTGCTCTACTGGCAATAAAGACAGATGAAAACATGAGTGAGGAATTGGCTTGTTGGTGCATCCTCTGCCTCACAACCCCCAACCCTCCCCTGACACACCCCCCCCCCCCCCCCCCCCCCCCCCCCCGTGTCACAGACTGTTACCTGGCAGTCTGCTCAGCAGAGATGTGATTGTTGGAGCAGCTCAAGCAGAAGTAACACTAAAAGGCTTTTAATCTTTATAAAATCCTCCCTTTCTTATTGGAACTTTTTTTGTAAAAGAAAATTGAACATCCATTATCTGGGTGCGGTGTGTGGAGAGTAGAGAGGAGTTTTTTATTTTTTTTTGGGTGAAAAGCACATGAGGGTACTGTGTGAGGTGTGCATTGTGTTCCCGCATGCATTTTTGCATGTGCGTGTGTGTCACAGAGGCATTTTGAATTATGCTTTGCTCTCAGCAATGTCTGTAATTAGCAGTAAAAACCCCAGTGATATGGCCTGGGCTGCTTTTCAAGGTTATTCACTCGGTCTACTAAACTCAAGGAGTCTGTCTGCCCCAATAATCCTCATGTTCTCCAGTCTGAATAAAGTTGTTTTTAGCTTAATTTTCTTTAGAGTGATTGCAAGTGTCTCCTCATGGTTAGTTTTATATTCATTGCATATTAAATTTCATAATCTATTCTTCAAATGGATTTTTGGTATGCATTTAGATGGTGTATCCTTGTTTCTGTACTTTGAATGACCTGTGACCTTCCTCCATATATTCCCTCTCTCAAATCACCTCAACTGTGGTTTCTGTTTCATTCATCAAATATGCATCTCATTGAGAGAATTAATAATTTATTATTACAATTCAGAATCAGACATCAGACAATCACCATGAAATAATAATTTTCCATTTGCTCACGGCACATTGATAATTCATATTTTCTCCACACTTCACCACTTCACACTCTCCTCTCATTTCCCTCCTTCTCCTCTTTTTTTTTTCTTTTTCCCTCTGATCAACTCAACACCTGGTGAGGGACCGAGGCTGTGTCACTGTCTGTCCTGTTACCATGGTGATTAGGAGGTTAGGAGCCCCAGAAGGGCCCCTAATAAGGAGGAAACGGGGTGTGAAATTAAGGTTGTAGGACAAATATAGCATCTGTTTTTTAAGCGAGGCTTCGAAGATGGTGGTTTAATGTAAATGAACAGAAAAATACAAACAGCAGGTGGTTTGTACAGTAGTTGCCTTCAGGTCAATAAAATATGGGTTTGAATGTTTTTTCCTAACTTAGTGTATGTCCAGGTTTCTCTCAACAAAGTTAATTTACATTTCATTTAATTTCACTTGGCCTTTTCCCTAAAGCATGTACAGAGATTGGACTACAGATAAGCCTTGACTACTCTTCCTTATTTCTCATTAGGGTCTTCAGTGTTTTATGTTTTGGGTCAAAGATTTTTATCCCTTAGGAGGCTTATTGCAGCCACGCTCCTCAGGACACTGCCATACTTTTGTGTCTCACTGGGCACATTAGTGGCAGGCTCAATGTAAACACCTGTAACAGTGTCATGCTTCATTCTGTTGCCCATGTTCCCCATGAGGTGAAAAACCATCACGGAAACCTTTTTCTTCTATAATAGGACCTTTTAATACGGCAATTCAACAATTCTGTTGTCTTATCTCGGCATTCTTTCTCTTCTTAATTTTCTATTCTTGTAAAGGGCATGTCCCTTCTATTAACACATTCATTCTTATTATAAAATGATTAGTTAAAATACTACACATCTTATGAAGTGAATTAAACCAGATAATAATGTAATTTCAATTTACATCAAAATGTATAAATCTAAATCTAATAGATTTAGTACTTTTAATAAATTTTGACATTCATTTTTTTTAAACATCTGGATCGATACAGAGGTTGTCAGCTACAATGTGAGCATAATGGTGTGATTAGTGTTTGAGAGGTTGTCATAAACACTTAGCTGACACCGGATGTTAACAGACCACTGTGCAATATTATCAGCCGTAAAATCAATAGATAGGACAGAAAAACTTTCTGCCAAACAAAACGTCACTGACTGTAACAGGAAGTCTCAACCTTTGTGGTTCTTTATAATTTCAGAAGGGGCTACGTGGGATGCACCTAATGTTAACAGGGCCATTTCCCTTAAGATACATGAATGAATAATACTGGACAACTAGTAAAGGTTTGAAGCATTGGGGTCACACTCAACAAAAGACTGATACTTGTATTCTTTGATGAAGATGGAAGTAAACTCATTTTAAACTGCAGCTTTTGTCAACTGTAACTCCATTCCTTCAATCTGGCTTCCCCACAGGGGTTTTAGTTTAGGCACACACAACATATTAAGTGTTGTTTTTCTCTTTGTCAAATTGCAACCCGATGCCATTAAATAGCGTGAATGTGATTTTAAGATGCTGATTTTACGACACAAATATTTGATCAAAATCCAATAAAAGTGCAATAAAAGACAATCAAAAAGTCTTTATTGACCCCTTGTGTGTAATGTATCATCTTCATCTTGGTAAAAAAAACAAAAACACAACTAAAAATAGTTTGTTAGTTTTGTTCATAATACTCACGGCAGATAAAGCAGCAATGCCAAAGTATATTTCTCAACTGTAAAATCTCCTGCTTGGCACATCTTTTCAGTCCTTATCAAAAATGTCTTCATATCAATATCATATTTCCTATCAATCAGTGTTTTCCTTAAAAATCCTGCATTGATTGGTCTCTATAACCTGTGCCTCCTCTTTTCATCACAGTTTTTCTGTCAAAGAGGGCCTGCGACATTTTGAATGTTTCGTAGTTTGCAACATATTGATTGAGAAAAAAAATGCTTATTTAAAGTTAAAACTACAAGTGAGAGTTGCCCATCTGCAGCGCGTTGCCTCGAGATGTTGCTTGTCCGCGATGGCCTTAATGCTGTTGGACAGGTATGGGATTGTGAATCAGTGGCCACCAGTGGAGGCTGACCCCAGCTGTCTACTTGCTCATCACTGGGTGCTCAGATTCATTTGTTCAATTCCTGGATGCCTGTCTTTCCCTGAGGGCAATACGCAGCATGCCCTGGCTCTTTGGCTCACAAAGGGATTGCCTCAGAAAAAAAAAGCAGACGTGGGAGACGGGAGAAGCAGACCACGTGTGTGTGACTGTTTGATGTTTCAGATCTCTGTTTCAGTCTGTACGGTCTGCTACATTAAGATTTCTGCCCATGCAAAAGACAGGCCGGGGCTTTGTCTTCTTGTCTTCTGAGTGTGTGTTCGTGTGCGTGTGTGTGTGTGTGTGTGTGTGTGTGTGTGTGTGTGTGTGTGTGTGTGTGTGTGTTTTGACATTTGTCATAAGTATGTTTTTGTGTGATTCTGCTGGTGTGAACTGTTTGAGGAAGTTCACAGCAAAACGGGCAGGAGAATGGTGGGGGGTATCAAAGTCTTAACCCCACTATCCCACTGCATTAATCATAACCTGCTTATAATCCAAGCCTGCTGAGCCCCAAACACTGCCTCTTTGGTTTCTGCGTGTGTGTGTGTGTGTGTGTTTGTGCACATGTTGATACCACAATCAGCAGGGAATGCTTGTTAATAATACATTTAAAGCTTTCTATCTGTGTTCTCTTGCTCTTATCTTCTTTTCGGCCTCGAATGCTTCACTGTCTTTTTGTATCCCCTCCCCCTAACTCCCCCGCTCTCTTCTGTTCTGCCTGGAAGTGGCTTTAACTGTTGATGGTCAATGGGATGCAGCAGCACAGCTTGAATTTCCACCAGTCTACCATGCTGCTCCTGTTGGTCTTTTGATTCACGGGGCAAGTAATGATTATTTTTATCATTGATTAATCTCAGGACTATTTTCTTGTTTAATTATTTACTTTATAAGATGGCAGAACATATGAAAAATGCCCCTTACATGCTCCCAGAGCCCAAGGCTACATCCCCAAATTGCGTGTTTTGTTTGAATAACGGTACAAAACACAAGGATTATCAGTTTATTGCCTTAAAAGACAAATTCACTTCTGAGAAGCTGGAACTATGAATTTTCTGTGTGTTTTGCTTGAAAAATGATTAATCAGAATGATTATAATTTAAGTTCACTAATTACCAAATCGATTTATCAATTAATTGACTAATCACTTCACCTCTTTAAACATTGATTAATCTGTCAATTAATATTTTTATTAGTACATTAACAATTCACTGTATAAAATATCAATTTTCTACTGTCTACGCTGAAATTTTCATTTTTTAAAAAATTCCACTGAATAAAAGCCAGAAAAATAGAAAAACTTAGAAAGTGGAACCACCAAATCAAAATCTATCTCAGTTAATTTTCCATCATTTTACTTATTGATTAAATGCCTAATCATTTCAGTAGTATTTTGTTTGTTTGTGTTGGAGACTGCGACAGACTGATTATCTCAAAAGAAATCACAGAGGTGATTGTGATTTGAAATACTGCAGACCTTATAATTTACTGCTGATGGCAATGGGCGTCACTGTAGCTGTGTGTGTGTGTGTGTGTGTGTGTGTGTGTGTGTATGTATTCATGTGATACTGTATTTATGTGTGTGTCTGATACTGTATGTCTTTGAGTACCCCCAGTAATGCACCAAGGACTGGCTGTGCCTCCTCTCCTCCTGCCATATCACACAGATTGCCTAAGATAGCACATCTCTGTGTCGACCCCCGCTGAGCTGACTCTGCAGCAGGCCGTCCCATAATATCAGATTTTTATGCATCCCTCTAATGCTGCCCGTAAATGTGCCACTCTTTTATCCTCCCCTCTGCTTTCTTTTATCATTAGCAGGACCTACCAGGGGGAAATCTGTGAAGCAGGTTGAAATGGGTGTTACTCTTTATTTTTGCCCTTGTGTTCATGTGAAATCTCACACACATGTGCTCTCACACTAAGAGACACACACACAGGGTGTATAAATGCTGATGTCAACCTCTGGAGCTATACAGTTGCTCTTTCGATGTGATACTGTGTATAAGTTTTCCACTAGCCTGCACTGTGGTTTTAGTAGAAAATGAAGATGTCTGTTAAAACCATATTTTCAGTATTTTTACTCCCGCTGTTCAGGTTTTACTTGCTGATCAAGTACTCCATGTAAGAAAAAGTATCCTTTAATTGCCAAAAAAAGAGAAGTTAAGGAAGTAAAATCACCAAGTGTAACCAATTTTAATGATTTTGTGACCTCAGGGGGAATTTCATGGTAGAAAACAAAAAAATTGCAAAAATAATGTTTTTGTTTAGACTTTGATTACAAAGGATTAACTTATCCACCATTTATCAAAGACTCTTTCCAGCCACATTCTCTAGTAGTTCCTCAGCCTTGGTCCACCAGGCTCCCACTATATCAAAGGGTGATGAACCTGATTAATCCCATGTTTTGTTCATCTCTGCATTTTAAGAGGAAATTGTGACTTCACTGCTCAGATGATTTGTCTGTGTGAGATGTCCTCAGATCCAGTCGTAGCCGACTGATTTAAGCCTTTCTGAAATATCAAATATGTTTGAAATTAGCAGCCCAACGTCTGCACAGATCCTTAGCAACAGTGTCCGGATCACAAACAAAAGAGTTACCAGGGGAAGGCTGACTTTAAAGTGTGGTTTAATAGACCAAATGTATGTATCAGCCTTGTTTGTTGCTTGCATTGGTGTTGCATTGGATTGAGTGAAATCCTGTGAGATTAGAGATCTTGGTTCAAGTAAAACAACTGCAGTAATGGCAGGGTAGTGCTTTATTACTAAAGGCGTAGTTAAACATTTTGGGTGAATATACTTATTTGCTGTCCTGCTGAGATTTACAAGAGCAGATCAATACCTCTCTCATGTCTGTATGCTGAATATTAAACAGCAAGTCAAGTCACCGCTTCCGGCCAAGGAAAGTCCAGCACATTAGACCCTAGAAAACATTAAGTAAACTGTACATTAAGCAAATGAGATATAACGTGAGCTTTAGACGCTGGTAGGAAGTGTTTATGTTAAGATAAGCTAAATCATATGTAGTGTTTAGACACGAGAGTGATATCGATCTTCTCAACTTATTCACTGTGAGACGGCGAACAAGCATTTCCCAAAATGTCTAACCATTCCTTCATGTATATGAATTCCTATTCTTGCCAAATCATGTTGGTGTGATTAAATAAATGGCAGAGAAACACCCAGTCTGTGAAACCCATCTGTGTATATGCAGTTTACAGGATCAGTTCGGATTGTATTCCTCTTGTCTGTCCACAGGTTAGTTGGTATCATAGATTCCTTAAATGGCTCAAAGAACAACAGTGACACTGCTCTAGTGGTATTTTATTTCTGTTTCTTCTCATAACATTCTCATTTTTGTTTGTCTGTTCATTACTTCAGTACCTACAAGCTGGTTGACAGCCAGTGTGTGTGTGTGTGTGTGTGTGTGTGTGTGTGTGTTAAAACAGAGTTTTCTCCCCAAAGGAGATGTCTTGTTCTTTTATTTCTTGGATTCACAACAAAACCCCGGGGAGCCACACTGGTATTTCCATGCTGGGCTCCGAACGACATACGAGTGCTGGTCGAGGCCGGCATCAGCTCAAACACTCACATGCCAGCACATTCACATGTAATGACTCACTGTGTGTGTGTGTGTGTGTGTGTGTGTGTGTGTGTGTGTGTGTGTGTGTGTGGGTGGTTGCTCATATATGTGGGTGAGATGGACTAATCTGTACTTGATATGTTCTGTCTTGCAATGAAAGCTCTCGGCCAGAAATTACCATACATCTATCAGCAAACGCTCTCATCTCTCAAACATGGAGATAGGGCTAAGCTCTCTTGTTGTAATGAAGTATGTGAACAAGTGTTTGTGCCTGTAGAAGTGTTGCAAGAAACACTTGACTTTTTGTGCCACAGTGCCAGTGAGGCCTCTCTTTTATGTCATGTGTTACGGTCTAGACGAATCCATGGCTCCACTCCAGCTTTTTTCCCCATACTGCCCCCCTCATTACTTTTCTTTTTCTATTTTTCTTTTTCTATTTACATTTCAAACTCTGGTGCTTTCCCCTTCCATCATTCTCTCGCATCGCACCCTATGGTTGCATCCCATGGCACCCAGGGGAACAGTGGTTCTCTAACAACCTTTACCCCAGGCCTTGTTGTAGACACATTTATTATGCAAGCCATGCTGCATATGACCTAGCTCCTGTGGAATTAGCATTGATGTGGGTAATATGGCAGTGAGTAAAGGTTTAACAGTGACCCTTTAGCCATCTGTGATAGTGTTTTGCTAATTAGCTTACCACTGATGTCTCTCTCTCTCTCTCTCTCTCTATCTGTTGGTCAGTCTCAGTCAGTCTCATGCATGTATGCACAAACACACCGTGGACTCCTATAGCTATTAGCAGTGGTAATGGATCGGGTCCCGGTTAAACTCCTGGACATTAATTGTTCAGTTGAACAGTAATGGGAAAGATAATGGTCTACTTTTCTACAGCTTATTAAATAGAAAAATAAAGGGAGTGCTTTGCTATGTAGCTTTCAGTAGGAACACATCTGGAGTCGGCTGCTACCAATGTCCCTACCTTTGTTTTGTATTAGAAACTGTTGTTATAATATTGGACACCCTATCTTCTTTATTATTATCTCCCTTGTTCTTTCCTTTTCACACTCTGTCTTGTGTGAATCTGTTAGTGCCACCTCATCCACAGTTGGGGTAGAGAGAGAGAGATCAGAGAGAGCTGCACGTTGGGAGGAAAGAAAACCTTTTTAGTTTTTTGCAAGTTGGCAAAAATGGAGACAAATAGCGAAACCAGTCAAACTCAAACATCGAGTGACACATTCACTGCTGCACTGCAGCTTAGACACTTAGTTGAATTTAGTTTGATAATGACCAGTAGAATAGCTATTTTACCCAGTGTTCTCTGTCAAGTTACAGCTAATTTAAAGTTTGTATTGACCAGATGGATCTCATTGGTAATCAATGACAGTGATCAGATTGCAGAATGTGCCATAGAAATGATGAAGTATTTGTTTTTTCACACAGAAAAGTGATGTTATGACCATGGGGTCTTGTTAATGAGCATTTTTGTGGCAGTTTATGCATGTCAGACGAGTTGAGTTTTTGTGAGATGATCCCTTTAACCACACGTTAGAAAAAAAAAAAAAAAAAGCCGGTTTCTAGTCAGAGCCTTTAGGAGAATAAATGGCCACATTTCTTTACATTCTGCCTGTGTGAAGGACAGTTGGGTTAGAGGCTACCTTACTTAAAATGTACAGAAAAGGCCTCTCTGTCCTCCCCTTGCTCTTTATTTGAATCACACCTCCATCTCTCTGACAGCACACATCTGTCCCTGTCACTGCTCATACCATCAGTATGAATAATAACCTGTGAATGAGCTCTGCACAGACCGATAACATGTAACAACTTTCTAATTTCCCTGCCCTGGGCACTGTCACCTTACCTGGCCATCATCTGCATAACAGAACACCCTGGATACCCTTGTGTAGGTGGATTTGTGGTGCACCTGCGGATTATTTTGGATGTCAACTGTGTCCACACCATTCCTCTAGCTCTAATCATAAAGCCCTAGCAGGCAGAGGCTGCATGCCCAGTGGCCATGAGGGCAGAGGAGGCCACTATCCTAAGGCCAGCCCCGGGGCTTTCTGGCCTACCATGACACTGACAAGGTGGAGGGAATGAAGTATGGAGTTTTGCTGTATAAGGACTGTGGATGCCTACTGTAGTACTGGAAACAGTTCAAATCAGGTCACGGTGCCTAAAGATGTACAAGCCTGAAATATGTCAATCCACCCACAGAGGAGGAAAACAAACTCAGCTGTGATGATTTCCTTCATTGCAAACTGTTGGCAGATGGTTTCAACTGAGAAAGATTATAGTTTCAACATTGGATTTATTAAAATGAAACACTATTCAAATGTCTGGAAAATGAATGAATGAAACTAATGATGTGAACTAATGGTAAAAAATTGATCAAATGTAAAGCTAAAGTTGGCTTGCAGGAATGAGCTTTTGGCTCTCTTCCCTTTGCACATAACAGACATTCTGTTTCACAGAAAAGCCGTGTGTATTCAGGAAACATGTTTCCCTTTGGTCTCTTTCTCTTCCCCTCTTGTCTCTGCTCCAGCTGTCTTAGTGTGCCTGATCTTTCTCTGATCATCCTGTTAATCTGGGAGCTTTCCACTGTAACCGAGGGCTCCACAGACCAAGTTGCACCTGTGTCTAACATTTATGTTTTTTCAGGGGGCATGGTTTGCAGAAGGTGTGACAAGAGCCTAGTTTAGTCTAAATTGACACGAAGCTTGAGCAGTGGAGGTGTCTCTTCAAAGTGAACCGGAGAGTGGACATTGCAGATGAGGGTGAATTTTGTTCATGTTGAAATTAAGCGAAAGAAGACAAGTTGATAACTCCCTAGAAAAACAAAAGTGGAAAGGCATGCAGGAAGCTCAGAGAAATGATCTTGCTCAACAGTGCGTTGGATTGTGTTTCGATAAAACCGGCCATTTGAAACAGACATTTCTTAAAGTGCTGACTGGCGATCTATGGAATCAATATGTCCACTCTTACACATATTTTCTGCTTCATGTTTTCTGGCATTTCATCAGGACACAAATGATGAAAGTTTTAAATGAAGTGTTTGTACTCTAATCTGTGTAGGTGATTAAGAGGAACTCCTGTACACAGCGAAGCTTCTGCAGGAGAGTATAGGTTAAAACAAACAAATCAGTTAATTGTTACACTGTATTTTGGGCAACTGCATTGTCACAAACTGTAGTCCTGAGCAAAACACTCGTGATAATTAATGACACAACTAATGGCTTGTGGTCATTCACTTTATTTTAACTCATGTCTTGAAATGAAAATACTTTTCTTCTGTGGTGGTCTGTGACCACTGTAATTTTGTAAATTCTCCAGTGCACCTGAAATGCTTATCTTGGAAACATGACAAGCAAGAAGCTCTCAGAGTTACAGCCACAAATGATGTCATGATTAGACAGATAGCCGCAGATGGTAGATAACCCACAGCAAGGCCATGCTGAGATTAAAGATTAAGATTGAGATTAAAAATGTAAAACACGAGGGCTCAGGGCTTGATCTTCCTATTATTTGCATAGTTGCATATATTCTCTTCACAAACGCTTTTTCACATTCAGACACACACACCACTGTGGGCTTTATCATATTTGCTGAATAGCTTATTTAGCGAGGATTAACATCAAAGATCCACCAACGAGATCAATGTCATCTCAAAGAAACTGAAAGGTTCTGAAAAAACCTCTGTTTCCCAGAGAGAGAGAGAGAGAGAGAGAGAGAGAGAGAGAGAGAGAGAGAGAGAGAGAGAGAGAGAGAGAGAGAGAGAGAGAGAGAGAGAGAGAGAGAGAGAGCATTGAAGTTGTTTGTTGCTGGTCCTGTGATTCTCTCAGCCGCTGCCAGCTCCCATTCCATACCTTTAGTACTGTGTCGATAAGAGGAAGAGGCGGCAGCACCCTCCATAGACTGCTGAACAGAACAATCCAATATGAGCCATAGCTGTAACGCCAGGCATCGATGGGTGCGCCACCACAGCAGCCTGTCATTCTGGTCCAGGTCCATGGTCAAATTGGCCTCTTTAAGTCCCATTTTTCATCATTAGTTTAAGACATAAAACTGATCTAAGTAAAGCTCAAAGTGTTAAAAGTCAATTTCAGGTCCGACCTGATAGATCGTCCTGTGCAGTTACTAAGGGAACAGAAAAGGGTTAAGAGGTTCAGAAACTCTCCTGGTGGGTTCCAGTTTTTTGTGATAAAAGCACATGGGAGACATTGGTGTTGTATTTTTCTATCATAGCATTTACGTGCACACAAGTCTCCCTGTTACGTTTGGGTTTTTGGAGTATTCGGATTTTGTTATGTCCATCTAAACACCATATGCTACTTTAAGAAATCTGGATATGCCTTCACTTCTGTTTTGAGAAACCTGTATATGCCGGCTGGAGTGGGATACTGTGACATGTAAATACCTTACCTGCGTTACTTCTGCTCATCCTCTGCCATGTCTGCAAGTGTGTCCTCAACTCAAATTACTTTACTCTGCGTCACAAAAGATTATGATTAACAATGTGAATTAAAAAAAAGAAAAGCTCAAATAAAAGAGAACGTGAGAATGGTAATGATTAGTTTTATTGCTGCTCTCATTTCCATTACTTACTATGAGATGGAGAAGCTAAGTCCAGGAGAGGGGTATCTGCTGCAGAGTCCAGGCAGTCAGAAACCAAACTGATTTTAATTGTTAAACTCAATCGGTACAGAAATGACAGATTTGCTGGATTTGGAGCGGTCAAAGAAAAAAACCCTGCACTGACACAGATGATCTGAAATCTGGATAATATTTGAAGCATTAAAACAGGAATATGAATAACAAGGCTTCTCTGTGGTTCATGTACATGTTGTATCCCAAATATTAGTAAAATCAGGATACTAATTTGTATTTAAAGATACTCATCAACAAGCGTAGTTAGAAACTTCAATATTTATCTTGAAGTTAAATTGCTGAACAGACAAGTGTAAAGTGTTGAAGCACTCAACTGCTGTTCCCATTGCTGTCGACTTAAATTTTCAAATCCCACGTGAAAGATAACAGAGAGAAACTAACTGATTTAGTGAAAGAGTTTGTACATTACCATTTTTCTTTTAAAACCAGGGCCTTTCTGACATAGATTTCCTTTTTAGTTTACATTCCAAATCAAACATTAGAAATATCAATCCTTATGTAGTCGCTCTTTCCAATGTGATATGCTAAAAACACAAATTCACCATCTTCAAAAGTCCAGCTTTTAGCAGTTGACGAGTGTATGCAAATGCTTTTCTCTGTGTGTGTGTGTGTGTGTGTGTGTGTGTGTGTGTCCGTGTGTGTGTCTGTACATTGTGTTGTTCAGCAACACAAGCTGAAGGGCAAGTTAGAAAATTGATGGCTTGCTCTAGGCAGAGTGAATGGGTTTAGAAGTAGCATTTCCAATAATGCATTTTTTCTGGCTTCCCCGAAAGAGGGTAAAAAGAATAGGGAGTTTGAAATGGTGTATTTTGCAGTTATTTTGCAACATGGTTATTGAGTACAACCTGTCTGTGCTTCTTCTACAGGCTGAACTATTATTATACTGTAAATACTGCAGAACTTTTTGCTTTCAGAGATGACGTTATGTGGAAACGTGGACCATCACAGTGATGAAATTTAGCCTTCACTTTTCATTGCTCTATAGCACAAATCAGCCCGAGGCCTCTCACTATAAAGCACAGAGCCATTGAACTAGTATGGCAAGTTGACACTGAGGATGAGCCCTTCAGTGAATATGTGCTCGCGAAAAGAACACACTGGGATTTTAAAAAACTCAAGAGAGGTGTTCGAGGGCTTTGACAATGTGGTGAAATGACAGCTACCACTTTGCATTTAAAGGAGTAAAATGTGTCTTTTGGCTCCCTCCACAGTAGCTTCTGATTTCTGTCTGACATGCAACAAAGAGCCATTGATATGTTGCTTGGGAAAAGAACACACTGGGATTTGAAACCTCAAGAGAACCATTGGAGGGTTTTGACAATGTGGTGTAATGACTGCATTTAAAGGAGTAAAGTATGTCTTCTGGCTTCCTCCACAGTAGCTTCTGATTTCCGTCTGACATGCAACAAAGCACTATTGATCCTAAGGGGAAGGAGGCAGAGGAACAAAACCTCTTCTTCATCTCATGCTATGTAGGGGTCTCCGGAAGCCAACACTCACCCCCTGCCACCACAAACACACATATGTACAATTACATGTGCACACAGCCACTTCATGATAAAAGACAGTGTATGAAACTCTTGAGGGAACTGAGGGCTTAAGCCACTGAATAAATGACAGGTAATTTTCAGTTGAGAGTGGAGCGTGCAGACAAGTGAGGCGATCAATCACTTTGGCGATCACCCATGCAGATTTCAGTCCTCCCTGGCATCATCAAGGCTGCTGACATCGATAGAGCAAGACAAGATGGCTTGACAAGTTTGTGTGAGAGAGCGAGACAGAGGTGTGTGCTGTGGATATGTGGAGATAGCACATTAATCGATCTCCGATAAAAATGCATAAAATGCTTTCTTTGTTCAGGCTACGGAATTATTTCTGCTAAGTAGGTAGCATTTACTTTTTTTGTGAGATATGTGAAAAGCATAGGGCAAGTTTTTCATGGATTTTTTTTTTGCCCCCCCCAAGTGTGTCTGAGATGGCCACAGCTGGAGAAAAGTGGACCTATTGATCCCGGGAGTTTCATTTTTCAAACTTAGTCATCTTTCAGAGCCGGCTTCGATTTTTGAAAAATATACAGTGTGCTTTTCAAATAACTTTATGGCCCTTTTTGTACAGTGGAGAGATGTGAAGAATGTCGGGCTAGGTGGTAGTTGGTGAAAGTGGATGAACATACTCCTACTAAGGCAGACCGGAACTCATTACTTTGCTTTAGTACACATTTATACAAGGGCTGCAAGTAACAGTTATGTATTCCTATTGTCGATTAGTGTGCTGATTAATATTTTTAATGAATTGTTCATGCTATAAAATGTAAGAAAATAGTGAAAAATGCTCCTAAGAACTTCCCAGAGCACAAACAAATATCTTGTTTTGCCCATCAACAGGCTAAAAAAAAGATACTTCATTGACAAAACAGAGAAGTGCAATAATTCAACACATTGAAAAGCTGAAAACTATTTGGCATTTTGGTCTCATAAATGACATAACAATTATCAAAATTGTTGGGGATTAATTGTCTGTTTAAAGCATATTTGACTGCACCACCAGTGTCCCCAGATACAATCACTTTCCATTTTAAATGTCAACCTTTTGTCAAACATTACAATTAGCGCTATGACTAATGGTTATTTACATTAACAATTAATCGTTTTTTGCATAAAATGTCAGAAAAAAGAGGGAAAAAGAGGACATTTTCTTCTAGCCCAAGGTAACATATCAAAATTGATCATTTTGTGCGACCAACATGGTAGAAGCTGCAAATGTTTGGTGGTTTGATTTGGTGATTATTTTTCTGTTGGTCAACAGATCGTTCCAGTGACAATTCCCTCAAAATTTAACTTAACACAAAACTAAAACTATGACACTGTTTCTTTAAAGGAAAGTTATTGTTTGAAAAAAAGACACCACTTTACTCATCTCTGTCACTAAATAACACTCACTTGATTTGCCTGTGCTTGTCCCCAGTGAGCTGCTTGTCTGTATTAATAGTGTGAGAGCGTGGCCGCCTGCGTTCTTTGTATCACACGCTGACCTTTTGACCGTGCTGTGATTCGCCAACAGTTTTCCAGCTCAAAATAATGAGCAGGACAGAGGTTAAGAAAGGGAAGAAGACGGTGAGAGAGTGGCAGATGTGTTGGCTACTTACACTAAACCCTCAGAGAGAGAGAGAGAGGGAAAGAGACAGAGAAAGACACACAGATGCTTTTCGTTTACGCAAACAAGAAACCGACTGTCCGCAGCACGGCATCATGGGTAGTCAAGTGGTCAGGGAGTGTTTATGTCATTGCTGACAGTTGATGCCCGGTGTTGCCCAGCAGCAGATCACATCAACACCACACAAACATGAAGACCCCTGGTGGTGGTTAAAGGTCTGCTTAGTGTGAGGACTTGACAACACACACACACACACACACACACACACACACACACACACACAGCCTATCCTTCTGTTGTGACCTGACTTCCACATTGAGACTCTTCTGTGAGGGCATGAGTGGGCGTCAAACAGCAGCCTGTCCTGTCTTCACCTTAAGTTTGAGCGTAAACAAAAATGACTTCTGACTGAGCATTTAAACCGTCTACCACTGAGGGGTTTAATCGTGTCCGCCATGTCTGCATATTAAATTAAGATTGCAGACCCATTTGGACATGAATGTAGCACCACTATATAATGAAAACAACACACTGAGTCACTTTGAGAGGTTTACGGTTCATTAAATAAAAATGAATTCTTGAGAATATCATTTCATTTACTTTGAAGACGTGATGGAGACAGAAGAACCTACGTTTCAGAGCAGTTCTTGCAACTTCGCATGCAAAGCTACTGGATAGGCAAGAAGATGGATTGTTAATAGAATGTGTTGTAGTGTATTCAGTAATCATTATTAATCTGTGTGTCGGCGGATTCTTTCTCAGCTCGGCCCAGTGTTCATAAAGCTTGGTTAATTAGACTGATTGATTAGATGGTGGTGATTCAGAGCTCTCATCAGAGCTCTCATCAAAGCTCCTCATCCCGTCAGGCCTCTAATAAGATCAGATTGCTCTCATATTCACGTACTCCCCTGCACACCCACACACACATACACACCTTCACACAGAGACACACGCGCACAGACACACACTCATGGCTTGTTTGGCCTGTCACACCACCTCTCCATCTTTCTCACTGCCTGTCTGTCACATCCATATTCAGACAGGATTTACAGGCATGAAAGAAGCAGTCAAGCTTGCCAAAGCAATACACTGCAGACTAGAAGCTACATTATGTTAACATAAAAAGATTGCAAATCTCTCATTCCCCGTCACCCCCTCCTCCCCCTCCCCCTCCCTCTCCTTCTCCCTTGTCTCTCACTGTGATCCATCCTGTGTTCCTGTCTCATCACATCTCATAAATATGACTAGTCCCACTGTTTAGCCAAGGAAAACATCACACTGGATAGCTGGAGACCAGGAACCTCACATCTGTCTAGACTCAACTGTGTACTTGGCCTGGGTGTGTGCTGCATGTGTCTTCCTGTATGCCTGTGTGGAGGTTTTCATGTCTGTATGTGAAAATAAAAAAAGCATGCACATATCTTTGTTTCTCTGTAGACCTAAATGTGAACCAGCTTTTGCTAAAGCTTTAGTTGCAGATCAATACACATGCACAGCTCCAAGCGAACCCGCCCTGCACTTAGCGAACAGAGCCTGCTCATCAGAACGGAGACAGCACAGTAAAGAGACTCTCCCTCGCCGTAGTAAAACTTTATGACTTTCTGTGTTGCTTTTGTCTCCAGGCATCAGATCTTACAGAGGATGATAAGTATTAATTTAGATTTTTGCCAGATCACCAGTCCTTCGCGTCAATACAGCCCATCTGAGCTCTTTAAAAAGAGACAAAGTTTGGTATGTGTGTGTGTGTGTATTACAAGACTGTGATGAAGCCACTGCAGTGTCACCCAGAAGAGAGTATTTATGGAGAAAATGATTACCTTGGAAAGACAGAACTTTGATGAAAATTGTCCTGCTTAAATTTGTACCTTGCAGGCCTGCAGTTGGTGTCCTTATTTATGGGTAATATTGGAAATCAGTGAAATGATTTCGTTGACGGAGAGCTTTCAAAAAGTCTGCGTTCAGACACACAACAATACTGCATGAAATAAAACACCACTGCGTTGGCAGGGAGCTTCGGCAAATAAACGCAAAATTGCTATGCAACATCTTCCAGGAAGAGGTTCTGCGTTCGGTCAATCAAAAACATTCAAGCACATGATTGCCACGGTGATAACTTTCCAGAGTTGTTAAATCCTGTCTCATAGTATTACAAACTCCTGTGCAGTGCTTTGGTGCCTGATAAGACTTCAAACTAGATGTCTTCAGGTACAGGGGACCTGAGTTATTATATCGCTGCTCTTTTTCACAGCGGCTGTGCTTAGGTTATCTTTGGGTTGGGTCTGGCTGCTCTCAGCTGCCCCATTTGATCTTTTTTCAAAATTAATTTATGCACATTCGATTTTGGTAGATTCTCTGCCCCCAAACCCACGAACCTTTCATTTCATTGTCCCAGCAGTAACTGACTCAGCAGGGACATGACATTGTTTTAAAGCAGGGCTGTCTCTGGTTTACTGCCTGCTAAGTGTGAGAAAGAAGGTGAAAAAAGCTGTTCAAATGTAGAAATAAATGAATAAATAACTATAAAAGGATGATGATTGTGATCATGATAAATGATCTTTGCAGCATCCTTTCCATGGTCCAGATGACAAAATTCTCCATGTTGTTGAATGTTTGGTGAATCCATACTGATGCTGCCAACTCTTGTTTGAGTGACAGTTGTGCAGTCGCTGGCAAACAGTAAAACACAACTCTGCATGTGTTTCTTTTCTCTGTCTCTGAGTTTTCTGGCTTGTCACCTTCCAGGCACAGCTGGATCGCCGGTCTAGCTCCAGCTGGCGATGAGAGAACAAGTTTTAACTTCTGTTACCTTTTACCTTTTCCTGGCAACTAAGTGTATTTTTTTATTATGTATGTGTGTGGGATCTATCCGTTTTTTTATTTTATTTTGTGGGTGTGTATGCGTGATTGTGTATCGTTGTCAGAGTTTCAAACATAGATAAGTGCGTCTGCCTTCCACACACTCCCTAAACTGACTTTACTTGTGTGTGTGTGTTTGTGAAATATGCATAAAGGAAAAAATAAAAGACAGGACAAACGGGAGGAAGTATTCTTGCTGTGTTGTTTTTGTTGCTGAGAATCGGCTTGTTTTAAATAATGGAGGAATGTAGAACTTCAGTGGGAGGGAGGGATGAAAGGCATGAACTGCAATCCGCTCTGGTCTTCCTGGGTTTCCATCTCTTTTGCCTGTGTGTTTGATGGAGTCAAATGAGTCGTATGATAGACGATATTGACAAGCTTAAATGCCCTTATTGGATGAGAAGTGGCCCCTGGGTGCTGCCCCAGCGTTTTGTAAGAACAGGCCGCCAGACGAAAACCACACACTCACATATAGCACTACCCCTTTTTGCTAGCACAGCACTCTCAACAATTACCTTCCAGCTCTTTAAAACACACACACACACACACACACACACACACACACACACACACACACACACAAAGGCTATCTTTATGACTGCAGCATTTCCACCATTCCAGCCCACTATTTTTTTTTTTTTTTTCTGCTTTCCTTACCTCCTTCACCCAGAGACCATTAAACCAGATCCCTTCTAAAAGGCTTTAAGGCCTCTCTTGGCTAGCCACTTCTTCTCCAAAGCTCTGCCATGGCTCTTTTCATGTTTTTAAATCAAAGTCCATGAAAGGTTGAGGGGGAAGAGGGGGAAGCAAAGAGAAATTTGGGACGGGTTTTTGTGTTTGTGGGTTGGAGACAAATCTTAGCTACAAACCCATATGGTCTTACTCTCTCACTCACACACACACACACACACACACACACACACACACACACACACACACACACACACACACACACACACACACACACACACAGGCTTAATCTGATATGGTACATGCCCTCCTGGCTTGTTCTGCTCTGTTGGGATTTTACTTTTTTTCTCTTCTGTCTCCCTTCTCACCTGCTGAGAGTTACCTTGTGTAACCTGCTCTCTTTCTTTTTGTCTCTTCTGCTTTCATACACACACACACACACACACACACACACACACACACACTGAACTGCACCCACACGCTCTTGGAGCACAAACACTGGTATGAAAGAAAGTCTGGAGGTGGCCTCTGCTGTGATTCGTGCTCTTCTCTCGCAGATGATTGTGATTTAAGGATCACGGCGGTGTGTAGCGTTTTGATTTTGCTGGTAGTCAACCTGAAAATGTTTTCCTTGATGGTTTTTTGGCAGAGGCTGTGTTGGGGGAGCTCTGGCCAGCTCACTTCACCTGCCAGCTGCTCAGCTCAGGCTGGTCCTTCTGGGGTCTTTTTTTACTTTTTTATTTTCAAGTTTTATACTCAAAAAGACATCTCCGCTCTAGTCTCCCCCGTGTCTCCACCTGGCCCTGCAGATCAGGTTCCATATGCATCAGTGTCTATGAGTGGGAGCGCTGACTCACCTTCAGTTAATCTTTTCTGACTGCAGCACGTGGTGATTGCTGGTATGGTGGGTCCAAACCTGAGGTGCAGAATTTTAAGGTGCATCCAGTTATTGATTGCTCTCAAGAAGCTGTGTTCTATATAGTGTGTTCTATAGTAGTATAGTATATATAAGTATAGTAAAGTGCTACACCATGTACACACAACTGTGCATGTACAGTTCTGTTATGGGTGATAAGTTTTATTTATTTTTATGCTGATACTTTACTGACAAGTCGCTATTTCCTCTGTATCACCCCGGCCTAGTTGACAGCCCGCTTCAGCATTAGTTTACTGATGTTTAAGAGATTATATAATGAACGGCTTGATATTGAGGACACATGTCAATTAGGGCAGGTAGATACACCTTTCGTGTCAAAGGGTATAAAACTATGTTTGCCGACATCTTTCCTAATCATTTTGTTCGTTGTTAAATTTTAACCTCTAAACTTATTTCTTGAACTATTCCTCACCTGTGACTGGAAATCCTCTGCAGTCACGTTCTTTTATGAAGCATTTTGCACTTTACAAGCACTTTGGCTCCTTTCCGATAAGGTGAAAGACATACTTTTGAACTTCACTTGAGTTATCGGAGGTGTTTTACCCAGATAAGCCACACTGTATGTGACTTGGTGAAAGATAAATGGACACCTTATTCTTTCTTTTTGTGACCTCCCTTTCCCCTTGCCGTTTCTCTGGGTTTTCCATCTTCCTCAGCCTCGACCGAGTAACCTTTAAGGTAGCCCTGGAAAGGGGAGACGGGTAGTAAGAGAGGGAGAGGCAAACTTCGAGTGACAGAGGTGTGATTAAGTTGAAGGGTTCGAATGAAGGGTATATGGTAAAGTATAGTGATCAGTAAAGTGCAAGACTTCGTGGTTTAATCAGCGTTACTGGACATAGCGCCAAAAGGGCCAGGCTTAAGCATAGTGCCATGCAACAGAGATGCACTCACAGGCGCGCCGTCAGGTGGTGGTCGGGGGTGAGTCAAAGGGTACAGATGGGGGCCTATGCTAAGGTCTACGGTTGACCTTTAAGTAGGATCAAATAGGACACTTTACTTCCTGACTTATATCCCTGACAATACAATTTATACATATTTACATAACTTGTCATCTGATACCCCCCACCCCCCCACTGTTCATGAGAAAATCTTGCAGTCAAAACACCTCTCTCTCTCTCTCTCTCTCTCTCTCTCTCTCTCTCTCTCTCTCTCTCTCTCTCTCTCTCTCTCTCTCTCTCTCTCTCTCTCTCTCTCTCTCTCTCTCTCACAAACACACATTGACAATGCACCCGTCTGTGAACAGCTTGCTGTTTGCTTTTCCTTTCAGAGAAGACGACTGTACATAGCTGCAAGTCAGTGTCGACTGCTTGTGCAAGTGGATAACATTAATGTTAATCCTTTAACTCTGATGCTGAATGTTTGCTACCTCAATCCACATGAATACTGAAAAAAAAATATTTTCAGCCTCAAAGGGGGCTCATACGGAGGAGGTGCAGAGACAGTCTGGACCAGAGGTATTAGCAAAGCAGAGTGTCTAGAAACTTAATCAACACACGTGGGGAAAGCTGAAGTCTGACCAGTGTGATTAGCTATCCCAATTAATTTGTTATATTTCCAGGCTACAACCAGTGCTGCTGTGGCCGCTGAAGTAGCGAGAGAGGGTCAGGAAGGGATAGCTGTAGTTAATGAGGAGAGAGATGTAGGAGAGGAGGAGGAGGAGGAGGAGGAGGGGGACAGCAGCCAACATGCTGCTGTGGGAGAGCCAGCTAGGGCAGACGCAACAGGTGAGATTGACAGCAAACGCAACAAGATAGAGGCGTGCATATGTACTGACTAGTCAAAACTTAAATGTCCTGCCCCCTCTATCCTTTCTTTCCTGTCTGTGTATGAAATCACATCACTCAGAAAAACGAGTGTTCAGTCTTTAAAGTTTTAAACCTGACAACTTTTAACAGAGAATTTACAATTTCCAAACCCCTTATGTACAAGTTTGAAAAGCCCAGATCATAGATTATAAAACATTGGATTGGCAGCCATTACAGTTTTGACGATGCTTCTTTCTGCAATCACCTCCTATCTGTAGCTGTGCAACATTTCTATTGTTGCACGACTCAATACGGCAGCTCCATCGGCAAATCGCCACTCTTTGCAGTCTAACTGGCCAATTAATTATCTTGTCAATCGTGCAGTAAAGACAGTGCCTCGGGAGAAGCAGTGGTTGATGTAGTGTTTGGAAACCTTCCCGCATTATGACTAAGAATTGTCAGACTGACCAGAATCATCATTTTTGCGTTTTGCATTAGATTGAATAAGGAAATGCTTTTCCCTAGTGTTCCTTTGGCTCAGTCTTTATTAATCCGAGGAGCCGCTGATGACATTTCCAGAAGTTGATGGTAAGGCCATCAACACAACTAATGCGTGTGTAATTTCAAGTTCAATATACTGAGTTCCCTTCACCTTTTCTACCTCTCAAAAACTGCACTGAAATTTGATGTATTTCAAATATAATGTAAATTTGTCTGAGAAAAGAACTAACTATGCCAGTGTATTATGCTAAGCTCCAGGCGTATTAAGTGTTTCTTCCAAATTTCTGGTCTCAGTTTTTCATATTAAACATCAAAATTCAGACATACTTTTCATTTGCTATTCCAAACATGTCAGAATTAGATTTCAGTCTAAGAGCACTTTTTTCAAATATGTTTAGGCTGATAAGGAAACGTTTGTGTGTTTGTACGTATCCATCACTACCTGACATGCTTTTGCATGTTTTTAAACATATTTTTGCCTCACTTGTTTCATAAAGACACACTGAAAATCTAGACAGCGATACTTAAAAAAAGTGATTTTTGTTCTCTAATGTTCTTTGATGTTTGTTTTTTGTTCTTTTCCCAGTTAATCACAGTCTAGAGCCAATTCTCTCTCTCCCCTCTTCCCTCTTCTCATCTTATTTTGCCTTTGTGATTGATGAAGAGTTTGAGGAAGCACTGAGCAAGCCTACAGAGAGGACAAACAATCTCCCACATATTGTTGCAGTGTTGAGTGTGGCGAGGGAGGTGAAGTAGCTATCAATACCCCTATTGATGACTACAGTGGAAGCTGGTGGAAATGTCCTGCTTCCCTATTGATCTCTGATCCATTAGGAGCTGTTAGTAGACGGCTGGGTGAATGATGGGGAGCAGTCCATCCATCATAAGTCGACGCCCACGCTGCTTGGCAGGCGCACACTTTTAGCTGTTTTGCCCGTTGTCCTCCTCCTCCTCTCCTTCTGTGATCCTCCTTCTCTCACTCCTTTCCTCTGCTGTTCCTCGAACACAAAACACGCCTGACCCTCTGCACAGATGGAGTGGACGATTTGGCTTGAATTTGACAGCACCTGTCTGCACATACTAGCTTTGAGAAATACTCTTACTCTTACATGAAGTCCACTTCATGTCTTTCCACCATGAATGTCTTATCTTGATCCTGGAAATGGAAATGAATGAAACATATTCAACTGTTGAAAAGTAAATGAATGAAACCAATGTAATCTCTCTGTTCCCCTTTCTATTCTATTCTATTCTATTCTATTCTATTCTATTCTATTCTATCCTGATGTCCAGGTCACTGATCGGTCTGTGCAGGCTGTTGCAGAGCATTGTCCTGAGCTGCAGTTCGTTGGCTTCATGGGATGCCCTGTGACCTCTCAGGGAGTCATCCACCTTACTGCGGTAAGTACCATGCAAAAATCTTTTGATTTGCATTATGATAGTTTACCTTTAATCCTCAGCCGCGACCTGTTGTAGGAACTCAAGTTGTGTGTTTACTTACAGTAAAATCGAAGATAGCGCACTTCCTGCAGCACAGTTGAAAGAAGGTTAATTTCAGTCAACAGCTTAACCTTTTTGAAGTAATTACTTGCATCAGTAAATGCCAACAGAAGTTTTAGTGTGACTAAGTTTTTTTTTGTTTAATCCTGTTACTGCAGGCCAGCTCTCCATGTTGCTGCAGGCCATGCATTGTCTCCAGGGGGGAAATTTAACTTTTGGAGAGTAAACTCAGGACCTCGCTGTGTTTTTTATCTCAGACTTAGTTCTGAAGTTATTTTGTCTTAACTTTTAAATCTCATGAAAGCCTAATGAGATGAATCCTAATAATACGCTGCTGTTCTGACTTCACCCTGCTGTTTGGATATTACCATGCTAATGAGCAGGGCTCCGTGTTTAAAGATGTTCCATGCCATATAAACATGGACACACATGCACTCACTTGGTGATAGCTTCAATTGAAATACTGCACCTAGTTTTTCTCCTCATTTATTTCTCTTAACATGACGTCCATCTAGACTTTATGAGTGTGTGTGTGTGTGTGTGTGTGTGTGTGTGTGTGTGTGTGAGAGAGAGAGTATGGTATGTCCGCACCTATGGGTGCTTGTGAAATACAATTTGATTTGGGTTTGATGTACTTAGGTGCACATGCGAGTGTGAACGTACCCTTGTGGACCTGCTTGCGCCCATTCCTCCTCAAATGCAATTACAGTTGTGTTAATAGGACTTAGACACCCGATGCCATGCTGCATTATTAGATTAAACAGCAGATTAATTTGTGCTCATTCTTTTGGCCCCCTATCATCTCTGCAGCTTCCACTGACCTTGGCCATGGTGTTGTAGACAGACAGTAATGAAGCCAGCCAGTCATAACAGCATTAGCATACCTGGAGGTGGACGCATACACATCCGCCCACACGCACAGTCTAGCACACCTCATTATTATTTATTACAGTATTAACCAAGGTGAAATTTTAGGAGCTCAGATGAGCAAGTTCATAATTCTGATAATATTTATGTTTTTTTTTAAAGATGCAGTTTTGTCTCAACTGAACTTTTTTTTTCACATAATTTTTTATCAAGGTTATGAGAATTTGCCTGATTAGTTTATAGCCGCTGAATTTGTATCAGTTCGTATGTCTGGCAATAAGTACCAATAAAACTGGAGCACAGAAAGGACAAAATTATATATCAGGTGTCACCATTACATAGTTTGTCTGAGCAGTGATGGTGCAAGTTCATTTTTCGACTGCAAAGTGTCCGATTCAGTAAATATCTTGGTGACAGGTCTTTCTGAAAGACTCTGAAAGAGTAACTTAACACCAGGCGAAAAGACAGCGATTCACTGCTCTCACTCGTTCCAGGTTCCAGGTCTGTTTTTACCTCTGAGCACACCCAGAATCACTGATGTGTGTAAGTTTGTGTGTGTGGTGAGAGATGTACTGTGTTGCATCTGTAACCACACACAGCTGTGAGGCCACAGTGGACTGACACACCCTGTAGTAAACTTCTACATCACTGCAAAAAGTTAAACCACTGGATGTCAGAAAAATATGTCTGAAGTTTCTTTCCAAAGGATAAAAAAAATGTTTGAGTTTATGTAAAAAAATCTAATCATGTGATATATTTTTATTTGATTAAATAGCTATATTGGCTTCGAAAATACTGTAGCCATCTTTAACTAACGGAGCATTTTTGGAAATCCCAAATTTAATTATGGTTTTTCTTTCTGTCCAAATCAGATTTGCATGAAGATTAATTTTTACATCAACTGCTAAAGTACGGTGAAGGGGTGATGACAAGATCAAATCAAAATAACCACTTAAAAATACCCCTAATTTTTTTTTTTTGAGGGTAGTTGATGTTTCTGGCACCGGTGTGATGGTAATTTATGAATCATGATGCGATGGAAATGTTTCAGGGATAACACTCTGACCACAGCCTGTCTGTACAGATTTAGAGTCAGACCATCTCTCTCTTTGTTCCTGTCATAGCCATCATGTCTGTGATTCATCTCTTTCTGTCCTCCATCTCTCTCCTGCCTCTCTCTCTCTCTCTCTGTCTCTCTACAATCTCTGACAGTAATTATCTCGTTTAGCAGTTGATTCCTCCTCTCATTCATTCCCACTTGGTCCCATCCAGTGTCGATTGAAAATCATATTCTCGCGTTTAGAATCGTTGCATTTCTGATGACTCCGTGGACCTGCATGCAATTCCAGGACTGCAGAGCTCCTCTCTTGTTTGATTATCACACACTCCCTCCCACTTCTTTTCTTCCTCGATTTGTCTCTCTCTCTCTGATAATCTTCCCGGCCCCCTCACTTGCAACCTAGCTATCATCCAGAAAAAAGGGAAAATCCATTACTTTTATTAACTTCTCTCATATGACACACTCATTTCAGGTTGATAGTCTTTTTTATACCGACTCCTCACATATTACGGTTTGAGGAGATCAATTGAAATCGTATTTTCTTAATCAAGTGAGCCGATGGTTGAACTGGGCCACCCATGGTGATGAGTTCAATGCAGATGGTCTGTAGAGGAACTGTAAAGCTGTGGCTTTTATGCTCGTCTAATGGTTTTGCAGTGTTTCAGTCCTACGGGAGCCGCGCGGTTCCTCTGTGGTGTGCAACACAACTCAATATTTGTAGCTGGGCGCCGTTTGATAAATCATCATCTTGTTAGCAGCTGAAAGGCAAAATCAAGATTTCTGCTGGCTGAGGGTGTAAAGCCTGCTAATCGAAAACAAGCTTTCCAACACACTCCTTACTCCTTGGGCATCAAGCATTACATACAGCTTCAAATGCCAGAACAAAAACTGTGATGATTTGAAGAGCAAATGCTCGCCTGATGTGGTCTTTTGTGTTGCTTTGCCAGGGATATAATGTAAATTTTTATTTATGGTCGGTTTTTGGAATGAATCTGGCACTAAGCTCTTGACATTATAATGATATTTTTATTGATGAGGCTTGTCACATCGTAAGGCTGTGTAATGGATACAGAGCGCTGTGGGATGGAGGCTTTGTGGGTGTCCCAGAGTTCTCAGTGTGATTTGGTTGCCCTCCCTCAGCAGCCAATGGAAGAACTCTTATATATACTGTATATGTGTGTGTTTGTATGAGATGAATAATTTTCCTAATTCACTTTCAGAAGGTTCACCCTTGAGTCAAGCCGGTGACAGGCCACAGAGGTGGAAGCACAATAGATTTTAGTGTGTGTATGTGTTTGTTCGCGTGTGTCTAGGAGCTGGGCGTTATTAAAAAGGATGGAAGGTTTCAATCAGCCAGTGTGAGTGTAACCCTCATTCTTCAGATGTGTGTGTGTGTGTGTGTGTGTGTGTGTGTGTGTGTTTGTGTGTGTTTGGTGCCTTGATGAAATGCATTTATTTGTATTTCAGAAGTGGAGAACATACAGTATTTCCGTGCTGTCCCCTCTCGTGCAGCTTTGGTCACACTTTGTTGTTGCTGCACTTTTATTTTTTTTTATTTTTTTCAAAGCCAGCCAGCAGCAGTCATTATCCAACTCTTTGCACAGTTTTGTTACCATTTACCTGTTGAGTCTCTTTCACTGTCCAATCTCTTTCTGAGTTTAGTCACTGTCATCCTCTGTATGTATCTCTATTTTTCTCTCTCTTTTATTCTTGTGGTCCATGTGTTTTTGTCTTTTTGTCTCTCTCTCTCTCTTTCTCTCTCTCTCTTTCTCTCTCTCTCTCACTCACAAACACACACACACACACACACACACACACACACACACACACACACACAAACACACACTCTCCCTCTGTCTCTCCATCTTACTGTCAAGTGGTGCTCTTTTCTTCTGGTAGTGATTAAGTCCAAGGTCGGCTCTATCAGAGAGCTAGTGTTTGAGAGCAGCTCTGGGTGCCAGAGAGCCTTCATTCCTCCAGCCTTAGATGTCCCACTGATGGCTTCCCTTTGCTTGTCATGCCTACCCACAATGCCCCTCCTTATACATCAGCCTATCACTGCCCTAAGACACTGTGGGCCTCAAAATGCCTTTTTTGTGTGTGTGAAAGTTCCCACCCTTGGGAGAAACAGAGGAGGCCAAAGACATAACAAATGGAGAGACTGTTGAAAAATGTGTCAGAGATGAAAAGAGGTATATTTGGAGACTGTAATGGCTATGTGTTGTCTCTCTGATGTGCAGAACTTGGATGTTTCTGGTCCTAATTTGGGGCTTTGTAGATTAATTCAGCCGTGCCGCTCCAGTGGTTTTGTTGTTCTTCTCCAAAAAAAGTCTGGACCTTTGATAAATGCTCTCTAAATTTGACAGAATTGGACTGTGGGCAGTACCTCATTCTTTTTGTGTGTTTATGAGCAAATAAAACAGTCTGGTTTATGACAGGGAAGCTATTTAATTTCATAACCAGAATCATATGTTCTATCAATCCCGGTGGCTTAGTGGAGCAGTATGTACTTGCAACATCCTGAGTTCAAATTTGGTTTCACAGCCGATGAATAACAAGAAAAATATTGTTATTTATTGCTCTTTTTTTTTTTTTTTTTGCCTTTTTTTTTTTTTTTAACAAATTGCCATGTACACAGGCTGGAAAAGAGGTTTTAAAGTGGTGAAACACAAAAAGGTTAAGATGCAGGTCTTCACCCACTGTCACCTCCACACCCAGCACTCCACTGCTCCCTCCCCATGTAGGATGAGTGGTGTCTGGCTTTGCTGTAGTCTGCCGGCCCCTTATCTCCTCCCTCTGACTGGAGCACAGAAAATACATAATCACAGTGCCCTGTGTCAAACTGATAACCCCCAACACAAACCAGAGAAGTAAGTGTGTGTGTGTGTGTGTGTGTGTGTGTGTGTGTGTGTGTGTGTGTGTTCACATCTATGTGTACCCTTTCCCTATGTACGAATGTGTGTGTGACTGTGTACTTGTAGATGTGTATTGTGTCTCAGGGGTGGTAGAGAGGATAAAGGGGGGAACGAAGGAGCAGAGGGGATTTGGAGGAAGAAAGGTAATGGGGTTGTGGGGGTCGCAGAATGAGTCGAAATTGTAATAATTTTCTTCACTGCTGTATGGAGGAGATTGGGGGATTTATGAATATAATGAGCAGAGAAGAGCCTGCGGATGATGTGTGTCTCTTGCAAGAGTAATTGAAGAATAATTCATTTGGCTCTAAGACTTTTAACCCAGAGACAGACAGAGATAGAGAGGTTTTTGACCTCTGGAGGGAGGGATATCATGTCTCATTATTGGCCCAACTAGTGTCACAGTGCTGTGACTGTCATCCAGTGCTGTCACATCGGTTTGTGCGCGTATGCGTACGCGCGCGTGTATATTCCTATGTGGCCATTTGGCTTAGTGCGCCGAAGAGAAACCAACGCTCTCTATCTCCTCGAGCCTTTCCTCGCCACTGAGTTTGTTATCAACACCAACACATGCAGGATTAGCGACTGAAAGGGAGAAAGAGAGAGAAAAAAAGGGGGTAGGAGAGAGAAAATACGTGATAGACAGTAGATGGGCACAAGACAGATAAAGAGAGAAGTTAACCACACATGCACACACACTCACACACACACACACACACACACACACACACACACACTCACTCACTCACTCATCAGCTCACTGGTCCATGACTGAAGCAGACAGTGTATTTGTGATACCAGAGCCATGGCCTTTCCAGTATTTGCCCCAGTCCGTTTTCAAATATTCATATCCCTCTGTCTGCACAGGCCTCTATGTATTTATATTTGTGTGTTTTTCTGAGTATGCATCTGGAGGGGGAGGGAGGGGGCGGGAGGGAGGGAGGGAGGGAGGAGTTGCATGTGATTTAGGCTTACCGCAGAGGGATTGTCTCGACACAGCTTTCTCCTGTCTGACTGAACTGTCTGGGATGCTCCAATATGGGAAAAAAAAAAAAAAAAGACAGAGTGTATGCATGAGTGCGCGCTTGTATTCACCTAGTGACACCGCTGCCATTCGTCTCACCTTTTCAACCCCGCCTCATCCTGTCTCACACCGTCTCCAACACATGGGGACAGCTGAGCAAAATGTGTCAGGGCCACAATGCCACCTCAACAACACCCTGTGACTTTGACTTCTTGCTCGGGACTTTGAATATTACTTCAAAGTGACTGCCTAAACTTCTGCCTGCATTGTTTAGAGGATTTAAACTTGTCTGACAGTTGAGAGTTTCCACTGCTACGGCTGTTCGGTTTTACTGAAAAGCTACCCCGCCTTTTCATGGACAGTGCTCTCATGCATGCGGTTCTTTTTTGTGGATCTATATACATTTCCCATAGTAGGACCTATATTTCATTGACTAAACTCACACACTAAATCTTGAAGTTAACTGCAGCAATGAAATAGCAGCTCATACTTTCCAAATCCAACATGTTCGCTATTTATGACTAAAACAATGCTCGCTCTGTCCGTGCTTTTTAAATGTCATCTAGCTGCTTGTCAGCTGGGACACTGAGGTTGATGGACAGCAACAGCCATGAACTCATGCTGCTTTGTGCCAGCGTTCAAACCATGACATCATACCCACTGCATGGGGTCCACCAGGCCTCAACTTCCTGCTTGGCATCGTGATGCTTGACGTTGTGTAAATAAATGTAGTAATAGTACAGGTAGTTATAGCTCTGCAGTCTGGCATAGCATACACAGGTACACACACACACACACACACACACACACACACAGACACTGTGCACCAGACTGTGACATACACTAATGTAATAAAGTGTCAAATCAACCTCTCCAAACGTAGAGCTCCAGCCTATGCTTGGCTGAAGGATAACGTACCTTTGAAAAAGCCAGTTATTTTTCTTTCATTTGAAGCGGCATTGTGTTTGACCTCTGACTCACTCTCATTTTTCCTGTTTGAGAGACGCTTCTAATTGGAGCAGGTGAAAGCCAAACTGCTTGGAGCTCAGAGATCTCCTCTGGTCATGTGGACCGAATTAAACAACCTGTTTTATACAGAAAAGTGTTGCTGCACCGAATCCTCAGACAAGAAGTATTTGCTCGTTCATCTCTTGTCAGAAGTCAGGTTATTGCTTTTGTCTTATCTTTGCAGATTAGATTATCATTTGTTATATGAGTGAACTGATTTGGAGTTGGTCGATAAACATTCAAATCCAATTTTGTGATTCTATCATTTTTCTGCTATGTAACTCTTTTCAGACAAAAATATTTCTTCACTTAAATTAAGGAATAACTTTAGCAGACATTAAAATTAACCTAATACGTGATCTAGGATATACTTATTAACTTACTGTTGATTAAAAAAAAATCACAAATTTTATTTTGTGATTATTAATTTCACTATGTAAAATAGCTGATTTAAACAACTACTTCTCTACAGTATAATATTAAATTATTGGATCATTATTTTTAATGCATTAGCAAGTTGATCAAGGTACAGGTATTTTTCACTGCTTAACATTTGCTATATATGATCGTATGTTGTGTATTTATAATCTCAATCTGAAAAGTAACTAGTAATTATTGATGTTAAAACATGTAGCGGAGTAAGAAGTATGGTAGAACAGCAGTAACATAAAATGGAATTACTCAATGAAAGTACAAGTTCCTCACAATTGTAGTGAAGTGCAGTTTTTGAGTTAACGTCCCTCGACACTCTCCACCGCTGTTTTCCGTGCATGTGAACATGTGTGCACGTAGTCGTTGAAATATTTATATGATCAGTGTGTGTGTTATATTCCTGAGCCATGCATGTGTGTTCGCGGGGCTGGGACGACATGCCGGCCTCAGAGCAGCTGGGTTTTGCAGGTTTCGCTGTTTTCGTGAACAGCATGAATAATTATCCAGGTGTAGCTGCCAACTCAGAGGAGACGAGACAAACTCTGCCTGGTTACAGACCTCAGCCAACGAGCAGAAAAACCTGCCGAACCCCCTCGCTGAATCCCCTGCTCTCTATTCTTTTTCTCTGTTTCTCTCTCACTCGGTTTCACTTTATTTTCACCCTCTCTCTCTGTTTCCATCTCTGTTTTTCTCTCGCCCTGTGCTGTGTGAATCATTCGCTTTGTCCTTCTCTCTGTCTAAAGCTTTTCTTGCTCCCTCCTCCCTATTTCTCTCCATTTATTTTTCTTTCTTTTGGTGCCCATTTATTCTCGGATCACAGAAATACATGGGCAGAAAATAAGTTATCTTCTGAGTGGAAATGATTAAATAAGATTGAGGGCATTAAAACCATTTACCTGAGTCAAATTATGATAATGTGTCAACTATGAGAAAACAAACACTGGCACTGTGGCCTGTCGTATTCTGGTGGTGTGACTAATTACTGAGAATTACTGAGCTTTTTTTTTTTACTTCGCTTTTTTGGGATTTGGAGGATATTTTTCTTTTAGGAGATGTCTCTTAAACTGTGGAATTTATTTTCCTGCGGTGGTTTTCACAGATGGATTAACAAAGTTACAGTCTCGGCCGTGACTCTGCCTCTTTCCTTTCATGCAGACATCTGCTAAATTTTCAGATTTTCTTCAACCCAGCCACACTCTCGTCCAATCAAAACTCACACTGGTTGGCCTGGTTTCTCATTGGTTATCGACATCAATGAAACCGTTACTATTGGTTGTAGTAGAAATTCTATTTCGCAGACATAAGCAGTTTTGAAGATTTGGAGAACAAATACTACTTTTGATGTCGGGGCTTTTAAAATTTACTCCAGGCTTAATAACCATAAATACTGAATGCAAATAACTGTGTGTGTGTGTGTGTGTGTGTGTGTGTGTGTGTGTGTGTGTGTGTGTGAGAATAAAAGTGAATGAATGTGTGTGATGTTGATGGCATTTCTTTTGATAGTGTGAGTGCATGTCTGTTGCTGTGAATATTAGTGGCAATGGTCACTTTGCCTACATCCAGGTTTGATTTTGGCATTGCTTTTGTTTTGCAAACATTGCCACCACACACACACGCACATGCACACGGACGCACACACACACACACACACACACACACACACACACACACACACACACACACACACACACAGATCAGCCTCATTCTGTATGAATAATTTAGCACTTCGATCCAACACTGGCCACAGTGGCACATGACAGTTTGTGTGCATCTATCTGTGGGTTTAAGTGTGTGTGTGTGCAAGTGTGTGAGCATCTCCTTGCATGCGTGCATGTCTATGTTAATAAATGCAGTTAAGGATTTTTTTCCCCCTTTCATTAAATACCATTGTTTATCATGTCAGTTTAGCTGTCCCTGACGATCGCTGCCGACCATTCTTTGCGCATGCAAGCTGCTTAACGTTTATTTCATTAGCCTATCTAAGGCCTGTCCTCACAGTATAGGTGATGATATGACATAAACAAAACCTGCTCCATGTTTATTTCATGCCTAAGCACACCTTTTATCACAAGAGGTGTGATCCAATTTTCTCTCAAGGAGTGACAAAGTGTAGCCACAGGCCACAGTGTTTGTTTGCAGGCGGTGTGTGGGTCTCTGTGTTTTGATTCTCAGTATGTGGGGAAAGGGGAGAGTGTTTACATGTGTGCTTATTTCACACAGTGAGCCGTGGTCCTTATCCATGCCCCCCCCATGTGTCTTCATGCTGGTAGATATATGTCATGCCTATGGAGCTGACAATAGTGCTTAGTGATCTTAACAGCAACTGTAAGCTTGTTTTCTCTTTAGCCTCGGCCATGACATTTACCTCCCTGCATCCCTGGCGGCAGTCTGGAATATCACACCTCTATTATCTTGCATTCTGGTCTGTGTATAAGTGTGTGTGTGTGCGCACGCGCGTGCACCTGTGCCTCAAATAGTTTTGAGCATGTATCAGAGAAAACACACCTGTGCTGTGACTTGAAAAGCTTCTGGTAATTTTAAGCGAGCAGGAACGCTTGTTGAACATTGTGTCAGTGTGGGTTTTGAAGAGTGTGTCAGGAAGTAGAGATTTTGACTGGAGGATTAATCTAAACCGCCTCTTATAAGGTATTCAGATCGGAAAGAGGGATTATTGAAAGTCGGGGAGATGAAAGGAAGGAGGAAAGTGATTGCTCATATTGGCTCATAACCCCTCACACCAGGCATGCAGGCGCAGAATAGTAAACAGTAACAACCAGCAATTTTGTAACATTTGTCTGCCTTGTTAGGATTTATTCTGCATCCATGCTATTTTTTCAGTGCATGTGGTGAAATACAAGTGTACAGAAAGATATTTTATCACATTCCTTGGGGATATACGTTAAAACCATCCATGTAATTCAACAGGCTAGTATTCCATACATGCTGAATGTTTCTCTTCCACAGCTGCTCATAGTAACGAATCGGCTGCTGGTCCCTCGGTGAACAGACAGGAAATTGTACGCCTGTATACCTGTTTGTGTGAAAGAGAGATTTTATTTGGTTAAAGGGGAGCATTGTTATTAGGTTGCCTGTGCTGCACAGCTACCTGTTTGTGTGAATTTGACATAATGATATCATTCAAGTGTTTGTGTGCTTTTCCCCCGTGCAGCTACGTAACCTGAGTGTCCTGGACCTGCGGCACATCTCGGAGCTCAACAATGAGACTGTGATGGAGGTGGTGAGGAAATGTCGCAACCTCAGCTCCCTCAACCTCTGCCTCAACTGGAGCATCAACGACAGGTTTGTCAAGGAAACTTCATTTGTAAAGCCAAGTGCAACATGCAGTGTGTGTCAATGGGTTTTCTGGCCTGTAACATAACATTCAAGAAAGGTGGGAACAATACAAGATTAGAAAAAATATAATTGTAATTTAAATTCAAAAAGAGGTTTATAATCTAACAGCGGTATTATAGTAAATCCACTACTAATCTGTGCCAGTACTGGTCTAATGAATCCCATAAAAGAAGATCAAGGTGTCTGGGGGCTCCCCCTACTCAGTAAATTATTTGACTAATGGCTCATTATGGTGTTAGTTGACAAAGAATCATTGATTAATAATTTTTTGGATCTTTTTATGAGAAGCTGGCTGTTGGTCATTAATTAAAGGTAATTATCTTGCCTCCGATTTTTCAGCTGAATGAAATTATCGATCAGTTGATGAAATCCTATCGACCGTTAGTCGATTAAAGATTTGAATAGCCACACACGCAAGCCGCACGCACAGACACACTCACATACACATTTGGAGCCGTACCATGTTTGAGATAATTATGCACAAACTGCACAAATGGCAAAGATGAATAGCGTGTGTGACACATCTGACTCAGCCAAGGCCACGCAGATGTTTCAGTACTGACATTTACAATATGACATACAGTATGCTGGTATATTGTGCATCCATTCAAGTATTTAAAATGAAAGCAAAAAACAAATATACTGTACTAAAACATACTCCTTATGCAAACCCTGGCACAGGGAAAGATAGACATAAGAATTACAAACACACGTTAAAGACACAACAAGAGCTCTCTCTCTCTCTTTTTGTTTCCCTTCTGTCTGTCTCTCTGGTCGTCTTTCTTGCTTGGTCGTCTTTTTTTCTTTCCACGTTGGGAGAGAGCCTGTACAGTATATGATGGGAAGAGTAAACCATCTCCTCTTTTATTTATTATCTTGTGTTTTATTCATCTGGTTTTATTTAATCTATTGATTTAAAGCTAAGGCTGTGGCTTCTCTGTCGACTGTACTCCCACTCTGGTTTAGGAGTGTGAACACAATATTGAATTTACCATGGTGCATAGCAACAGTGGGTGCATGCAAGCTGTGCGTGTGTGTGCATGTGTGTGAAATCATTCTTGCATTATTGAGTTTACAGCAGACATGTGGTTGGAAGGTTATGGTAATACCTCACCCGCCTCCTTTCAATCAAAAAACATGGAGTTTGGTGAAATCCTCACAGGAGCACATGGTGTTATCAACTTCTTCCCTTTATCTTACTCACACACACACACACACACACACACACACACAGGCACTGCCTCGATTGATTCAAGGCTGCATTGATTCCATAATGATATTTGCTGCATTGGTTCAGGGGCAGAAGGTGTACGTGTGCCTGACTGGTTTTGTCTGGATCACCTGTGGGAATATTGGAATTTAAAATGGTATATATACGCGTGTGTGTGTGTGTATGGGGCTGTGTGTGTGGGAGATAAAGCTCGGATGTTGTGTGTTGATGGCAGCATACAGTAGGTGACTTGTTGGCTTATGAATGAAGCAGAGACAGTAGGAGGGGGAGGGGTGAAAGGCTGAGGTGGACAGTCGTAGCTGAGGAGTCTGACATGCTTGCTGCTCTGATGTTGCTCCCCCCCAGCAAAGGAGGAGTTTAAAAACCCAGCAGACGTAATGCAGATATGTTTGTTCTGCCCTGTCTCCTGGTCCTCCAGACCTGTGTGTCTGTTTGTGTGTGTGTATGTGTGTTTTGTGTACATGCTGACTGCCGCTCAAGGACTTGGACCAAATAAAAGCCTCCAGTCATAAGCAGCTTTATTGTTACACTTTACAGTCACACAGCTCGGAGTGGGGAAGAGGAGAGTGGGTTTATTTAAATGGAGAAACTGGCTGGGTGGTCGTCACAATGTGAAGAATGTGGACGTGTCTGACTGAGTGAGGGAGAGCGAAGGAGAGTGCCTGGTTTGACACAGATTTAAAGTGTCATTAAAGTCACAGTGAGACAACAGTTGTCTTCAGTAATGTGTGTTTTACACTGGAATAGAAAATGCAGTAGTTTAGTTAGTTTGTACAGATCTGATCACTTAAATGTGGGCGAGGCTTAGCAAATACTTACAATACGGCCTCTAGCTACACCTACTGCTCACCTGTCCTGTGTTATTACATCAGGTGGTGGGTGATGAGGGGGAACCTTAACAACATTTCATTAGAAAATTTGAACAAATGAACTTAATCCAAACACAAATTTCATGCTATGATATCACTACAGTGCAACCCATGAGCTAACGGTTTTAAATTATGGGCAGGGTTAGCTCCTGTCCCTAAATCACATTTGATTGGATAATTTACGTAACTGCTGCTGAGTAGTTCCAGATGAGTCATCAAAAATATTTTCAACTTCAGGATTTTGATAAAAACACTAAAAGAAATTGACATATATTTGGCATTAAACCAGAAATAACTGAAAAAGTTAACACAGGGACACAAATTAAGAACATGGAAAATGTATTTTATTTTATATGTCTTCAGAATCAAGAATAGTGTTTTGTTTATTGAAAACCATTTCTGTATTGAAACTGGTTCTAAATGTATCAAACATGTTTTCCAGTTTTGCTTATATCTTTATTTATGTATGTATATATATTTTTTTACACACACACACACACACACACACACACACACACACACACACACACACACACACACACACACACACACACACACACACACACACACACACACACACACACACACACACACACACCCATGAGTCTGACAGGCTGTTTAAAAGTGAGATTTTATTGAGGATGGTTTTTTCTTATGGACAGACTGTTGGTGTGTTTCCAAAGAGAGAAAGAAAGGCTGAAACGGTTTATTTGGCTTAGAGTTCAAAGAGTCAAAGGTCATGAGGGTCACTGCTGTCAGGGAAGCCAGTGCACACACACACACACACACACACACACACACACACACACACACACACACACAGGTTACTGGCTTGTTGTCACAGTGAGGACGAGGAGGGCGAGTGACTCAGCCCTCCCTCACATTAGCTCTCTGAGGGTACAGCTGGGTCGGCTTGTGTGTGTGTGTGTTTCCAACTGATGACAGTGTGCTGTGAACAGGTAAACAGGCAGAGGAAATGACCCCTTATTTCCAGGATCAATTTGTCCCCCGACAAGGGGCCATTGGAGAGATAGAGCTCTGTGGGAGGTAAAGCATTTTGGTCATTTTTCCTTTGCTTCTTCTCCTTTATTTCTTCCTTCTCGTCTCTCATCTTTAAAAAAAAATAAAATAAAAAAATAAACACTGTGTCCTCTGGCTCCCTCCATCTTCCTCAGTAATAGCCAAAAACAGCACCACGGCGTAAGAATGCGAGAAATGATGACCAAATATGGACTTCCCATCGTCACAGTCCGACGGGCAGATTGTGGCAGTAGGACGCCTATTTTTTGCTCACCGTCATTTCTTGGGGAGAGGGGATGTGATGTGCTGCAGGTGGGTAGTGTTGGCCCTGTTATTTCTCTGTATCCTCTTCCAGCGATGATAGGAGACCAACGTGGGATTGTGTTTTTCAAATGTCACAGCGTTTGAAAACGGGGAGCGAGTCATGATCAAAGTGAAACGGCGGAGCAAATGGCAGCGCTCACTTTTTAGAACCAAGTTGAGAACACAGTGTCAAAGTTAAATGGTTTTCTTTCATTTTTTGGAGCATGGTCTGTTTTTTTTTCTCTATGCTTTTGTTTGTGTGCATGGTGTATTTGTGATTGTTGTTACCATTGTGTGTTTGCTTTTGTTATGTCTCCGTGTGAAGATTCTTTTGAGACTGTGTGGTTTTATAATATCATTTGTATAATTAGTTGTTTTTTTTAATCATATTGTACTTTCCTGCCAGGAGTACTGAGATTAAACACGGACTTCATGGGAATCTCATGCTTTTGGACACACAACTCTCTATTTGTGCGTTGTCTGTTGCAATAAAGTTTGCTGTGAAGCCTCCTCAGTGGTTTTGGTCAAAGCAAAGAGTTAGAAACTATTCTGCTAACGTTAACCCTGCTGCTGGACACAAGGCCTGTGTTGACATGCAGATTTATGTGTGTCCTCGTCTGTGTGTGTTTGTGTGTGTGTGTGTGTGTGTGTGTGTGTGTGTGTGTGTGTGTGTGTGTGTGTTGTGGTCATTTGGCATGTAGTCTTTGCTGAAAGCAGATGCATGGACTAAATGAGTCATTTCTTTTATGAGATCTGTATTGTTGGAAGTTGGGCATTTCCCAGAATCCCTGTTGTTCTTTCCCTCTCATTCTCTCTCTTTCTTCATCTCTCACTTTTTCCGACAGCCTCATTTAAACAGGGTGATCAATATCCGTCTCTTTTTTTCCTTATTTGCCTTTTTCTTCAGGCCAATGTCTTCTTCATATCTCCATCACTTATGAGCATCACAAATCACAGCTAAAATTGGCTGTTCTGCATTTTTGTCCCCTCTCACAAAAATCGGACTAGATGAGGGGTGACCGGGGGCCGTCTCTGACTTTCAGGAGCTTATAAAGCAGGAAGTAATTGGAGAAGCATTCTCCCAGAAACACACCTTCTCTAAAACTGTAAGGCTTTGTGGATTTAGAGGCGTTTGCAATGGAAACTCATAGCAAATAGCCTCTGTTGCAGCCAGCTGGCAGATCTCACAGTGCCTGGAGAAGTGTTAAACCCCAGAATTGAATGAGTATATGATGCATCAGTGTGATCACTGACGTGTCAAATGAGACTTGGTTGCTCTCCTTTGCTTGGTTACAGTGAAGGTGACCAGGGACTGTGTTTGTCAAAGTTCTGTAAGTTACGCTTAAGGCACAGTTTAAAAGGCCAACTTGGGAATAAAAAATGTTTTTTTGCTAAAAGTGAAGACTTAGTTACATTAACCAAGTGAATTGCTCCTACTTACAGCAATGTCAATATCATGTGATTACATGTATGTTCAGAAAGGTGTTGAGAATTTATTGTATCTCCATTATTCATTCTCTTAAATCTCCACACTGAGATGTTATTCTCCAACCGGTCTCCGAGACATTAAGTTGAATGAAGCACTACATTTATGAGTGAATGAGGTGGTTGGGGAGGATAATGGCTGTACAAAGCTAAGGCTTGGTTTTGCATCCAGACTTCTCTCTGTGGTTCAGGCAACAAAAACTTTTGAGTTAAGCTTACGGAAAGATCATGGTTTTTGGTTAAATGTAAATAAACACATTGTGTCTCAAGTAACTGTGGACGTTTTCTGTGCAAGACTAGATCATGATCTTCCCCTAACCTTAAGATTAATAATGCTGTAGACACTACAAGTAGATATTGTACTGCAAGATCAGATATAAAAAAAAAAAAGAAAAAGATAGAGGATGTTAATAGTACTGTAGAAAACGTAATCTGATTAAAATTGGATTTGCTGTTGCGACACAAACACAATTTCTAGGAGACAGGATTATATTATCTAAATGCCTGTATGATTTAAATTTCAAGTTAGTTTTATTTGTTTTGAAATTTGGAGTCTCCAGTAGCAATTAACACATGACATCAAGAAGTGGCCTCAAGCCATTTAAATTCAAGCAAATTGGCCAAAATATAAGTAAATAACAAACTGGAGCAGGGAGGAATGTCTTCTACCGGTGGAGGAGGAACGTTAGAGAAAAAAATACAAGAAAACATAAAAGAATAATTTATTACCACATTGACAAGTGCAGAATAAAGAAATCCATGGAAGAAGATTGCAAACAAAAGTGATGCAAGTATATCGTAACCATACAATATTGTACAGTCTTTGCAAAACACTTCAGCTTGTCTTTATTTTGTCGTCAGTCGGTTTAAAATGTTTTTTGCTGTTTGATTCAAGAAGACCGTGTTATGTGGTGAGATTTCCAACTGTGCCTAGTCTTAAGCTTCTCGGCTGCTGGCCCCAGCTTCATATGTACTGTACATACATGAGAGTGGTATCAATCTTATCTGACTCTTAGCGAGAAAGCCTATTTTACAAAATGTCAAACTATTCCTATAATGGTAATAAATGGTCTGATTTGAATCATTATCAGTTTAAGTATGAAATAAAAAACACATTTGATAGAAATGCGATATATTAACTTTCATTCCTAGCTTTGTGTGTTGGAAAACAGTGAAGATTTTTAAATGTTCTGTCACAGTTTGATAAATATAGGCCTGGGAATGTAGCCTGTGGTAATGAGAAACTTCTTTTGGTTTTCTGCTTTTTACCTACTCACACTTTTGATATAAATAGCGGCTGTCGTCAGCTGAGTGTTACGACTGTAAAAGTAAAATGACAAACTTGTGGTTGCTGTGGGGTACAAATTCTCTGGCTGACCTCACTAGCTGCTGAGTTCAGCTGTAAAGGTTCATCTCTGTGAAAGAAAGCAGGGGACTGTGGGAAAGTGAGCAAATCCCTAAGATAAGAGGTCATTTGAAGTGTCTTCATCTATTGTATAACCTCAACTTCCAACCACGCATCGGTTTCTTCCAGCCAACTATTTTTAGGGCCCGCCCCCCCCTCCCTTTTCTTTTGGTTTTGTTGGATGTTTTCTAAATGCCATGGAAAATGTCAGCGGAGCCTGAACCAGCGACCGACAGACATTTGTCCTTGTCTTGTTTCTTCACCACCTGTCTCTCCAGATTTGAGTAGAGGTGCTGAGGGGCCTTCCCCTGTCCTTGTCACTTCATTTTCTGCTCTTGTATTTTCACACATACAGCACAAGGATCTGCAATTTGAACAACCCTACCGCTACTAAGAATTTCACGCCTCTTTTCTTCCACTGGGGAAGTTGTGGCAGGACCCTGCACTGTACTCACATGATTTGTAAATTAAAAACCCTGGCCCTTTTCTTTTTTTTTTGATTTACTCAGGCCTGCTTTGTTGGAGCACATTGGCTGTCAGCAGAGATTAGAGTCCTGCTTAGCAGAATGAATACACAAGGAGAGCTAGTGTTGCCCTGTTGTCAGACATGATGGGAAGAAAAGGTGCGGCGAAAACCAACAAGGTGAAATGGAGGCAGAGTGATTAGGTACGGCAGATGCACACGTATGCATGTAGCAGATTTTCTCTTCATTTCTCTCCCAGTTACGTCTTTTCATCTCAGGCTCTTACTCTCTTTGTTCTGTCACTTTTTCACACTTCATCTACCCCTCCAGTTGTCTTTCTGTTTTCCTTCCTCTGTATCTCTCTTGCTCTCTGTCTTCCTCTCTTTCTGTCACGCACACAAACACTGTGGTGATTATTTCTGGCAGGTTGGGTGTGAAAGTGTGCTATGATAAACACGCTGCCGTGGTTATTAATTTTGAGTAATGGCAGCTTCAAACTCTAGTGCCTTGATAAGTATCGGAGATGGAGGAACATTTGTGGCGCGGCGCAGAGACACAATGAAGGCAAGCAGCTGGAGCTTATAGGCTACAGCAGCGTGAGAGTTGCTGTTGTGTCGAGGCACATATCCAAAGCCAGCAGCATCCTGTACCTATCTGCGTACGCTCTGAAATGTCAAACCCTTGACTGACTGAAATGTAGTATAAAAGAAGTCATATATATCATTAATAATCTGATTTATTTTCTGTTGCCCTACAGAGGGGCTTGGTCCTGACCTCTCCAGATGATGCCAAGTCTTCCTGCTGCTCCAGGGTCTTTAGTGTGATTGGAGTGCTCTCATTTCTGGAAGTCATAAGATTTGATTTGTGATGCAATGTCAGTGACAGCTGAGTGGCTGCTGAATTTAAAGGTGATCTTTGACTCATATGACCCTCTTTTTGGTGACTTAAGAATTGCAACAGCATCAGTCTTTGGTGCAGCTCACAGTGGTGTGTAATGTGTTACAAAAAAAACAAAACAAATTAGATTTCCACATTAGAGACCTGTAAGGTAGCGAGAGGAGGAGTATTTAGCAGAGTCACATACTGAGATTTTTATTGCTTAAAATAAGTTTGTTTTGTTATGTTTTTTCTCAGCCATGCTAATGTGACATTTGAGCCATGCTGCCAAACGCCCTGTTAGTGTCTGATTCACACTAAATCCTAAACAAAAATGTATGACGACAGCATTTGAATTACCTCGCGGACCATCCAAATGTAGTGATTATATGGGAAACCCTGCATCACGCAGCTGTGGAACAGCATTAGACACAGGCCTTGAAGTGCTGTTATCTCACAAAATGAGTCCTGAGCATGACACTGAAATTTAGCTGAAATCCATGTTAACCAAATTGTTGACCGATGGCAGCAAAATTATCGGTGCCATTTTGACCTAATACCTTTTTTTTTTTCCTTTAATATAATTTTATTAGCATATAGGTTTACTCTCTGCTCTGTCAGTCTAGGAAAAGTATTTCTCTAGCCTCTTTCCAGACTAGCAGATATGAGAAGAAGCCAGTAGAACACGGTGCAGCACAGTGATGCAAAATGTATGTAGATTGAGCATCTTCTAACAGAAGGTCAGAGTGGTCTTCCTTCATTTGATTTACCCTCTGATCTTATTTTATGTCTTTTTTTTGAGAGTTGATCTCATTTTTATACTTTTATCCAATCCCCTGGTTCTTGTGGGCTGAGTTTTTTTATATTAATTCCACGCTAAAGGTTAGTTTCCCCTCACAGTTTGTGTGTGGGCTCATTTTCATATTTGATTCATCTGTTTCATTAATTTCACAACATGCTTTTCTGACTTGTTTTCCCCACGATGAATCGATTTCAGTCAGTCTGTCTGAAAGGAAAAGGGCATTTTTCTTCCTTCGTCAACACAATTATCTATTTCTTTTAATGTGATAATTATTCAGTGTTTAATACAGGGAGGCAGTGCTGCATATTTACAGTTCCACTTTACCAAAAACATCCAAAAACACCAGCACATGCCTGTCTATGCATATTTTGGTGCATAAGCATGGATTGCTCAAACCTTAGGGGGTATTTGTATTTGACTTTCACCCATGGAGCCTTACTGTTTTTTTTCCCCCTGCTCGTGGTCATTTAGCAGCTGGATGTGCGGGTCATGTGTGAAAGTGATTTGAGTCACTCAGAATCAGCGCGACGACTGAGCAAGCAGTTAAAGCAATCAGACAGAAAAGTTCTCATGAAGTGCTCCGTTGGCCACGGACCAAAGCAGTGGACTGTGGTTGGTGACGCTTCCTCTGTGGAGGTGCGTGGCCGTCAGCGCTTCGTACTCCCTCACTGAGGGGAGCAGAAGTCTTTCACCTAACCCTCAACAAAGCTTCAAATTACTTTCAGAACTGTGAATTCTTTCCTTTCATGAGACGGCATACCTATCTCAATGTCCATTTTACAACAGACATTAATTGTCCTCCCAGCAAGCGCTCTGTTAAATTGGGCCGAAAATGGTGCAAATGAAAGGCAGTGGTGTTGAAGTGAGTCAGACAGAGTTATGCAGAAGTGGAAAGTTCAGGCTGTATAAGTGCTCCTTCCTTTGAGCGAGCAGAGTAGGTTTTTTGTGCTTGCGGATACTTTCGTGGTCAGGATTTCTGTGCACAAGTTGAGGTTTTTGTTTGTGAGTGTGTTTGGCTTACAGGTGGTACGCAGCGGGGGCTGTGGCTTATTATGGTTATCCATACTGTGGGGTCAGAAAGTTGCCAGTATAATCTAAATGGTAAAGAGACCATGGGGCTCGACTGCCCTTGTTTCACCATGCTGGAGACCTGGCATTTGGCCTCTGTTTGAGGACCAAAGCTGTAATTTTCTCTGTCTTCCTCTGTTCTCTGTGGCTTTTGGGAGACTGGGTCAGATGAATAAAACAAAAGCCATATTCAAAATTATTCTTTTATATGCTCATCCTTTTATGCCTTATTTCTTTATCATCAAATGAGCACATGTCCTCATGCCCTTGTTCCATCCCACCAGCACTTTCTATAATATTGCACTGTTCTTTTTTTTTGCGTTGCTGTGCTGCTTTATTGATACCATCCTTTCCCCTTCTTTTCCTTCCTTCCTTCACTTCCGTTCTTCCTTCCCTTCTTCTCACTGGTGTGCTCCGAATATCTCCCTCCATCTCTCCTCTCGTCCCTGTTTTCCTCCCTACAGCGTTGCCCCATTCCCTCTGTGTTGCGCTCATTTGTGTGATCGCCTTCTTCTTACCCACAGCACATCCGCTGCCCCACAAATGAGAGCAGGGAGAGCGGCAGTGCAAAGGGGAGCGCATGATGCAGGGCCCAAGGAGCATGGTTTAATGAAGCCAGCCTAAATGAATTTACTGCTTTCCATTGAGCCGCTCTGTCCCATGTGGCCGACTAGCACCTCAGCCATTGTGTAGGAGGCCCCCCCCTCTGTTCTGCTACCTGTTTGTCTGACACCTCTGTAATTAGCCACCACTATTGAGGAGAGTAATTGCGTATTAGAGCCATGTTCTGTTAGGGGAGCCTCAAAAGTGAAAATTTTTATGCAAATGTGCAGAATCAGGCCTAGATTAAGAAAATTACCCAGGGTTTTGAGCACTGGAGAAATGGGGAAAGGCCATTTTCTACCAAAGACGAAGAAAGGAAATTGTGGGTATCGCAGCAAATGGATGGAGGGGACTGTTTGTCTGCTCAGATTTCTTTGGCGGGATATTTGTGTGTGCATTAGTCTCTAGAGATAAACGTATTTGCTGCGTGGCTGATTTACTATTCCAAATTGGTGTTTTAAACAGTGCTCTGTGATGGGACTTGAATAACAAAGTAAATTGGAGTTATTAAATGCTATTGTTGCTCACCTGGTTTCTATTGGAAGCTCCTGGGGACATACACTGTGCTGATTGTTATTCCTGTTCTTTGTTTTGCTATGCATGTGCTCATGTGTGTGTGTGTAGCCCCCCGGAAAGCCTGCAAATGCCAGGTGCTTGCTTGCAACTTCTCTGGTTAGGAACAGAACTGCAGACTGAGGAACTTAGGTTGCTTTGCACCAGCTATTCATAAACCAATTACTAAGCATGTAAGTAGAACTATGTTCTCTGTAATGAGTTTCAAACTAGTCAGTTACTGACTTTGGTGGCACCATTCAAACTTAAGAAAAGTCTTAGTTAGTAAAGACTTGGTTTAGAAAAACCAATCAACAGTGGGAAACAGAAAGTTGCTGTAGCATCTGAAGCTGTAACATAACAGCTTAAGGAAGAAACTCTACATGTAGGTATTACGATGTTCTATTTATACATGCATACATGGGGAAATATGCGTCAGAGTTAGCAGTATTCCACAGTTTAGAATGAGTGCGAAATGTCCGACTATGCTAAGCTAACTGAAGGTATTTGGTCATTTAGTCTACTTTACATGATTATTAAACAGCATTTTAATGTCAGGTCAAATATCTCTGTTGTAAGAACTACTTTGTGTGGTGCAACTAATTTTAATTTTGTGATGCAGAAATCTCTGCTTATTAGTTTTGAACTCATGCAGAGCTTTAGAGCTGGCTTCTGGACCACAATGGTGATCTGACAGAGGCATATTGGTGCAATCTGTATCTATGTAGAATGTATGCAAATGTGCACGTATTGTTGATACTCAACACATGACTTCACCAGCTTAGTAAACACAGTCTCAGACATACACCCACTCAAACCCATCTCCCTCTTCTTTCAGTCATCACTAACCTGCCCAAGCCATGACATATGGCCTGTCTGTTTTGATCAGGACTTCAATGTCTGAGCCTCAAAAGTAATGTTCAGCTGGTGCAGAATGATGCATAAACACTCCCCCCAGGAACTTTGGAAAGTCTGTCTTCTTCCTGGAAACCTTAACTCAGAAATCCCCCTTCTCTGTCATTGAGTACATTAACAAGGCCTAAAGCGAAATGTGTCTACAGTGTAGTATGTGGTGTGTGTGATGTGTGTGCCTTCATGCATTCTATTGAGAATGTGCGTTTATGTATGCATTTATTTTCTTGTTTTCTTCAGTCTGTGGGTTTAACGTGTGCAGTTTGATTTCATGTTCCTTTGCTGACCTGCTCCTGCTGAGGTCAAAAGGTCAGTGACAAGACAGCATCCCAGCAGCTGGGGGCGGTTCGTTGTCTTGTCTAAAATCTTCTCAGCAGGGCATTTACTTGCTAATCTAAGGAGCTTGTACCTTGACCTTTAGGCAGAACGATACTGTTTTAACTCTCACAAATCAGTATGCTGTGCTGTGCTTAAATTAATATTCTACAGTCACTGGATGTAGCTGTAGTTTCAGGTGTTCACGTTAAAGTTCACATTAGACAAATCATGAGCGATAAACATCTCTGACGTTTAAATGTTTACTTTGTTGGGCCTGAAAGGGGTTTAGACTTATCTGATGCTCGGCTCTTATAGTGTGCTAAAGCTGCTATGTTCTTTTGCTGTCTGAGGTCCGCTTCCATTACCTACTAAGCCTTTGTCAGATTGCAGGGCTGTGAAGCGGTCCCCTATCACCACCGGTAACGGTGGTTTCCAAGTCCCAGTCTATTCAGCTCACGCCGCCACCCTTCAGAGACTGGTAATAACTATTTACTCAGGCTTATACATTCGCACCCCCTGACTTACATTTTTTTTTTCTGTTTTCTTCTCTTGCACCATTCCCCCTCCGTTTACTGGATCCATATTTTCTTTCCTCCCTCCCTCCCTCTCTCCATCCCTCTTTTATTCTCTGGCGTCATCTTTTCTTTCGTCAAAGCAATCACTATTTAAAGTCTCCTCTGCTCCAAGGTCCTGTCAGATCCCCAAGAAGCCAAACACTATTAAAAGGGGTCTCTAGAGCTTAGCAAGTATATGTACGTGGGTGTGTGCATGTATATGTACACTTAGTGTGAAGGCTTGACTATTTTGTAATATATGTAAGTATCCACATTGGTGTAGAGGGTTTCTCTCTTTTTCATCCTCAGAATCTTCAATAAAAGTGTGAACTCTGGTGGGAAATCCATTGGTAACAGATTCAGAAGATTACGGAAATTCGTCCTAGTGGGAGGCAGTAAAAAGGTGGTTATTGTGTGTGTGGGGGGGGTGGGTGGGATGTGACTTGGAAGAGCTTGCTTTAACCTAGAAAGAATAGAAATATGAATAGTGTGGCGTCAACGACCTTGTGGTGTGAGGTTTTGTTTCCCTGGCTCGCTTTGTTTAGCCAAATGGTAAAAGAGTTTGCTGAAACACGCACTCTCGCACACACACACACACACACACACACACACACACACACACACACACACACACACACACACACACACACACATACAGTTAAATTTATATAAAAACACCATCAAACCTGCTCAACTTACCTGTCAGAGAAGCAAATTTTTAGTTACCATGCAAGACATTTGTGACATCAAAAGTCTCTCTACTTAAACAGGAGATAAAGTAAAAAACCCAAAGATACTCAATTTTCTATCATTTAATATCAGAAATATCAGGCAGTGTAGTCTCACATTGGAGAATCTTGAACCGTCAAATATTTGGCAGACTTTAAAATGACTTGAACATTGGCTCATTGCTGGGAAGTTGTGCCAACCCCCCCCAGTCTAAACACAGAAATGCAAGAAGTAGAGCAGCATAGTAGTAAAACATACTGTACCTATGGAGCACTGCTTATACTTGGATTTAATTTTTGTCATTAACAAACTTTGTTGCATTCATAGATCTCATTGGTAAAAGTGGGAATTTTTTACTTTTGGGACTGTTAATATATCTCATACAATTTACTGGCTCAACACCTCCCTCTATTTTTATCAGTTGTTTGAACCAATATGCCAGTGTAATGTGACTGTGTGTCGTTCACGTTAAGATCATTAATATGATTTAGCCCTGATGAGTTAGAATTTAATTTCACATTCACATATTATGTTTTATGTTGGACTTTACGGTGTCTTCCTGACCTGACTGGACCAGGTGTCTATTTAAAGGGAGAGGAAGTGAAAGAGAGAAAGAGGGAGAGAGAGACCTGTTTCATTAGAAGATTGAGAGAGCTGTAATGTGATGGCTGGTTGAGATGGCTACTTAAATGTGATAGGCCATTAGCTATTCATCCCTACTGCACTATTAATGCAAGGTATGGAAAATGCAATCATGCAAATCACTCTTCGATCACAGCTTTTCATAGAGGAATAAATGCTGACGGCGTGGAAGGGAGGGAGTGTTAAGAACGAGGTGGGCAGAGGATAAGTCTTACACAGAGAGAGAGTGTGAGGGTGAGGTACACTATTTTCTGCTTTTCCTCCTCTTTCCACTCATACCTGTCTTTGTTCGCACTTGTTGATCAGCGTGCTGTCGGTTGAATTCAAAGACGTATGGGTGACATGTCGTGGCATCAGGAGAGAGACATGACAGTGGAGCCTGTTAAGTGCCTTGTCTCTCTCTGATCTCTGCGTCTCATCTTAAGTCTTCAGCTACATTACCATAAATTAGTTTTGGTATTTATCATATCAACGGAGCAGTGCATATTGTATATCAAAAATGACTCTAGTGTTTGATAACCCCCTTTAAAAGCGATATCATTAAAGACTCATCAAATCATTTTGAGCCTTTAAAGAGCCTTTTATTATGCTCAGAATTAGATGGCAGCATCACAGAAGAAGCGTTATGTTTAGTAGCTGTGGAAAAGTTAGTGGGGAAGCACTAGTTTAGAATTTGTTCCGTACCTCTGGTGTGCAAAATCAGTTTGGCAGATTTCAGTTTCAATGCATAAAAACATATAAACACAAACCCTGAATCATAAAAATGTATGCTTATGGTTTAACGTTTAATCAAAATTCTATTTTCATATAGTAAAACACACTCTCATCTTAAAGACAGATGGACAGTGTGGTCGGTCCAACACATTAAACTTTAAAGTAGTCTGTCTTACCACCTCACTAAATATAGGGAAGCCAGCAGTCAATGAATCAGCTCAATAAAACAACATTTTAGGGTTGGATTTTTTGATAGTTATGCTGTTGAAAATGTAAAATGAGGAATTGATTTGTCTATATTTGATATAAAAGAAAAAATCCCCTGTCCCTGATAACTCAATTGTAACAACAATATTGTGCCTCAAATCTGCCTTAAATCTTGCTCAGCTTTTGCATTATTCCACTTCTTCTTTAACACACTGGTTGAGACATGGTTCTCCTTGGACAGTCACTTTGAGCAATTGAACCTGACAGTGAATTTCCCAAAAATACTTTTACAGCCTCTCGTAAAAAAATACTTCATCAGGCCTCAAAATTGTTGATTAGCATATTCACCTATGATAGGCTGTTGCAGCACACTTTAAATTAAGAAGCCACTAACTGTACCACATTTCATGAGGGAGAGAGAGAGAGAGAGCGAGATGACGAGGCAGAGAGATGGATGCCTTTTTTGCCACCTTGTGAAATATGTAATACATCTTCATTTTAACAGGTGTTGTAAATGTCAAGGCACAGATCTTCTCTTAATGAAAAGATCACCCTGTGTCCAAACTTTGACAAATGTATCTGGTTTGAGCCTAAAACTGGAAAGTCGTCCCCCAGTTCCAACACTTTGGATGAGTGTTAACAAACTCAAGCTGTTGCCTCCTCCTGTGCAACTCTCGACTTGATCAGTTTCAGATTAAATCCTGCTGCATCATCTGTTGTCATTGCTGCCCCGCTGTCTTGTGTGGTCACTGGTAAAAATGTTGGGTGGTGAATTAACCTCAGTCTGTAACCTCAGAAAACACGGGCACAAAATTTGCTCGGTTAATCCACAATTAAATCACTTAATCCAACGTTAAGTCAGCTTCAGAACAAGACCGAGGCCTAAGAGATTCAGCTGGGCTCTGAGCATGAATTCACCCTCTTTCACATCACCCTCAGTTTTCCAAGAATTGTAAATATCAAGCTCAGAGGTTTCTCTATTTTCATTCACTGTACTTCTTAAAAATTATTTTTCTAAAAAATATGTGGTTGCTGCACAGCAGGACAGGTTCTCACGACTGCAGTCAACTTCCCGTCTGCACCAGAATCTGAAATTTGACAGATGTTGCTTCACAGTTTGATTCTGCACCCCGTTGTGATAACCCTGAAGTTAGGAAACCATGCATTTCTACAATGAGTCAAGGTGCTTCATTAATTTTGTTGGGTGTATGGCACTTTTCTTTATTATTGTTTTTTATCCTGTAAGATAAAGAAAGAAACAGGGAAAGTTGTGAAATTCCAAACTCATTTCATCTGCTCAGAGTTGCTTTGCATAATTGTATGTGTTTAACTAATTGTCAGTGACATCTATGTTTACATGAACAAATTTTCATGGTTCAGATGAATGTAAATTGTTTCAGGAAGATATATATATATATATATATATATATATATATATATTCATTAATCTCAAAAATTGAAAGATATAAAAAAAAAAAAATCCCTTTCGTGTTTCAAAAACTTTACTTTGCAGACGTATGAGATCATGACGTGGTGTGTTCACAGCCTGGAGCTGGAAGTGTGGGCTGCTTCAAAGCTATATCCAGCACGCTGCACTGTGATTGCAGAAAAGGTTAGCATGGGTTTGAGGATCTGAAAAGTGTTAGATAGCGCAGGCTGCTGTCAATTTGCTTTCAAACCCCGCCAGCAAAACTTCTCCTCCTGCTCTTCTTCCCACGGTTTTATGCAAAACTTACAACAATGTCACTGACATCAATTTACCCCTAAAAGCTGTACCACATGGAGTCATTACGGAGCGTATGCTATCACTCCACATCCTCAGGGAAACGGAGAACTGAGTGAAAATGAAGAATCAGCATATAGGTGTAGCTTTGTTTTTCTCCTATTTTACAGCACAAAGGTGCAGTGGTTTTGTCCTTATGTGCAACAAGAGCAATTTAAAATATATTATAATAATATGTTTTCTATACTCAAAAGGATAGGAGCTCTGTCTATAATCTGCATAGTCATTTAATCTATTTCTTTTTCTTTATACACTTTTCATAATGTAACTTCATAATAGGCCTGCCCTCCATAGCTGGGGAAATTAACAGGATGTGAATAATAAATGAGGACTTAATTGATCAGGCCTCTGCCCAGGACAGATTGTATAGCTGCGCCCTTGATATTAATACTTTGAGTCAACAAAATCAATACGTTCAACTATGAGAAACCAACAGATAGAGAAACAGTGTTTTCACTGTATTGATCCCCCTTTTTTTTATCATGTAATTTTAGGAAAATTTAAACTGTTACTGCAACAGTTTTCATGCTTAACTGGAGCAAAACAGATCAGTGTCCATTTTATGGCTGTTACATAGCTGAACAAATATATAATTAGATTATTATCAAAGGGAAAGCAAGAACAGTTTTTTCTACTTAATTTTTTTTTTTTTTTAGTTCTTTGCCTTTTATTGCAAAACAACTGTTGAGATTCAGATGGGAAACATGGGGGAGAAAGAGAGAGGGTTTTAACATGCAATGAAGGTCCCTGGCTAATTCTATGGTATGAAACTGGGAGGAACGTATTTATTCATTATTATTTTAACATTTTTTTAAGTAGCTCTGCCAATGTTAAGGGCCAACATGGCTACAAAGAGGAAACAGGAAATTCTAAATATGGTTGATTAGGGCCACATCCAGAGATCCAGGGCACAGAAGGACTCCAGCGGTGATGTGTTGTTGTTGTTTTTCATAACCCTGGTTTACTTTGTTGTGGCAAGCCTGTTTTTTTCTTCAATATGGAGTGCCTTACTGTTTTTTTTTTTTTTTGCCTAAAAGCAATTCTGTATTACAGCTGCTCTCAAGCATGTTCATCTATCACAGAAAGGGAGAGAGACGGAGGGAAGCAAAGAGAAAGAAACGGCCAGAGAGAGAGAGAGAGGGAAGACTGAGAGAATGGACGAATGTAGTGACTGCTAATGGCTTTATTGGAATGATACCAGTTATTAATTATTCTGCCCCCTCTTAAAAAAGACAGAATGAAAAAAGAAAGGTTGAGTTAAGGGAGGAGAGCAGCCACAATCTGTAACATGCTGTCTCGACTAATGGCTGGAAGTCAGCTTTTACTGATCACTGGACGGCTCTCTCCTAATTGATGGGATGTGTGTATGTGTAAGTGCGTCGCTAGTGTGTTTACTTGCCCGTTTTCCATTTTCAGATGGTGTGTGTTGATGCCGGAATGTGTCTGTTTTCCTTCCAGTGAGCATGTGCATGTGTTCATCAGTGACGTGTGTGTGTGTGTGTGTGTGTGTGTGTGTGTGTGTGTGTGCTGTAAATCTAATCACTGTTAGTGTGAGGTAATGTGAGTGGAAGGATAATATTGTCCATGTCACCAGTCTTTCCCCGGGCATGTCAGGAGACAACGTGTCCTTGTCCTTTCCTCTTCATAACTTTATCTGTCCCTCTGTTCTCGCTCATTCGACTGGCCAGGCATCTTTTCTTCTTCAACCAAACAAGTTATGACAGACAGTCAGAAATCGTGGCGACACAGCATCCATCTTTCTTTAGCAGATATTTCATTTGCAGGCCTTCATTTTGGCCCCCGTCAAAGTTTTTGTTGGAAGATGAGAGTCTACCAGCATTTCCCACCTCTGCCTCACAGTGCAGCTTTGAGTTCATACTAACACCTGCCAAGACACACAATAAGAGTACAGATGTCATCCCTGCTAACTGATTTTATCATCTGAAAATGAACACCAACAGTCACAAAACCCTGTCATTGTAATTCATAGCAGGCATTCCTCTCCATGTGTTGAATTTGCTTTACGACCCATGTGCAATGCCAAACCGCTGTGAAGTGGTAAAAGTGTGTGTGTGTGTGTGTGTGTGTGTGTGTGTGTGTGTGTGTGTGTGTGTGTGTGTGTGTGTGTGTGTGTGTGTGTGTGTGTGTGTGTGTATATGTGTGTGTGTGTGTGTGTGTGTGTGTGTGTGTGTGTGTGTGTGTGTGTGTGTGTGTGTGTGTGGTGATTGGGCCCAGGGTGTAGATCTGATGGAGCCAAAGGGATGATTACACTGAAAAGGTCAGATTTGTCTCCAGTTCCTGCAATTAACACAGCAGGCAAAGACAGACAGAGACACTGGATACGTAATGCAGACGCAGAAAGAGGAAGATGGAGAGGAAAAGAAGTTGAGAGATTGAGTAGAAGAAGAGGGATGACAAAAGTATGACAAAGATGGGGAGAACAGAGTGAGAGAGAGAGGGGTCAACGTTGCTCCTGCACTACATGCCCAAATCATTGTTGTGTTTCATTTTCTCCTCATTTATTCTGTTTTATTCAACCTTTATGTTTTGCAGCAACACAGGAGGTTCTGTCTAGAAAGTCAACCTGTCCTGTGTTGAATTTTTAAACAATCAGCAGGTTCTCTTTGAGGTTTTTCTGTATGTAGTATGTGAACCTGTTTTCTTGAGGAGATGTCTGTTACTGTTAGCTCAGACAACACTTAAATAAGACAACAAAAACAAAAGGCCATTTAATAAAACTGTCATCAGAAAAACAGTGAAAGGGGCCACTGTTTTTTGAGTAATGCTACGTAGTGGAAGCAAATGATGGGGAAGAAGAGTGGACCTAAAATTGAACCCTGGGGGACCCCACATGCAACTGGGGCTGAGGATGACCCTGGCAAAGTTAAAAAGACAGCTGCCAGTTATATGTAGGTCCATATTATGTTCAAGCTTTGGTTTCAACTTGAGTCCAAGTCAAGATACTTTAATTTTTGTGGAGTGTTTGTTGAGTCAGTTGATATTGTTTTGCTTGGCCTTGGAGAATAGCTGAACCACAAAAAGATGATCTGATCTGCAGCCAGTGGGATCAAAGCCACTGGTCTGGATCTATTGAATAAGTCAGTTCTCAGGCAAAGACATTGTTTGTTTGATTGTGAGGGTATTTGTGACCATGTACGTATAAGAACTCATGTGTACATGTCCTATTATATGTTTGTATACGTGCAGTGTATCCGCATAGGCGTTAATGTGGTTTTCTGTCGTTTCTTCTGTTAAATGTGAGTGCTGGGTAACTAAATGTCAGGACGTGCGAGTATGTGACTTGTACGCACATGTTTTGTGAGCTTTTCAAAGTGTTTTTGAAGTTATTATTCATTCAAACGACATGTGTTTGTATCCAGAAACACAGCCTGTAAAAATTGTAGACAGGCTGTGCTTCTAATGATGGCCTCTGGCTTGTGTTTTTAATCATGTATGAGAATAGAGAAATGTTATTTTGTATTTTTGCGCCTCTTCAGTGGATTGTGACAGATTGTGTTAGGAGTGACACCGCTCCACTGACGACTAGAATACTTCTGACAGGTGCTGTGTTTGGAGTCGAGATACTGATGCCTCAGTGACTGAAACAAGAATGAATTGAACTCAATGGAAGATAGTGCTGAACTTCAAACCACTGAGTTGCACTTCAAAAGCTCCCTCTTCAAAATCCTCTGCACAAAAGTCATCATTGACATTGTGTTTAGTCTTTGCATGAAGAATGTCCGAATCGGTTTCTCTTTGTCAAGGATTGTTCTTGACTTGAAGGTTAGCATCGTGTTTAATATCAATTTTTACAAGGTTTGTGCTTTTGGTCTCTCTACCTTGTAGTACAACTTATGAAAGGTCAAAACAAAAAAAAAAAAAGTCTGATTTTTGATTCAACTGGTTTTGGACAGAAAGAGCTTGGATGGTTTGAAATTCGAATGTGTGACAGGAAGGGGATGTCCTGGTAGCCTAGGGGTTTAAGGCACTGAGTCTGGCTGGAAGTCTTTTCTTACACGTCATTACCCATTTCTCGCTTCCATTTCCTGTCAAATCTTTACTGTCAGCTCTGCAATAAAGGCTTATAACACCCAGAAAAACTCTGTGATATAATATTTGCAACGACACTGTGAATTTGCTAATTTTTAATCAAGATAAGATGGTTTCAGATACATTCTGATTGCTTTGGTGGGCCGGGGTGAGGTAATGAAAGATTAGAGTCACCAACAAAACACCAAACAAACCTTGCATCACCTGCAGTATCAGTGCACAACTGGGTAAACTAAAGTGAATTATTACTCTGTCCGGGTTCCCACAGTGTTTTATAGCGAAGGTAGGGCAGCTCGCCTGAAACAAAGACCACCCCCGCAAACATCATAAAAATGATCACACTTTTGATAAATACAATAAAACCTTAACCGTCAGGGAAAAAGTGGTGCTATTTCACACAGCATGTCCTTTATATATTTAATGAGTGTGTGTTTTTAGGCTTTAATCTACGAGCTAAATTGATCATGAAGTGAGATGCTTTTGGATCTGAGTATATCACTTCGTCTAAACAGTATCCAGGGAAACACCCAGCTTTATTTTCATTATTTTATCACTTTGCTTTGCAGTCCTTGTAGTCCATAAATTTAATTAAATTGCTGTGTTTTAAAAATGGTATATTAATAGTTGAGAATGTTAATAATATGGTAATAGCATCAGTCTGTGTGTCGAAGACCAGACCGGTTTGTTGGAACAATATTTGCAGGTGTCTTTTTAATTGTTGCTCCACATATTATTGTCTGGTGAAATATTTTGGTGTGTTGCTGCTTGGAGGTCTGGACAGGTAGTGCCGTGCTGCACAGCTGAGGGATTTGTGTTGTCTCCCTACTCTATCTTGACAGCGACTAGCTCATTATTTCACACCAGTTCTTCTGGGACTGTGTTACACTTCCTTCTCACGCATACGCGCATACACGCACGCACACACGCACGCACACACACAGGCACACACACAGGCACACACACAGGCACACACACAGGCACACAGCTTTATACCACTTGACCTTGGTTGCTATGACAGCAGCAGTAAAGGCTGGGCTTAGGTGTCAGTGTGTCTCTTTGACGAGTCCCGCAGGCACACCAACCCTGGCCCACCCGTGTTCTGTGCTTGTGTGTATGTGTGTGATGATGATTAATACCTTTGTTTTGAAAGCCAACAGAGAGTTGTTGTGTGTTTGCATCTGTGTGAGCGTGCGCGTTCGCCTCTCTGTGTGTCAGGAAGCATGTGCTTGCCTCCGCGTGGCGATGTGAGGTGTGTTTTTGCCTGTTTGTGTGCTTCAGTAGTTTCCATGCCTCATACCCTCCTAGCTGTCACCAGCATGATTGTTGTTTATAGTTTTGACATCTTGCACCTTGTCCCTGTTGTTCATCAACCTCTTTCTGTGCTTGTGCAAGTTTTTGATTTAGTCTGGTCTCATTCATGGCTCTGCCTTGACTATTTTCCGTCTCCGTTGCAGCCGGGCAGCACAGAGGTCACATTGGTCGTTAACATGTTCTGCTTTTAAAATGTTTTGAAAAGTAGAGAGGTGGTGGCTTCGTCTGAACCAAACAGCAATTAGGGTGACATTCCGAACCTCTTTAATTGGTTGTTTATCTCTCAACCTTTCACTTTACTGTACCTGTAGGAGGTTCTCATTAATATGTTCCTATGAAATTAGTCACGATGACACATTCACATTACTTTACAGAGTGAAATAATATTATATATTGAGTTGGTTCAGGACTTTATTTCTGTTTTCCCCAACCTTCCCTCCTGGTGGGAATGTGTCAACAAAAAAGTAAAATTCAGACACATAAGTTACATAAATACATACAAAATAAGTTCCCATGTCAAATGCAGTTTTAGAAGGAATCAGCTTCTATTATGGCAGTTTGTCAGAGATGTATTTTGACATTTACCTTAAACACTATTTAAATGGAAACAGACTTGATCTATTTTTTTTGTTTTGTTATTGTCTCATTATTATGCATATTTTTGTATTACTCAGAATGACTTTAATCAGCCTCCTCTGTTCAGTATTAAGCCACAAACAAAATTTCCTCTTGCAACATGAGTCACTGAACACAAAATACACCTACACAGAAAGCACTGACTACTGGAAAAAACAGCTAATATTTCTCTGACAAATAATATGTTTGTCACTTTTAAACTTATTTTTAAGGAGCAAGTACTCCTGCACTTTTCAACACCATAAATCTTTGCCTATTGCTCAGTTATATAGTTATAATATAAACTGTTACAATCTAATTTTGAATCACCAGCTCTGATATAAACTTCAAATTAGGGAGATTTTCATAATTGTGTTTACATACGGCAACTTTGCCATTAGACAGGGAGGCTGGAAACACGCTTTGACACAGCATATGCAGATTACCTTTGAATATTTAGATATTTTCATGTTTACATGAACATCAACCTCAAAATCAACCTTTCTCACTCTCCCTCTCTCTCTGTGTTTTCCATGTTGCTGCTAATGTTGCTGCTTCAAATCCATTCACTCCTTTTTCAGACTCTGCGCTTCATTATTTGGGTTTTTTCTCTCTTAAACCTTTGCTTACTTAAGCTTTGATCATGCAGGTATTTTCTGGTGCTCTGCACAACATTTGAGAAACATTTTAGTTTTGCAAGGGAAAGAAGAACTCAGTCCCTTTCCCTTTCCTTTCTCTTTACATCTCTTTCTTCCTTTCCTCTCTTTTAACTTGCTCCTTTTTCTCTGGCCCTGGTCTGATAGGGTTCATATTTTATACCTCACTTATGTTTGTTGGCTCCACATGAAGAACAGGTTTAATAGCTTTTGGACACCACCCACTCTTCTCCCCCAGCTTTGGCTTAATATCTCCTCCTCTATTTCTCTCACTCTGCCTCTTTTCCCTCCTTTATGTGCTTTCATCCTCTTTTCTTCATTTTCTTTTTTATGACGGTTGTGTGCAGAAATGGCAAGACAGACAGAGAAATCAATGTTTCCTTTCCCAGACCTGGACTGTTGGCTTAGTCAAAGGTAGTGAGGTCATACACTGCTGTAATCAGGTGTGATGCTGCTCCTGTTGCCATTCTTTAGCCTAAAACAACTGTGGCTGCCCTGCTCCATCTCAGTGGAAAGAGCTTCTGTCCTTTTTAAGCTGGTGTGCCTGTATTTGTTTGCATGTGTGTATCTGTGTGACTATGTGCATACATGTTTTGCTGGCAGTCGGTATTGGTGCGTGGTGGAGTAGTGCGCTGGCACTGATGAGGTCCAGTTACCCAGAGTGCACTACACCTTAGGAGGTAATACGATTAGGGGGGCAGGGACAGGGGATTTGTTCAAAGAGCATAGAGAGGAACATCAAACACAAAAAAGGGATGGGATTATCAAAAGATGAAAGCGAAAAAAGAGCCCATATCCCTGTCTATCTTTTAGCCAGCTCCTCCGGGAGTAAAGGGCAGGAGGGACGATGATGCAGAGGCTAGACGTAAAAGGTCTCTTTCTTTCTTTCTGTCTCTCGCTCATGAGTTCCTTTGTGGCAGGATTCAGGGAAGCTCTCAGGGAATCCCCATCAAAACTGAATGTAATCCCACGTCATGAAGTGTCATCCTGGTCTATAAATTATGCATGATAAGTTCACTACTCAGCGCAAGTGACGTGAAGCCCAAATATTCACTCAAAATGCAATGCAGCACACAGGAAATCCCCTTTGCTTTGCCCTTTCCTACTTGTATGTGCAAGAGTGGTCATGTAAACAGAGAGACGTTTTTCGCTAAGTAACTGTGACATCACCAATCTGTCGTGTGCAAATTTGCAGCAGGAAGAAACGTGACTTACCGACTCTTGGCTCCATGCATTTGTTGATCGTTGATATTTCTGATGTGTAGGAAGCGTCGTGTAACTATCACACACAGCCTTGCAGGAACACCTCAGGCTACCTCGGTTCACTGTGTTGTCGCAACTCCCTACTCCTTCACACAAAGTGACCCTACAGTGGCTGAAATGGCATCAGGGGTTGATTTGCTCCCAAGAGCTGAGTGCTGATGGTTCAAATAGAATCTAATGATGTGAGGGGTTGTATAGTGTGGTGCGGTTTGCAAAGTGCATCTTAGAGGTAAGAGAGAAGATTTTCCATCTCAGCTTCTACCTCTTGTTCTATTCGACTGCCTTTTCTTTTCTGCCTCTTTCTCTGTGGCATGTTGTAGCTGTAGCTGGTGGATTAGCAGTGTTGATAACAGGCTTCCAGTGTGTGTGTCTGGATAATTGTTAAAACTTTAGCAGGTAGCTCTCAGAGCAGCTTTGTCAACTTTGTCTGTTTCCCTTGACACATTGCACTCTAGCACTACAAGATCTTGTTATTCTGCAGTATTTTTTTTTCTTTTTATCATGATTCTCAGTCTGAATGATGAGGATTTTTTTTGTAGTGTTGCATCCCCTACCAAAGTGTAGTATATGTGAAAATGATTACAAAAAAAAAAAAATCTGAATCTCACATTCTTAAAGCTGCTCTGGGCAACATCAAACTCCCACAGACGGCGACCGAGAGGAAGACAAGAATCTCATTCCCCATTACAAAGATGCTCACTGTAGTTCTGAAAAAAAGGTTATGGTCACAGAGGCGAAAGTGCCTCCATGTAACAAAGTGCCAGAGATCCAGAGAGTGCAGAATCTCAACTTCCACCAGTTTTTATGTAACTATGATTTTTTTTCTTTGGTTTTTAAAGACTACTAAGTCATCTTCAAAATAAATTAGTCCCATAATTAGATATTGTTCAACTCTCCTGCACATTAATGATCATCCAGTCCTTCCCTCACTGTTTTTTTTATGCAGCTCCCTGTGTAATAGCAACAAACAGTCAGTGGAGGTGACATTTATACAGATGTTAGCTGGGGCCAGCGTACTTGTGGGTCATGGAGCGTGCCCGTGTTTGTCTATGCTCGAGCGCAGAGTCAGAGTCGCTCCAGATTGTCTCCTGTTTCCTTTTTTCTTTGTGTTCATGTGACAAGCACAGGTTGAGTTCTTGACAAAGTTGAAGCACGTTCAACACACGCGGACGCACATTATCTAGGATTTGCCTGGAGGGATTCACTTCCTCCAAAGTTTTCTTCACGTTCAGCTGGAACACACCTTTTGTCCGTCTCTCATGTGCTTTGTGTCTGCATATTTCTTGCCTTTGAATTGACCCTCTCCCGCTGTTGTAATCTGATGATGTTTTTTTTTTAAAATTGGAGAGAAAAAAAGACGCAGTGGGTGAGAGCTAATGTTCTCTGTGATGTGTGTTTGCTCTCAGTTCACATTCCAACCATAACAATCTGAATCATCAGTTAAAAGGCTGCTTTGGTGTGTGTTTCCAAAAAAGATTTTGTGTGTTTTACCCAGAAATGTGACGAGGAGGAGAAGCTCAACTTGTAAAACTCAGTAACTCCACCATCGGCATGGGAAAGTATGTGCGGTCTGAGCTTGCGCTGTTCCATAGTGTTTGTCTGTGTTGTGTGCACACTTATATCCAGTGTATCTCCTCCCTGTTACTGTGTGTGTGTGTGTGTGTGTGTGTGTGTGTGTGTGTGTGTGTGTGTGTGTGGGTCTGCATGTGTACATTCATCCAGGTCTTTGGGCCCTACCTCCATGAGGTTAGAGTACCATGGTTTCTCACGCTGGTCAGAGGAGCTCGTAAAACGCCGAATGAGAGGTTGATGTCATTCACCCAACCACAGCTGGGCTATTTGTGACTCCATCAACGAAAGAGCGGCTGGATGGATAGATGAACTCGGTTTTCGGTTTTACAGAAAAGTCATACGGATCATCTAGCTGAGGACAGATGCGTTGACCTGTATTAGTGCACACGGAGACCTGCCTCTTTTCCTGTGTGTTCTAATGTGCCCCCTTTCCCCTGCGTCAGGCCAAAGGAAACATCTCAGCAGCTATTAAAGCGAGTTTGGGCTCTTTATGAGTGGCTGTAATGTTTTTAGTGAGCTGTTATTACACAGTGTTCAGTTTCAGTTGCTCCACTGATGTATCCTCTAAAAACCTGCACCGCACCGGGCTTATTGATGTGGCTTCACTCCTAGCAGCATGAAACAAGCAAACTCAATCTTTCCCTCCTATCGTCCTCCTCCACTGGCTCTTTTTTTCCTTTCAGTCCATATCTCTTCCCTTGTCTCCGCATATTTTCTCACTCTTTCTTCATTATTTCTGTCTATAGAATTTCCTTATTTTGTTCATCCATCCCTCCTTTCCAGCTTCATCCTGACAGTTTTTGGTGCTGTCACATCTTGCAGCTAGAAATCTTTGTTTTGTATGATGTGTATATGTGTGTGTCTGAGCGCATACAAAATCAGCAAATTCCTCACTATCAGTATCTCAAGGGGCATATGATGGTATGGAAATTTGTTCAGCACAACCCCTAATAGTTCTGCAGTAATCGTAGTCTTTGGCAGCTCTGGAAAAGACCGGCGGAGTGAAGTGGAGGTAGATGGGAGAGACAGGAAAGAAAGAGAGAGAAGAATGTGGAAAACTGCATGACAAATGGCATAATGCTTAGCATTTAGATGCAAGGGCAGATCCATAATTCATGTTGCTAATGAAAGCTAGGAGGTAGCCAGGGAGTGTGGAGAGGACCATGCTGATCAGATGGGAGGTAATAGCATTACCATACAGATAGAGTTAATGTGCTTCCTGTGCCACACCCCCCTCCTCTCCTCTCCTCTCCTCTCCTCTCTCCTCTCCTCTCCTCTCCTCTCCTCTCCTCTCCTCTCTCCTCTCCTCTCCTCTCCTCTCTCCTCTCCTCTCCTCTCCTCTCCTCTCTCCTCTCCTCTCCTCTCCTCTCCTCTCCTCTCCTCTCTTTTCCTCTCCTCTCCTCTCCTCTCCTCTCCTCTCCTCTCCTCTCCTCTCCTCTCCTCACCCTCTCCATGGTGCCAGCAGCTCCTATTCCAGTGCGCCCACAGGCCCAGTTTGCCTTGGCCTCTCACCACAGAATATAGACTGAATGATTTGCTCCTACTCTGTTAAAAAGAGCTGATATTGGCAGGAAAGGATGTTGAATGAACGCGTTCCATCCACAGGAGACTGGAAACACACATGTGTGTATGTGTGTGTGTGTGTGTGTCTGTGTGTGTGCACGCGTGTGCCAATGTATGTGTGCCAGTGTGCAGGGTAGCAGGTGTGTATTTGTCACTCTGCCTGTGTCCTTGTGTAAAAGTATGTACATGTGTGTTCCCGTGGTCAGCAACTGGGACAGACATGGGGCCCCAGCAGGTAACTGGGCCCGGGCCTCGGTGAGTCATTTGGCTTTGGAGACAGATTTGTGGCTGCAGGCCCTTCCATGGCTGTGTCAGAAGCTCGGCCAAAGTTGGTTCTTGCTGCAGAAAAGGACCTGAGAGACTGGATTCCTTTTTTTTTAAAGATTATTTTTTGCTGTACTGGGGAACATAGTGGTTAGAGGTTGGAAAGACGGCAAGAAGAGAGGACGAGGATGGCCGAGAGACCTGGATTCTAACTCAAGATGACCATAACAGGGAAAGGACGGAGTACTCTCTTTCACTCTCTGAACATATAGTATCATTCACAGCTCCGTTTGTGTAAACTGTTTGTACATAAATGCTGTCTTCAAAGCAAAGTTCAAAAGGCTACTGAGGGAAGGGCCTGCGCTCTGCTGTTCCACAGATAAGGCCAGCCTTTTTGAGTTCTCATTGGCAAAGTGTCACAAGAAAAAAGTAATTTCAGAGAGACGATATTGCAGGTGTTTAGACCCTGATCTGAGTGTTAAGTAGAAAGACCTGGCCAGCACTTATGACTCTGCCTTTTTCGCCGGATTCACGCACAAACAGAGGGAGAACAGTGAGGAAAGTGTTGCCCAAAGGCACATCAGCCAGGCAGAGAAGAATCCGAAGATGTGGTTATCATTTCTTTTGATGAAGCCACAGAAGGCTAAAGGGTCTGTATTCGGATAAGCTGCCCTCTCTTGCCTTTTGTCTGTTCAAGACCCTGAGACTTCAAACTTCAAACTGCCTACATTTCAAAGGCTCCGTTCAGACAGTCACTCCATCAGTCTGTCAGTCAGTCTGTCAGTTAGTCCATCACTTAGTCAATATAATGATTCTCTCTGGCTCTCTGAGGTCCTTATGCCCATTGGTTATCTCTCCAGACTTTCTCATACATTCATTTATGAGCTCAGCCTGCTCTTTTCGGGGAGGGGCCTGATTGGATTGTAAGATCTCAGTTTTCCTCTATAACAGTTCATCTCACTCCACGTTTGACTCATGCTGTCTCCCCTGGTGAAAGTTGGACACTCTCTAAACGGTTAAAACTTGTCCACCTTCTATTGCCTTCAGCTTGCTTTGTAGACCTGCCTAAGGGACAGGGAGGTTATAGATTGTAAGGATCTGTATATCTGTGCATGCATTTCTGCATATACATGTATACATATGGACACATGTGTTGTGAAGACCCTATGGCCTATTTCACAAGAGCCAATCTAAGTAATGAAAGGATGTGAGAAGGGGATAGGGAGTTCGTTGGATGGAGGCAGTGGGAGAGAGAGAAGGAGCGCTGGGTACAAATTATAATACAAATCATATCAAGTCAATCATAAAAGCAGTCAAGATTTACTAGTTTCATTTCACTTCCCGAGATTCTTCAGTTTAATAGGGCAGCTGGGAGAAGAGAGAGCAGGATTGCATGGGTGAAGTGGGAAGTGCGTGCATGCATGCATATGTGCACGCAGTCTATGAATAACCCTCCACAAGCCATCTCAACCACTGGCTCACAGCCCCCTAGCTGGAGATAGAACAGTAATGTATTACAGGCATCTATTATTGAAGAAGCTGAGCTTGTAGGAAGGCTACCAAACCCCTGTCCAACTGTAAACACTGTGAATGAGAAAGAAAAAAACACCTCTGCAGATACCTGTCCTGTTGAAAATGTCAAGATTAAACCAACACTGTGGTCATTTATGCGTCTTGTAATCCCTTTATATTCAATATTTTACCAGTGTGCTCTTTTAATGAGTGTTATGTGTCAGCAATGCAAGACTCCAGTAGCCAATTTGAGCAAGTTTATAATTCCTTGACAACTAGATAAACTCCATCTGCTGAAGAAGACTGTACGATACTGTGGAAAGCTCTAGAACAGCTGGGCCTTGTCATGAGATTGTTTTGTCAACTACTCTTTTCTTCGCTTGGTAGCCTAACTACTTGTAGTGTGTGCCAAAATTAAATAAAATGTCATTTTTGGGTGTTTATTGAAAGCAAGCAAAACCATTTCATAGTTGCAGAGAACAATGAAATGGCTGATGGCATTACTGTAAGCTCATAGTCAGTGCAGAAGGGAGACAAAAACATCCCGGGCTCTAGTGTGCTCGAGTAAAAATGGTGTTCCCCGTCTGGAAACACCAGAGACAGTAGGTTGTCAGTTGTAAAGCCCAGTTTTCACAACCAAGTCAGACTAAGATAGAGAGGGCGTTGTTTTTCTTCTGGCTTTTTAACTCAACTTTAAAAGATTGTTTTTCAGTCTTTTGGTGGCTGGGGTGTGTTGCTTGGCTATTTTTCAAAACAATCCTAAAACCAAATGTCTAAGTGTTGAAAGGAGCGTTTGCTTCAGCGCCCACCTTGAAAAACCTGGCATGCTTCGTTCCAACCAGGGTTACATTTCATTTCAATCTAGCCGTCTAATGTGTGCTGTCATTGAATTAACCACCAGAATAGATTCAAAAGAACCAATCTGTCTGTGTAGCAGAGTATTTATGCTTGTGTTTACTCGATGCGTGGCTGTCTGTTTGCCTATCTTATCGCTCTCGATCACTGTGTTGTGAATTGTGTATGTGTGCATGTATACACATAGGCGTGCCTGTGGTGTTTGGACATTGAGACGTTCATTGTTAAGCTGTCAGAATTGTCTGAGTTGGTAGAGATGGACATCAGTCTATGTGACAGCCAACGATCCAACTGTCATACCTCTCCATAGACATCCCTACTCCATCATACTGCCATAGAGGGAAGAAGTAAAAGAAAACAGACAGGAAGGAGTGTGAGTGTGATGGAGAGGACGAGAGAGTGTAAGAGTAGGAAGTTAAAAGTAGGCTCGTATTAACAAGGGATGCATGAATAATCACATAAAATGAAGAACTGTCCTGCACTGCTAAGCACTGATGATACTGTCTGTTCATACATATGATAATATTGAAGTGTTTCTTAGCTTACCTGCAGATCTCTCAATATTATTGGTTACCACCGCCAAGGAAGTTTTGTTTTCACCCGTTTCTGTTTGTTGGTAGGTTGGTTAGTTTCTTTGTTAGTTAGTTTGTCAGCAGGATGACACAAAAAGTACTGAACTGATTTGTACCAAACATGGTGGAGGGATGGGGCATGGGCCAGGGAGGAAACCATTAAATTTAAAATAAAAGTGGCAGATCCAGGAATTTTTTGATTTAGAATTATCTTCCTACATAACTACATAGCTACATAGATACATAGCTAGCTAACTCCCTACTACAATCATGAAAAGTGGCAACAAGTGTTGATGACAGTGAATTTGCATAAGTTGTTGTAAGTCATCTTACGGCCATAACAACTCTTAAATCAACATATGTCTATGAATATGGAAAATGTTAAGCTAATTGCTCCTTGCAACCACTACCACGACCTCTGCGTCAACTGAAAATGCCTTTGACTGGACAGATACGTCAGTCTTTACTGATTGGTTTGGACAAAACAAAGCAAAATTCAGGGAATGATATGAGTCTGTTCCAAGAGACATACACACAGCTAAACGAAACATAGGATGGTTCAACCGGTTTCTGTCTGTCTGACATCTCCTTCACACTGAATGAAGAGGGTGGCATCTATCCAGGTCTGCCGGTGGACGGCTGGTGTTTCTGCCCCTTGTTGTTACACATCCATTGGTTTGTTTGTGCGCTGGTGAGCTCCATCCTCTTCCTCAAACATATACTACATCACACCACCTTAGGATCAAACACACCACCCTCCTTGTGCTCGGCACCTATTTTCATCTGTTTTGAGCTGAAAGATGATGAAACCACATTCATATACTTGCACGGATTCCTCAGCCACCTGCTGTTTCAGCGCCGGGGGGGTTATCAATTATCATTCTCGCAGTACTTTTTTTCCCCGCTCCCCTAGCATTGGGCATGTAGAGGCGGGTTGTGTGATGGAGGGCTAATAAGAGCCGGTAGGTGTAGGAATATCTGATATTGAGTAATTCTGCAGAACAAAATAACACTTGGACCAAAGCCAGAGGGGAGTCGCAGCAATCAAACAGGTGGTGGATGAGCATACAGGAAACAGAACACCTTTTTTTGAATTGATTTCATTGATGTATGTGTGGATTAAAACATGAATCTAATTTAGTGCTTTTCAGTTATAACAGGAGTAGAGTAACAAGTGGGCCTCTCGGTTCATTTATCTTTTTATTCAGCTACCTCTCTCCACAGGTCCACTTAGAGGGTTCAAATTCAGTTTTTTGTTTTCTTCAGTTGAGTACCATGACACCGGCCAGTGGTCTTGAATGCTCGTTCAGCTCACGTATGTCAAGATTATTTCCTTTTCAACACTTTTGGGTGATTCAATAAAAGCTGTTTGTCTTGGCTCCATCAAAAAGTGTCAGCTGTGGACCCTTGGCTTTTAAAACAAAGCTTTTTTTTTTGTCCAAGGTAAACTTATTGCTTTGTTGCCAGTGTGTTGCCTTCCATTTTAAAGAGAGGGACTTTCCAACTGTTTCTGGTGTGAGGCCCTATATTGAAGTTGGAAAGTTTTTCCACACGCCTGAAAATTACGTTTCTTCAACACTGTGGTGCAGTGCACAATAGGTGAGTCCTGATGACATAAATAGAAACCGGCAATTACACCGATAAATAAATATATTAATCAACTAATAGAAACAAATAACCTTTGTGGCTCAGACATCAAGCAGCTATGGGGAAGTATTTGTTACTGGTAATTCCATGTGATCTTAAATTACGGCATCATTTGTGTTGAAGGACATTTCCTCTGTGCCAGAAGCCTCCATTTCCTTGAGGGTTTGAGGGGAGGATGTAAATCTACATTGCGCGTGACGCTCCAGAGATTCCCATAAAGTTTCAATGATTTTTAAATCAAGTGATTTGTGTTAATGACAACACTCTTAAATTTGTTTAGCAGTGTGTACAGGATGGGAGTGTAACTATCTGGGAAACATCATGAGGAAATGGTGTTTACACCACTGGGTGTGCTTAATTCTGCAAAATGGCCTCATATTCCTCGGCTGTAATGTGATTTTACAGAGCAGTCATCAGAGGTAGTTACACCTACAAAATGACTACTGCAAACCCACAACCAAGCTACTGAGTAGAAATAACACATGCAGATGGAGACCACAGTATGAAGTGTAGATCGTTTTTTTTTTCTCTTATCTTTAAGAACTGCCAAAATGCATTTAAATATTTGTTTTATAGCTGTAGTTACATTATCTTAGAAATGAACGAGGTCCTATCAGGTGGCCGTACCTGGAAGTGTAATTAATTAATTCATTACAATCTTTCAGTTCTACTGTGCTGCTGTATTCTGTAGACACATCTATTACATTAGGAATCCCTCCTTACTTGGTCTTACTGAGGTTTCTTCCATTTTTTCACTGTGAAAGATTTTTTGAGTGATTTCTTTTTTTGATCTGATACGCTGGTCTGAAGACAGAGGGTGCCCGATGCTGTAGAGATTGTTAAGCCCTTTGAGGCAAATTTGTGATTGGTGATATTGGGCCATATGAATAAAATCTGTCTTGACTTGATTGGGGAGCAATTTCTATGTGTGCTGCGCAGCACACATACACGGCTGAGATGTAAAAAATTACAAGTCAATTGTAGGACAGTGCTATCCAAAAGAGTCTTGCTTGGGTAGATTTGTGATGCTTGCAAAATATTGTTACTAATAATTGGCATTATTGATCTTCTTAATGAGCTGTAATATCTGATCCATGTGTATTAGTTGACACCTAAGGTACCGGTCGCTCGCAGGAAGTCATACCTGATCGTTCAACCACGCATCACACTGACCTTTCTCTCGGATTTGACACAACTCCATTTTTCATGTGCACACACACACACACACACACACACACACACACACACACACACACACACACATACTGACCTTTGTTTGATATGTAACAGTGTGCTCATTTTCCATAAAAGTCTGTACCGGCAGTCTGGAACAAGAGAAGACATGAATTCAGGGAAAATAGAGGGGAAAGAGGACGAGGGCAAAAAATAAAAAATAAAATAATAAAAAAAAAAAAAACATGAAAAAGAAAGGTCATATGTGGCTCAGAGAGTTAAGATCTCTGTCACTGCCCTGGGCTGAAGTCTTATACAGTAGGTCAACTCCTGTTCTCTCAGGTAAGTTCTTTTTCTGTGGGCTTCTCAGAGCCATTACTATTACAAGAACTGCTAGAAGCTAAATCTGGAAGAAGAAAAAGGATAACTGCATGGTGGTCATCATTAATGCCTCCGCGCACTTTTGCTCTCCACAAAGTGCCGGTACATACATGGTCACACACAGTTCGAGTTTGTTCTCATTCCTTTCTGATTTAGACCAAGGAGCCACATCTGTGATTAAGTGCCCTTAAGTGCATTTTCTTCTTCACTTGTGCTCTGTTTTTCCATTATAAATTCACTCAGCAGAGGGTTTATGGTGCATGTGTTGGCCTGAGTAATGTGCTGGTCCTCTACTGTGGAGGACTTCATAGATGGATTATATGCTATGATGAAAGGGCCCCCTTCACAGTGGGCCATGGCAATTAAGGCCAGACTGATACCATGGCTATTATTTGGTAAATTTGGTAAATCCTAATGACAGATGTGCAAAAATGAATTGTAGTGTAGTAAAATGAAGCTGGCTGTTGGCAGTATTTGGATGTATGTTTGACTTTATAGACCAAAGTTTTGGTTATTTCACCTGAGAGATTTCTATATCTCATTGTTTGCTATCTCCTCATGGTTTGATGTGGATGGTACTGCAGCAAAACTGATGATGTCACATACATCCATGCACCAATCAGAGGTGAGCAATATTTGAAGCAAATGTGATGACAGTTGTTGATTTGTTTGATTATATTAACACACCCACATAGTCCTGATGAAAAGTGTTAAACTCTTAATGCATTGTGACTAAAGTGTTTTTTCTTCAGAATTGTAACTGTTATTGTTCCTTAGTATATATATATATATATATATATATATATATATATATACATACAGTACCTACATACATACATTTTTACTATCATCTGATTATAAAGTTTATTGTTACTGTGAATCTTATACTGCATCTTTATCACAGAATTTTTATATGTTTATGGAGAAAAAACAATAGGACATTGGGCATATTGGACCATATATCAGATTTTTTATTCATCTTCGTCTGTGGAACCTGCCAACATTTATGCATTGTGCATAGCAGGTACTCATTTTGACATCATAGCACGCCGGTACGATTTGTCGCTCTAAAGTACGTAAAAAGCCTGTTGAAAAGCTTAAGACCAAGAAGAATCAATCATAATCACAATCATATCACAATCATAGTGCCGAAATCATTTCCCTTGCCTGCATGGCCTACACTCACCTATGAAAAAAAAATGTTCATAAGTGAGGATGATTGACAAACGTGTAATGTTATTTTGATCTTGATTTTGTATCCCCACCCAAACACCCTCCTACCCCCAAACCTTTTTTTGGCATAAGGTGGTACTCCAAGACTTTCTTCAAGGTTGGCAGGTCTCTGTCTACTGTAGTGCTCATCAAAAAAAACGAAAGAGTTGTTCAGTAAATTATTTTCACTGAAATAGTTCTGCTGAATTAATGGACATAAAGCAGGTGTAGTTGCTCCTTCTCTGTAGCAAGCTATTCTGCTCCAGCCCTGCATATTCATTCAAACATAGAATTTCATTTCAAAGAGCAAATTGGTGTTACGCTATTCTTCTCTCTACTTTACTTGTATTTACATTTATTTGATCTCTTCTCTATCGTTTTGAGTTTCTGTTACAGAAAAGTGGTAAATGGAGTTGGAGAGAGAATGAGAGACGGTTAGGGGCGAGCCTGATTGAGGGGTGAACAAGAGAGAGAGAGGCTGTGGGTGTCATTTGCTCCCACCTGATGTGTGAGAAAAACACTTGTTTTCACTCCTGCCAAATGACTGTCAGCCTCTGTGAGAGAATTTCATCGTTCTGTTCCATCCTTGTCATTAGTTCACCTGCCTCTTCAGCCTGCCCGGTGATTTTCTCTGATTGGACATATTTATCTCTGACTATCGTGGCAACCATTAGCGTTGGTGGTGTGGAGAGGTGGCAGTTTGACTAATCAGTTGTATCTGCCCTTGCTCTAATGCTTTGTATCTCTCTCTATGTGTGCTTGTGTGTTTTCGTGACTGTTACCAAAAGGAAAAAAAAAAAAAAAAAGCAGAGAATTGAGCAATCAAGGGGGTAGAAAAGATGGAAATTTACAGCGAAAAGGAGTGAAGAACTGTGCAAAAGGCAAAGGCATGCGTTGGTTTTACAGAGCGAGAGCCAAAGCTGCTAATCAATCCAACTGTCAGCAGCCCAGTTCAATCCCTGCCCACTCTTTTGCTGCTTCTCACTACTTCGCAGTTCAACATGACAAGTCCCCGGGTTGGTTTTGAGCAACAGCCTTTCCACCACAAACCTACACAGAACTGGCAACACTGTAAAAAAACAACAACAAAAAAAAAAAAAAACTGCTAAAGCACTAAATATAATACATTATATACAGTATACTCTCCCAGACTGAAGAGAAAGGACTCTCCTGCTCTTCCCACATACTGTATGACTGAGTCATCAGAGAGAGTAGATATGTGAAGGTTGCAAAAGAACAAAAGAAAAGCAGATGGGGATAGAGGGAAAGAGAAATGAGGAAGAAGGAGCTGGGAAAATGTGGAAGTAGATAAAGAAGGCAAAAAGGTGTGTGTGGTGGGTAATAATAAGAGGATAGAAAGATAGTGAGAGAGAAAGCATCTTTATTCTAATGTGGCCCTGCCTGTGCCTCTGTGCAGCATCCTGAAAAGACGAATTTGCTGCTGTTATTTATATTTATGAATTCATGCCATTTGGCCCAGTGTGAAATGATGGGTCATTCCCGCGCAACAAGAAGAGCTGGAGCTGAATTTACAATCACCCATGCCAACCTGCCCTGCTCCCCATTTCCACCTTCCACTCCCAGTCCTCCTCCTCCTCCTCCTCCTCCCTCTCCCCTTACTCCACATGCCTGGATCTGCTGAATATGGATGGAGATGGAGGGATGGGAGGAGAAGAGTGGGACAAGGATGCAGAGAGAGAGAGAGAGGGAGAGACACAATGTTTCTCTTGCTTCTGTCACCAGTTTCTCACCTAAGGAGATGTGGCACAGGAATTAATGGCATTCAGCAGCATGGTGAAATAGCTTCTGGCAATGTGTGTCTGTCTGCGTGCACGCATTTGTGCATGCGTTCATGCGTGCGCGTGTGTGCACGCGCATGCAAACTACATGCATGCAGCAGGTGAGGTTCAGGATTCTTGAGTCTTTTGAAGATCTCCATCGGTGAACGTGCACACACTCACACACTGGTTGGCAAGGCCTGGTTTCCCTGAAAAAGAATAATGAATAAGATTGGTTGTGAACACTGAAAGAAACCTTGAAAGTGCCCTAATAATTACCTGGGCGCTGTTCATGTTTTGAACATTTAAAACTGCATCACTGTTATGCAACTGGCATAACCTAGCTTGCACCTACTGTCATTTAAATTAATTGTTTTTACACCTAAAAGTGCAAGTACGAGTCGTTATATTACTATCAAAAACAAAAGCGAAACAGAGATAATAAGGACAGTATGCACAACCCTGGTTTTTAATAGTGATGTATTGGTGCTTCTGTAGAACGATGGCAACCATTGAAGACATGCCACAGTTAGTGGAGCGTTTTGCTTATTGGAAAATTTTAATCTAGTTTATAAATGAAGTGACAAATGTAAAGTAAATTTAACTTTAACTTTTAGGTGATGACATTTTTGTGCTGGATACTTTATATTGAAGTGATGGAGTATACAGTCCATGCAAAATAGTTTCTTTTACCTTAAAGGTAGGTAAGGGTGGAAGCTAAATGGGGCATTAATATCCCTAAGGTAACAAAAAAAGAAAGTGGTAAAAGTAAAGGAAAACCATTATATCATGATTCAAACATGCCTGTGTAACTTTAGGGGTAGTATTTCACAGCAGTATAAACCAGTTCGAAGCAAGTCAATGCATAGTGACCTGTTACCTCAGCGTCTAGCAAGCTCAGGTGGCTCCATCATGCCAGGGGTTTGGCAAGGAGCGATATTTCATAGTCATGACTCTGTTCCCATTGCTGGACAGGCCTGTTGAAGTGCATATAGTGCCCGGTGCTGCTATTGTAGGAAAGAAAAGTGAGAAAGACCATTTGTCGCTGAAATGCTGTTGTAGTATAAAAGGGAACTGGGAACAAAATAGCAGCATGCATGTATTTTTTTCATCTTTTTGTATAGATTATTGTTGCACAGTATCTGCGATTTTATGGATGTTTGAATCCTTGCTTATGATTGTTCAAAGAAAAAGTGTGAAAAACTGGTGGATTTCAGTTGCGCATTTATGTATTTCCCGAGTGGTTTTCTGTGTGACAGGATGGCACAGTAATGATGCGTTGGACGGTTGACATTTTAACCAAACTGTGACATTTACATGCCACCTTTGTAACTAGTGTGGCTGCTTCCTGTTTTACTGATCTTTCAATTTTTATGCTGGCAAAAATAAAACAAGAAAAACCCCCTGAAAAACGTACATATCTTGCAGCCCTGCAGGTTTAGTTTGCATCATCAGTTTCTTAAGACAGTAGTTACTGTATATTTCCAGTATATATATTGGATGAAAATAAGAACAGGAACAAAAAATGGCATATAACATGCGAGGACCGAAATGTTAAGCTGCTAAACTGAGCTACATTACGTCAGTGGGGAAGGGATGTACTGTATGACGCATAATTTCAGGGTATTTTACAATGATCAGCGTGTGTGATGAAATTAGTGAGCACCCCTATGGCTGCACATGAAACAACAAGTGTGTGTTTATGTATCTGAGTATGCTTCCTGTCTTTATGCATGTATTTTCTCTCCCATATTGGCTGACCCAACTCACCCCTGCATGAATGTAATTATGGTGCAGGAGAGGTGTATCCACATGTCTGCCTCTGGTATGTGTTGTTCGTGTGTGTTTGCCATAAACTTGCATCATTATTCCTATAAGGTAAATGTCTTGTTCGGAAATTCATTTTATCAGTTATGCTTTACATTCTCCATGTGGACATTGTTTTCTCTCCCCTGGAGAGAATATCTGGAATTATTGGTTGTTATTCAACACTCTAAATACTGTCTTTATGCGCTCTCATAATTATATTTTCCCAAAAGTTTTACGCTGAACAAAATTTATATGTAGATATTCTATAAACTTTCTACAATGAGACGGACTTAGTCAGATCAGCAACAGTTGAAATTGCTACTGTTCTTAATTGGCTCAAACACGTGCAATTAACAATGATTGCAATCAACAGAGGCAGCCCAGAGTTGAGCAGCCCAGTGTTAAGGTGTTATTATAGTCATTAGTGGCTGCGATTACTATTACACTGCTCTGCACCCTGTATCTTAACCACAGTTTTGCACGCATCACTTTCCCCCAGGAGCTTGTTGTTTTGCCTGCAACTTTACTCACATTCTTTATTTAATGTTGTCATGTGAGGAAATCCAACTTTATAGCTGTTATTGTCAACTCACAACAAACAGGAAAAGAATCAGATTTTCAGACTTTCACTCGTCTGTGTGCTGTGTGTGTGCTCTGTGTGTGTGTGTGTGTGTGTGTGTGTGTGTGTGTGTGTGTGTGTGTGTGTGCTTGTGTGTGTGCTTGTGTATGTGTTTGTTTGTTTGTTTGTTTGTTGTTGGTTTGTTAGCAACTCACAACAGTCGGTACGAGGCCGCCTGGCTTATTCAGGCCTACTGGAAAATAGTGAGAATAATCAGTGGGTTTATGGAGATTTACTTTGCTGTAATGTGCAATGAAAATATTCTTTTATGGAAACAGAGTCTTACAGTGGTGCACGTGTGCAAAAGACACAGGCTTCTTTCCAACATAGTTGGGATAGACACTGCTGAATGCGTGGTTTTTAGTATTAAATATATAATTTATTTTTTGTTTAGAGGAAATATCCCAGTATTTCAGATCAGTAGAGACAGTAAGATGATGAGAGAGGGGATGAACTAGCCTAAGTTCGCACATATCATTTTACTCTTCTCTTTTTATGGGTTGAGGAGAGAAAACAACAAAACAAGATACCTGAAAGCATTAAAAGCAAACATCGCCCAACACCCTGTCCCTCCTCCTCCCCTCCCTCCCTCCCTCCCTCCCCCCTTGCCCACCTGCATCATAATGTAAAACAAATTCGAACAAAGCCTTGTGAAATTGAAATAAGCCTCTCTCGGCATCGGCCTTGGAGTTAGTTTATTAGAATCTAAAAGGAGCCTCAAAAGACTTAAAACCCCATTTTCACAGGGAAATTAGTTTTTAGGGAAAGATACATTGTTCACATTTAGAAATGATGAGTTGGTTTTGCACAAAGGGGAATCTTTTTGGTGGGGGCTTTTATCAGATCAAGTCACCACAGGTAGTGGGATGCTAGATGCGTTTTTGTTTGTCTGGATTATTTTGCAGATAAAGCTGAAAATAAACAGCTCTTTGTCTGTTTAGACTAATTCCCCTATAGAGATTGTGTATGTGTGTGAGTGTGTGCATGGACTATACAGGTTAAAACAGCATCCTTTTGGAGTTGTAGAAAATGTACATAGATCACAATCCTGTTTTGTTTTGGGTTTTTTTCCCCCTGAAACTAATGCCCAAGTTAAAAGGTGCTTACTTTATCCTACTACAATTAGTTTTCTGTGTTTAGAGTCAATCAGTGAGATTCTCCCTGGACTCTCATATACAGATGTTTCTGTTATCTATTATGATTTCACTCTATTAATCACTTCCAAGCCCACTCCATAAGATCCCACTTTTAATAACTACGGAAACTGTGGAAACATCATGTAGTATGGAATGGATTTTTTTAATGCTTTTGCCAGTGGCTTTACAGGAAAACCTTCAATATTAAACCTTCATGAATTCACACAGGTTGACGTATGTAAAAAAAAAAAAGTTAACATAAAGTGCTGCCACTTTATGTTAACAATTCATATATTCTTGCATCCTGCATTTATTGTAGAAGATGGATGGATGGTCGCAAATATGACAGAGAAAGCAATAGAAATCAGGGAGAGTAATGAGCAGTGATGGACAGATAGAGCGATGAGGGTGGAGGGAGAGGCTGAGCTGCTTTTTAGATGGACAGACAGACGGATAGATGGATGGATGGATGACAGGATGGAAGAATGCAAATGATTGTGTTTTGGTGGTTTTTTAGGTAGAGCATTGAGATGAGGAGAGACTTTAATAAAGGTAGAAAAATTGAAAAGAAAGAAGTATGTAGCACCCTGCAAGAACACCATGTCTGAACATCAGTAAATGCTTATTGGTTTCTCTTTTTGTTCTGCGTCTAATAAACCTCTCGCTCACTGAACTCACAGGTGAATAACAAAGAGCTTATGGAGGCCATGCATTCATCTCCCCATGCTTTTAGTCCCACATTTGTACCTGATTATTATTTAGAAAATTGTATGAGATTATAGATGGAGAGGCTGTTTATAGTATGTCTACAAGTGTATACCTTTTCTAGTTGTCCTTAATTGACCAACATTGTTGGATCAGTTGTTGACAAGAAAAGTTCCTTTCTCGTTTCTTGTACTTGTCAATTAAAGTGTCTCAGAGTTTGATGATGAGTCTGATAACAGTGGTGAGAGAGAGTGAGAGAGTGGTACCTGAAGATGAATTACTGATGGGCAGATTGTGGAAGTGATTGGTGAGGAGGAGATGGGAGTGAATTACAGCTGCAGTAGTTGGCAGTCTGATCATGTCCTTGAGATGAGACTATGTGACGCACACTGAAAGGTGTGGCTGTGTGGCATTATTTCCTCCATAACTATACCTGCCACACACATCGCGTGCGGGAGGACATCTGTCCACCCCAGTGTAAAGTTAGAAGTGTATGCAAACATACACCTCTGAACCCACACCCTCACACGCAAGCAGAGGTGCCAGCCCCTCTCCATCACACTCATCTCTTCTACTCAAACAGATGACTCACCCCCTGAACGACAAGTGGCACTGAGAGAAGAAAGCAGTTAGGGAAGTAGCAGTAGCATCAGCAGCAGCAGCAGCAGCAGTATGTGTTTGTGTGTGCTTGTGTTCAGTGTACAAAAAAGGGGGTGTATCTGCCAATAATGGGGTCCACACTCCCAGTTGTCATTTTATAACAGCTTGTAGATAAACTCATTACATCCAACACCTGCTCCCGTCACGTACACTGAGGGTGTGTAGAAGTGTGTGTGCTGGGAAGCGTGCATGCAAGTCAAGTGTAGGAATTTGCCCTAATTTACCTTCAGTCATTTATGTTCGAGTCTTTGTTTGCTGACTTTTGAACCAATGTCTCCTCTCTGAATGAGCGAGCAGCATTGTTCCCTTTTGTGTTTTTACTCTGCACATGCGAGTCACAAGTGAGGTGCAGCAACTCCATCAGTGATAGTCTTTTTTTTTCCCAGGGGAAGGCACCAAGGGTGTCTAGACTCCTGTGTTTGTTGTCAGCTTAAGAAGAGGACAGCCAGACTGCCAGCCTCTGACAGCCCACAGCCTTGGAACCTGTCTAAAAGGTGACACCCAACTTCACCAAGTCTCAGCTCTCAGGCCATTGTTGCCGCTCCAGACCCTTTTCCTGCCTTTGTGTGTTAGACACTGGAGTAGAGATGTCCTCATTTAGAAGGACCTCTCAGACATGGGGAGTGTGTCACTGTAATGAAGGAAATTGTTCTTAGTTGCATACATTATGCGTAAACAATCTTCCCTTTGAGTTCCTGGAGCTGCTACACAGTCATAGTTGGAGGTTATTCACAAATGAGTGGTAACTGCATTCTGGCCTGCATAATTTGCAGCCTGACATTTAGAATTGATTCATACATACAGTGTGGCAGTGGTTTCTGTGATGGATGAATATACAGTTGCCCCGATCTGAGCGGAGGTACAGGTGACTGCAGAGGAAATGACTCTTTTATTGGTTTTGCATATTTACCATTTATGCTTTTACAACTTTCGCACCTGTGTGTAAGTACAAAGAACTGCATTCAAGTTAATAGAGCATCAAAATATACCAACAAACTTTTACAGGCAGAACATTTTAACACACCAGTGACATTTATTGGTATGATCCTTTCTTTCCTACATGAAATCATGAAACTGTTTCTTATCTGTACAGAGGGAAAATTGGCGTTTGTGTCAGTTATTGCAAGGCTGACATTAATGTAACAAAGCATTTATTAAGTTGGATGCTGTCGCCTGTGTCTCTCAGTGTTCATCTCTTCTTTTAGTCGATTCATAAGTGACAGTTAAAACATTTTTTTATTTATTTATTTTTCCAAATAAAGGCCATACATACCACAGACTGTCCAGTAGCACAGAAGTTACAAAATTCAACATTATTTCTGAAAAATGTGTTACAAATCATGGCATTTGAAAGATAAATAACCATAGCATGTTCACTTTAAAATGCAAATAATGGCAGTTGCCAGTGATTAAGGTGTTGACCATGGACAGCAATGTCTTCCAGTTCTCATCCGGCTGCGAACCTTTACTGCATTTCATTCATACATTCGTTCTCTCTCTCCCTTCTCTCTGCTGTTGACTATCATACTTTACAAGCCCCCCAAAAATGTTGTAGTATAGAAAAATACACTGAAATACAAAGGCACAGAGCATTGTCAGATACCCGATAACTTCGGCTAATAACATTAGCAAAGATTGTGATATCCTAGAGGTATATTAGATTACTCAAACAAAACAAAGAAAATGAAGGCAGGAGTAAAAATTACGGATGAAAGAGACATCCCAGACAAAGCTAGGGGTGTGGAAAAAAAGAGAACCAGGTTCCTACTGTACTCTTAATGTATTAGAGGCTGAGCCTCCTCCCCATAATGGGACGGGGGGGGATTAGGGGGATAATCCACCATGTCTTTTCTTTTCCTCCCATCCTCGCTCCTTTTACCTTTCTTCTCATTTTCTCCCTCTTACTGTTCTGTTGCCACGAGAGGCAGACAAGACAGTGCTAAAGAGAAAATCAGCACAACAATTAGTGAGTGTGTGTGTGTGTGTGTGTGTGTGTGTGTGTGTCTGCCGATATGAGACAAGTCCAATGGGAATGGCTGAGAATAATTAGCTCCAGCCTAATGCCAGGTCAGTCTTTTCTGGCATCAGTCTGCATACCAAGCTTTGTGTATACAGTATATGTGTGTAGGTGAGTTTGTGTGTTTGGTTTATGGAATTTCACGGTGTGTTTGTCAACGTGCGCTCGCCTTCGCGTGGTCATGCTCTATTCTGAACTGTTTACGTTGAGGTGAACGCTGGCAGACAACATTGCAGTTATAGAGTTTATTCTTTCCCACTGCCCTTGACCAGTCTCTTAACACAGAGAGCAGGCAGATAAGAGAGGATTTACACACAATACTGAAGCCATTAGCGTCTGGCTTTTTCTCCCTCCCTCTCTCTGGGGTTTGTTTAGTTTTATCAGATCCACTGGGATGTGTGGATGGCAGATTGAATGTCCACAGCCATGGAAAAGGCCAAGGATGTCTAACCTCCCATTCGCACGCTGCTAGCCTCATCAACAGAGGGCCCTTTGTCCCACAACAGTCAAGGAGATGGGCAGTACAAGATAATTGCGTTCGGACAATAACCGTCTCCTCTTTTTGTTTGAATGTGTACAGTCTCTTTGGGATGAAATGGTAGATGAGTGTGTCTGTGTGGGAGGGAGGGAGGTAGGGGACGAGGGGGTGAGTGAGCCTGTTTGTGTGTCTTTGTGCGTCTGTGAATTTCTCTATCTTTATGCATACAGGTACGAATGAATGGGCTTGATAAAAGATTTTTGGAGCTGTATCCAATGGTGAGCTGTCATTGTCTATTTGAGAGGCTGAATGCTGATTGGCAAGGACTAGACAGTGAAGTCATAACTTGACTGATAAGATTCTTCAGGAAACGCTATTAGACTCACAGAACCAGCAGTAGAGACAGCAGGGAAGCCAAATGGATGTGAATGACACGCAGTGGAGCTGAATGGCAGCATCTGAACTATTAGCTCCCATAGATGCGCACTCATTTCCTCCCATGATGTCATTCCTCTATGGTCCAGGTGCTGAAATACAAGAGAGCCTCATCCCATTTTGGGAAGATATATTGTATGTGTGTGTACTCTATTTGCTATGCTCTGGTGTTGCAGAATTTTTGTTAAAAAAAACCTTCTGCTGTGTATTACAGGTGAAACTCAAAAAATTAGAATATCGTGCAAAGGTTCGTTTATTCCAGCAATTAGAATTACAAGGTGAAACTAATGTATGACATAGGTTCAAAACATGCAACTCAAGATATTTCAAGCCTTCATTTGATATAATTTTGATGATTATGGCTTACAACTTATGAAAACCTCAAATTGAAAATCTCCAAAAATTAGAATATCACATACAATTAATAGAAAGGGGATTTTAAACAGAGAAATATTGGCCCTCTGAAAGGTTTAATCTTGCATATGTACTTAGTACTTGGTTTGGGCCCCTTTTGCATGAATTACTGCCTCAATGCAGCGTGGCATGGATGCTATCAGCCTGTGGCACTGCTCAAGTGTTATGGAAGACCAGGATGCTTTGTTGTTCGGTCTCATGTCTCTCATCTTTCTCTTGGCAATGCCCCATAAATTCTCTATGGGGTTCAGGTCTGGCGAGTTTCCTGGCCAATCAAGCACCGTTATCTGATGGTTATTTAACCAGGTTTTGGTACTTTTGGCAGTGTGGGCAGGTGCCATATCCTGTTGGAAAATGAAGTCAGCATCTTCAGCTTGTCTGCTGAAGGAACCACGAAGTATTCTAAAATCTCCTGATAAACAGCTGCGTTGACTCTGGACTCAATAAAGCACAGTGGACCAACACCAGCAGATGACATGGCTCCCCAAACCAACACAGACTGAGGAAACTTCACACTGGACTTCATGCATCCTGGATTGTGTGCATCTCCATTCTTCCTCCAGACTCTGGGAACTTGGTTTCCAAATGAGATGCAAAATTTGCTCTCATCGTAAAAGAGGACTTTGGACCACTGAGCAACAGACCAGTTCTTTTTGTCTTTAGCCCTGGTAAGACGCTTCTGACGTTGTTTGTTGTTCAGGAGCGGCTTGATAAGAGGAATACGACATTTGAAGCCCATTTGCAGGATCCGTCTGTGTGTGGTGGCTCTTGATGTACTAACTCCAGCCTCGGTCCACTCCTTGTGAAGTTCCCCCACACTTTTGAATGGCCTTTTCCTGACAATCCTCTCCAGACTCCGGTCATCCCTGCGGCTTGCGCACCTTTTTCTTCCACACTTTTCCCTTCCAGCTAACTTTCTATTAATGTGCTTTGATACAGCACTTTGAGAACATCCAACTTCTTTTGCAATTACCTTTTGAGGCTTTCCCTCCTTGTGGAGGGTGTCAATGATGGTTTTCTGCACAACTGTTGGTCAGCAGTCTTCCCCATGATTGTGAATTCTACTGAACCAGACTGAGAGACCATTTAAAGACTCAGGAACCCTTCACAGGTGTTTTGGATTAATTAGCTGATGAGCGTGTGACACTTTGAGCCTATAGTATTGAACCTTTTCCAAATATTCTAATTTTCTGAGATTTTGAATTTGGGGTTTTCAAAAACTGTAAGCCATGATCATCAAGATTATAACAAATAAAGCCTTGACATATCTCACTTTGCATGTACTGAGTTTATATCACATGTTAGTTTCACATTTGAAGTTGAATTGCTGACTTGAATGAACTTTTGCACAATATTCTAATTTTTTGAGTTTCACCTGTATGTATATAACTATAAATAGTGTGTACCTGTGATGTCACCCAAAAGTTTATTAAGGAATGTTTTGAAGCCTTAAATTGGGTTAATTACTGTCAGTGTCTTTGTTTGAAGCAAATTTGGAGAGTGTGGCTGGGTGGAGCTGAGGGTGACAACACCACCAGAATGATAGGTTGACACATCTGTCAATCAAGTAAACACCCCCCCAAATATATCCCTGTTTAGCAGACATATTATGTGACATTATGAGGTGATATATACTTACTCATTCACTCACGGTCTTTCTGATTTACATATGTGAGATGGGCAGAATATTAGATACACCTCTCAATATTCAATATAATGTGCAACAATGTACAACAACAGCACCACCATGGTCTTAGTGTTAAACCATATTATTTAATGAACAGTGTCACCAGAAAGTGAACATGATAGGCATCATAAAAGTAGACTTAATGGCAGAAGTAGTGGATTGCATTGGACTGTGCAAGTATACTAATAAAGTACATAATAAAGTGTACATATGAACAGTACTACACTCAGGACAAAGAATAATACTTGACAGAATGGAAATAATTCTTATTTTTCCTATTGAGTTACACACAAGATTTGATCAATTAAGTTATATATTAATTTGTTTGCTATTTCTCAATTTTTCAATTTTTTTTGGGCGGTGCATGACCTGCATCTAATGGTCATTACAGAGAGAATGCATGTTATTGTACTTTCGCTTTGGCTTTTAACATTTGTGTGTTGATGCCAAATACGAATTATGCTAGGTGGAAAAAAAAGCACCAGGTGTGGCTAATGGTACTCGTTGTAGTTGAGCCCATGTCAAAAAATGATTTTAAACAACATTTCACTATAAAATCTGTATTGTATCAGATGTGAACCTGCTGGATTCTATCTGCTTTTTGCTGTTTACAAATGAAAATAGTACAATTGCCTTGCCAATGAGAACATTACCACCTTTGACCCAAAGCACATTGCCTAACCTAGTCCCTCCACATTGCTCCCAGTTGTGCACTATAACATTTAACGCAAGACATTCTGTATTAGATACATTTCACAGGCAGAGCTATGAAGTACCGTTGCCTAATGTACTTCTTAAGGTTTAGTAAAGCGGGGCTGGGGTGGATTGTTTTGGTTTTATAATGAATAGAGTGGTCCGGGGAAGAACGTCAGCCACTGTTGTCAATTATCACTGTTCTCTATGAGCCATGCTTGACAGAGAAGAATCACAGCCGGCGCCTGGATCACTTTCTCACTCACTCCGCCTTTCCTTCCTCCGTCTTTCTCCCATTCATTCTCAGGAGCTTCAGCTGAGTCCCATTGTGCCTCCGTCTTTTGGCATCCCCTCCGCCTTTCCTTTCAGACGTTCACCCACTCCATTTAAATCTTGTTTATTCTTGGCTTTACCTTTTTTTAGTTATATTGTCAGTATATAAATATATTTAGTTCATTCTAGTATTTCTGCTGCCCCTCTCCTCTCCTCTCCTCTCCTCTCCTCTCCTCTCCTCTCCTCTCCTCTCCTCTCCTCTCCTCTCCTCTCTTCTCCGTCATATCTTTTTCTCCACAGAGGGTGTAGTGGGGTTGACAGGCAGTGAGCTCACAGTTGTAACCTCCCTGCCACCATGCCAGGCGAGGCGCCACTTGAGGGTTTGGCTGCAGATTGAATAGCTCCCAGAGATGTCATATCCAGACAGCCTCCCTGAATTACATTTCCTGGTCTTCCCTGCCTGGCTGACTGCGTGCCTCTACCAATCAAATAGCCTGGAGTTGCCATGTGGCTGCCCGCTCCACTCTCCCCGTTTTCCCTCTCTCTTGCTCTCTTTTCTCTCTGTTTACCCCCCCCCCCCCAACCCCTGCCCCAGCTACCCCACCTACCATCTCTGGGGTGCGTCCCTCACAGAAATTATTCCTTCACCACTTGTCGGGTGATCCAACCACTGTGAGGCAGACCAGCAGATGGGCGATCTGATTGGCTGTCAGCCTATGTTTATTTCCTTGTTGTTGGGCTGTCAGATGAGATACAACATTGTTCTGCTGCATTTGTCATGTCCTCTCTGCAGGGTTCATGAGAAATGAGAAAAGTTTAGGTTATAATACATGTGGTTGAACAGATTGGCCCTCGGCTCTAAGAGGTGTCCCACTGCATGCTTTTTTGAAAATATGTTTGGTTTTTTGACTTTTTATTATTTTTGTTATTTCTGTCTTTGTTACACAGGTTATAGCAATTGTACCTCAACTCAGCCAACTCTGTCATTAGAACCTAATAATTATGAATTTTGGAAAAAGTACCATAAATGATTCGGTTGGCAGCAAAATGTGATTATCACTTGCAGACATTAGGTCACTCATACAAACTTCTCTGTGAAAGAAAATTTGGCAAAGAAATAATGATCTTAGCATTTCAGTAAAAACAATACTTTGTAAGTGTATACTCTATATATACACACAGGAGTTTAGCTGAAAAATTGAATAATCATAGCATGTGCTTTGCCCAGGCCAGTGATCCTCATTGTGGTTTTCTTGTTACTGTGTATGACCTGATCTGGCCAGAAGGTGGGTTATGTGAGCTGAAGGAGGAAAGAAGCCCAGTGAAGTTTTATTGTGAAGGAGTGGAGGACAGCCTCGCCTCATATAGCTGTCCCTCCATAAATTGATTAATGAGGAACAGCTTCATGTGGAAAACAGAACAGATCGCACACCAGAGATACACACTCACATGCAGGACTTGTGCACGTAAACACACACATGGAAACACTCATGTGCACGCGCACACAAGCATCCAATTGCACTCTTTGGAAGTGGATGAAGTTTGGCTTTGTGTGCGAACAAACAGGTGGTGGATTGGACATTCATAACCGCACATATATAGACACACACACATATACGTAAACACACACACACCTCAGGTGGTGAAGTGAGCTCCCATGCTGTGTGGATTTGTATTAAAGCCGAGACATAAAACTGAACTGGCAGACTGGGAGCCGTACTACTCCAGCCCTCCAGTCTGCTGCTTTGGGTTGAGTCTGTCTGCATGTGTGTGTGCACATGGTTGTTTAAGCATGTGAGAAAACAGTGTATGCAAGGAAGTCATTTTTTCTTCGTAGTGTGTGTTTTTGTGGACAAAACTTTCTTTTTTGGTCAGATTTTGCTTCTGTTTTTCAGATCAGCCCTCCAGCTTTTGGCAGAGGCCTTTCTCTGCCTGTCCTTGAATGTTAGCTGGATACTGGAGGGTGCTGAAAAGTTACTGGATTGCAGAGAGCATTATTGTGTCTTGAAATATGTTAGTCTTTATGTGGGTGCATTATCACCCTCCACAATTAGGATTGTCTGAATTTACTGTGGATGACATCACCTCGCATGACGGAGGTGATGAACGTAGCATGGTCAGGATTTTTTACTGTGGTAAGGAGGTAAAAAGAGACATGTGGACAACTGCTTACTCTTACGCACATACAGCACATACCTGTGTTCACACACATCTACACAGGCAGTGTACAGTACATGTCATGTCTGCATATTCTCTGTATCACAGCGTGCTCACTCTTACGGAGGCATGCAAACATGCTCACTTGTCAGTGTGATGCTTATTATGGTTGTTTATGACGATGGAAATTAACATTCTCTATGGTTTTGTTTCTTATGGGAGGGGATGATATGGACTATAAATCTACTTGATCTGCGTACAGTGTCATGGCGAATTACACACCCTTTTGCTGTTGCTTCGTCTTGCAGTGATAGTGATACCACCTTATTGCGTCTACACACGCGCACGCAAACTCGCACACGGTTGGCGTACAAATCCTAGCCGCATAGCTCCCTGTGTCGTCTGTCTCCGGCCCATGCTGAGTGTGTAATGAGCGGAGCTTGAGTAAGATTAAGGCAGATATTGTATGGCGTTGGAGGATTGGTTTCACTTTGAGCCTCAGTGTTGTGGCGGAGTGCACTCCAGTGCTTCTGCTGGCTGGCTGAATGGCCAGCAGGATCCCCACTGTTAGTCTCCTGTCATTTGTCATAGCGTTTTACTCGACAGTGCTAATGTGTTTCGAGGCAAACACGTACCACCCATCAGGGGGTATTTTTTCTTTGGATATGTGAACACTGTCGTAAACTGTAAGGAGGCGCACTGAGATGATGGCCACGAAAGGATGAGAGGCAGTGGTAAAGAGAGAAAGCAGGGGATACACGAGGGGTTGTTTCGGAGGAGAAAGGGGGTCTTAGATATGTTGGCTCCCTGTGAAGCACATGAAGAGGGTAGAGGGGAAGTGATTGTGAGAAGAGGATGGTGTTGTGAGGACGAGGGAATCAAAAGAAAGTGCACAGGGTTTAGGGAGCAGAGAGAGGGAAGCACAGAGAGAAAGAACAATGCCACAGAGACCAAAAGAGGGATAAACAGAAACAGAAAGGCTGAAAGACAGGAGAAGAAGACGGGATGTTCAGATAAAGGGGTGAAAATCACAGGATAAGAGAAAAACATTGAGCGGGAGGGAGGGAGGGAGATGAAGAAAGAGAGGGTCCGAGGACTGTTATCATCTGGAATCTATAGAGACTGGATGGGCAGCATGAAGAGGCTGTAATCACATACATCAACAGCACTGTCTAATAAAGCCTGTTCTTCTCCTACTCTGTCTTCTTCCCTTTGTCCTTCTAAACCACCAGCCCCGGTCAATTCGCCAGCACTCTAAATAGAAGATCTTTGTAAGGATGAAGACTGTAATATCAATAGTTATGGAAAGAAACGAGAACAAAGGCTGTGCATCTGACTCCCTATCCTCTTCCTCATGTTTTCAGGTGTATGTGCTGCTCATTGACATTCAGTCTTTTGGAAGTAGGGAAAGAGAGAGAGGGTTTATACATTGAAGTTTTGTTATGCTCCTAGACAGTGTAGCAAGAACAGAAGAAAATGCAGTTTTATTGTCCACCACGGGGCGAGATAGTTGAAGGCCCATCAGGCAGCTTATTAAATATTAGTAGCAGATTATTCCCCATGTTTGACACAGTGTAATGGAAGTGGATGCTGGCCACGGCAGTTGGCAGTAAAACAGCGTCTCTTTTGACATTAACAGTTCAGAAAATAATTGCAGTAATACAGAAAGAGAGAGAAAAAGAAAAACAGGGACAAAGTACAAATGTGCTCCTGATTATGCAAAAGAATCTAATCATGAAGAAAAAAACAAACATTTTACATAAATAATAAGCAGAATTAAAAAGTTTGAAACAAGTTTGTGTGACTAAAATCAGTTTTTTCTTTTTTTCTTTTTTCCCCATCAAATATTTCTTCAAAATTAACAAAATTTTCGGACTTATTTTTTGGTGAATGAGGGGATAAAAAAGATCACAACGAGCCCTACTTATACAGTGATATATATAAAAGCACCTAAACTCCCCTGGTCCCCATTGCCCCCCCTTCTTCCTCTGTCTCCTCACCCATTCTCCTCTGTCCTCCTCTTGCCTAAGCTCTGTCTGCTTAGCCAGTGATAAGCCACTGGAGCGTCGCCTGGTTGAGACTGCTTCAACAAATTCACTTTGCTATCAAGCTAATAGGATTTTGTTTCTTCAGCCCATGCTAAAGATGCCATCTTTGGGTATGAGGAGAAAGAGATGAGGTTTGGTGATGAAGAGGCGTTATATGAGGCAAAGAAGACAGCGAAACTTCAAGGGGGGATAAAGTACACCCCCACCCCCCACCCCCACTCACTCAGACACCCACCCACCACCACCCCCTCCCCTGTCCTTCTTTGAAAATCTCCTCACTTTTTCTTGGCATGGGATCAAACAGTGCGTTCCGTTGGGGAAATTCATTTAGGATTCTGGCTTTTTTTCGAGGGGTGTTTGGGCCAATGAGCTGGTGAGCCAAGCAACATCTGTTTTCATGAATACCTAATGGCTGTGTGTCACCAGAGTCAAACGCCTGCTCTGAGAGACGCTCCCACTGTTATTACCATCATGTTTATTTAGCCACCGGTTTCTCATTAGGATCTTTCTCTCTCCAGTCCCCATGGAGGGAACAATTGGATTAGCAGCTAGTTTATACAGTATATGCTGGAACCCTCTTCTTACACTACAGATTATTTATTTTTTATGTGGGGGGTGGGTGGGGGGGGGGTATCGTTGTAGTGTGCCGTGTGTTTTATTGGGAAGGTGTGATACTTTAATATTATGATAACGCCACCAAGGGAATTGGAAGGCATTATATGCTGTAAATCAAACAGGACAATTCAGTGATAATACCCAGAAGGAGTAGGTGTAAGGGTGTAGAAATGAGGTGAGAGGAACACAAGGACTACTAACATTAAATCTGGTCGTTGTAGCAACTGTAAACAATTTGGTACCAAATGCTTGGAGCCCAGTGTGCGGTGTACTAATAGTTAAATTTAAGATAGTGCCACTATTTTAGGTTGCAGTGTGAAAGTGTTAGCCTTGCTCATGTTGCTATGGAGACAGTGGCAGACAGGATGTCATGGTCAGGTCAATGTGGGCTGTCCAGACATCCGGTCAGAGGTCAAGAGTCAGGGGTGATTGTTGCCAGGGTGATGCACAGCTCCAACTCCAGTTTCAGCTTCAACTTCAGGTCCAGGTTCATTAAGGCAGCAAAGACTTGAGGTTTCACTATGTTTGAAATTATATTTTAAAGCCTTGGAAAAATACAAATTTCACCCTAAAGTTACACGCATAGTCACCTTTTCTAGTTGACTTACTGCACAGTGCTGTGACCTCATCTCAGCAAAATTTCGATCTCTTTTTTCCTGGAACAACATTTTCCAGCTTAGCAGTTGTGTGTACAATATGTGTGTGTGTTTGTGCCTGTGTGTGTGTATGCGTGTGTGGTATTGATGACTGTTATACTAGACATGTTGAACTAGTTTCATGGACGACCTACCGTCTCGTAAAATGATGAGACAGAGTGTGACGATGTGATCTGGCATAGCTGTGGTTGTAATGCGGTTGTCGCGCTCGATCCCTTTAATGCACTCTTTCCTTTCACACTCCTCCTCCTCATTTCTGTGTTCTTTCTGTTCTGCCCACCCCCCCTTTTTTTTGCTTTCTGTTGCTCTCACTGTACATTCAGCTTATGTGGGTTTTTTTTTTTTGTGGAGAATACTTTTAGTCAAGGGCTGTCTCAGCATAGTCTATTCATGTCATTTCAGTCTCAGTTGAGAAATAAAATGTATAACTTTTGAGGAATAGACTCTGCACAACCTCAGGGACAGAAGCTACAATATGTGCAAAGGGAAAAACAAAAGGATGACAGACGCCACACTGGAAAGTACACATTTTCCCCCATCGATCAGCAACCCTGTCCAGTTCGGTATCTACTGTCTCTGCTCTCTCCGAGTCTTTAGAACAGTGTGAGTCCATTGATTAGGCTTTGTCATCCTGGTGTGTGTGCTGGTAAACCCGTGATCCTAATGAAGCTGAGTCCATCCAGCAAAGCTGCAGGAGCAGTGAGCAGCAGCACCAAAAATGTAACAGCTCATTCGTTCTCAACAGGAGCCGACTTATGAGGCAAATTCTGCGTAATTAAAGCCAGTCTGTGTAATTGAAGTATTCCTCTCTCTATCATAGTAGCAAGGAAATTACATGCTGCAGTATGACTTGTTGGGCCATTGTACAGAATTTGTTGTGGTATAATTCAGTGGCCTCCCACCCTCCCATCCTCACCCCCTCCTTCCCTCCCCCACTCTATCTTCATCCCCCTCTTCTCCCTTCCTCTTCATATCCATTAGCCTAATGAACACCCTCCAATTTCCTGCCAACGGGACAAACAGGGCACACAGTATTGTTCTTTTCTCTTTTCTGTGTGTGTCTGTATGTTGTGTGTGTTTGTATGTGTTTCCAAGTGGCATGCACACACTCCTGAATGTGTGTGCTGTGTTTGCATGCGTGTTTGACACAGAGAGAGAGAGCAGGCAGGAGAGAATGCGTTGGTAAGCGCTCATTAAAATAGATGGCGGTAATCAAAGTGCAGAGCAATTAGCCATGGCTGAGTGGGCGGAGGGTGTACACTGTGTGTTACCGTGTGCCACTGTGTCAGGCCTATTGGTAAACATCGTGATAGTTCACCTCTCTCTCTCTGCATGTGGACACGGAGCAGAAGAGTTACGATATGCAGCCCTGAGGGGTATGCTCACCTCAATTTATCACAGTCAGACTGGCTGTTTTCTTTAGTGCCTGAAACAAGATTCTGTTATTAGCTGGTAGTTATTGGTTGTATTATCTGCTCTGGAGAAATCACATTTAATCTTAGTCAAATGCTGTAGTATTTTTTATGACAGGAATTCAGAGAAATAGGGGCCTGTTTTCAAAAGCAAAAAATAATGTTCTTATCAATCCATATCTGTTCATAATTGAGTCCCGTAAAACCTTTTTTTTCCCTCTTAAAACAAGTTAAGAAATCTGCCAGTAAAATAAGAATATTTTAAACTTTCCAGTACAAATCGACTTCTTTCAACATCGACTTCTTGTTTAGAAATCAGTGTCTCGAAGTTTTTGACAATTTAGAACAAAATGCATCTGGGCATCTTGGTGGCCTGGGGTTAACATACAGACTGTTCTTTTTCATTTGTTTGACAAAGTGAATTACAGACAATAATGACTTGATACCAAGATTACCAAAACAGAGGTTCTCTTTTGTGAGTCACATTGCTGTATTTACTTGATGTGTACAGGACTTACACTGTAAATGGTGCATTTTCTGCAAAAATCATAAAACAAAAGGCTAATTTAAGCTGTGGATACAGTAATCAAAAACATGCTCAGGGTGCTGAGTCATAGTCAGTTTTGCTCCTGCTCTACCTGACTGTGTGTTTCAGAAATAAGGAAAAACAGATGCATCCACTACGTTTTATTCCCTACAGTGACATCTATCATGGGCAACCATCTCTAACCTAACTGTTCACCTCTCATGGGCAGAGTTCCACTAACTTTCTCTGCTGCACTCACACACACACACACACACACACACACACACACACACACACACACACACACATCCACCCACACAGGCACGGACACACCACTGTGTCAACTCAGACCTGAGGCTGTAAGTGTTATCTCCATCTGCCACGGGGCAGTGCTCATCTTCTCCTGAGTTATTTATTGTGTTATGGCTGCAGTGGGCTGACCGTGGAGGCAGATAGGGGCATGGCATTGCTCTACAGAACCCAGTTGTTCATTTACAGGTGAGTATCTCACTTGCATGTCCTCGGGGGGGGACTGCTTCGGTGCAGACGGAGGAAGGAAGAGGCAGAGTGAAGAGCTATCAGAGATCCATGCTGTGTGAGCGATGTCAGGCCAGTTTGGTTTCCGCTGGCAGCCGAGAAGCTGCTTTAAAATGCTGTTTGTGCATGTGCATCACGGAGGCCCGTCAGCGTTGGCAAGGCAACAGGCTGTCCATTTGGATGAGCTTCAAGTGAATAACTGCCACTTAACCTCACAAAGTGCTTAGTTGGCTTTTCCCTCTGGTTTTTGATGGACAAATCGACTGGTGTGTGAGTGACGCTTGTTCTTGGAGATGTTGAAGAGTGTCAGCTGATATTGTATGTAATAACTGCCACGAGTTTACAGGTGAATTTAGATCAAAATATCTTCGGACGTCTGATGTGCTTTTGAACTCAGTATTACTTAATGTATATACCTTTAGAACTGCCAAATGACCATTTGCTCTATTAACGTAGGAGTAGGACTCCTGCTGTCTATTAGAACTTTGGCCACTTAGTGGAGTACTAGAAGTGTTTTAACCTGCAATTACAACTGAAAAAAATGCTTTTAAAGAACCAAACCTTGACTGAGGATGAGAGGAAGCAGCGGCACATTGAAGGGCCTTCTGCTTTCTGTTAGTTGGCCTGCGAAGTGTGCTCATTCGTTGCTCGCCTCTCCTTTCCCAGACAAAAAAAAAAAAAGCAGAGGTTGGACAGGAAATCTGAGGATGATGGGCATTTATGGCTCCAGTTATGACCCCATCGGCACATTTTTGAGCAGGCTGATGACAAGCTGCTGGAATACCCTGCCGTTTTGCAGAGTCATTTGAAAACATGATTAACGGTGGTGGAACACAATAGGAATGTGATTCTCATTTGAGCGGTGGGTATGGAAGGCTAGCCTGGGAAATCATCCAGGCCCTAATTGCTGAAGCAGACCCTGATTCAGACAGCTGGAACACACTCACACACACACACACACACACACACACACACACACACACACACACACACACACACACACACACACACACACACACACACACACACACACACACACACACACTCACACACACACACACACACACACACACACACAAATGCTCGAACGGATAGAGATGAAAAGTGCATCTCACAGTCTTGGCTTCTGGATTTATAATTATATCATAACAATAAACAAATATGGGATATGTCTGTGAACTCTGTCATGGTTGCATTTAAGGAGCTGCAACAGTTAGTGGGAGCTTTTCTAAGGTGTGAATGTTGTAAATTGTAATGCGTAATGCGTTTACTAACTTCTCACCCTTTTATTACATATTTTACAATCAAAGCTGTTTTGAAAGTGTCATAGACACATACTAATGCTGATAATTCGTTGAAAACACAATGTTATTTATATTCCAAATAAGCAACAGAACAATAGTCCAAGTCTACACTTATCATCAGAGCAATTTGAAAAACAATGAACATGTTCCCTCTCATTCTATAAAACATGTATTGCTTCATTTTAAGATTGTTGCTCTCCTCAGTATGAAGTATTTGCTTACTGAAGGGCTCTTTTGAGGTATTGGTATTTTTATATCCATTTATATTAGCCCAATGAAAAAAGCCTTAAAGTTTTTTTGTTCAGAGGATTCCAGAAACTTAGTCTTGCAGATCATCGGAGGAAGCAGAACTCTGCTCTCTTACACTTGTGTATGGATTTATGGGCGATATAAAGAAAATTTACAGCAAGAATCATTTTGCAAGAGCGTTCTCCACGGAAGTATAAACCGCCGTCTTGCCTCGCTCTCCTCCTCTGTGCTGCTCCGCCCTTCCATTTCATTAAGTCTAAAGACAGCCATGGAAGTCTGAAGTCTGGTCTGTCACCACCCGCCTGCCTCCTCCCCACTCCTGCTTTTATGTTTTCAACCTCTCCCTAGACCTTCAACCGCTTTTCTTTATACATTTCATGCTTACTTTTTGTGTTTTTCGCCCTCTTCTCTCGAAAATCATCCATTTCTATTTCCCTGCTCCTTTTGTGTGGCTAGACAGCCGTGTAATTGTGGACTGTGTGAGGAACGGGATGAGACGAGGCCTTGTGTTGGTCGGCACCGTGCTAGTGTACCTACCTACAGCCATTCTCTCAGCAGTGTCTTTGTTCCTGCTCCATTGTGATAGGCTAGCTAAAGAGAAGCGCTACACATGTTGTTTGGCTGCAAGACTGTCTGCAGTCTTTGTGATAAATATGGTCCGCTGTTTCTCTCAAGTATTGTTACTATTCTTCCTCTTGCTGCCTGTCTGTTTGGATACCTCTGGCTGTGTCGCATAAAAGAAGATTAGCTTCACCTCTGAAAGACACAAACAACACACTCTGCGTAAAGGCACACACACACACACGCACGCATGTACGCACGCACGCACGCACGCACGCACGCACGCAAACACTATTTTGTCGCTTGCTCCCTTTGTCCCTTCTTTCTTGTCCCAGATCTCCTTGTTGAGCCTCACTGTAGAATTGTTCCAGTTTCTGTGTATGGAAATTGCTCACTAAGGTGTCTGGACTTGTATGTTTGGAATCAGAGAGGCCTTTCATTGTAGTAATTAGCAAATTTTAAACCAGCTGACATGTGTTGAACTCAGTCAAAAATGTCACTGTGATAAGGAATAAGGTTTGAAAATGAAAACATTCACAAGAATCAATAGAGGGGTCGAAACTGTCATATTATCAGATTATTGTGGCCAAAAGAATTCAGCATATTATGAAGATATCTATGGTAAATTTGAAAAATAAATAAATGAGGCTATCAGTCAAATTCATCTTTAACCTTGTGTATTGTGTGTTGTGATGCTTTTTTGAACTGAATTGGACTCAAATACGAGTGTAGGGAGGAGGAGAGAGAGTCTGTAATCATAACTGTACAAAAGCGTCCAAGCGGTTACACTTAATGGATGGTGAAAAAACAACCAGATGAACTGATAAACAAAAGATCTACAGGGCCTAACATCTACCATCACACTATTATCACATGGCTTTTATTAAAACAATATCAATATATTACTTTTAAAATATCAGTTATCATCAATACTATTATATCGTGACACCCCTATACACAGTATATCTTGATCAATGGATATGACAACTATTAATATTATTCTTGTGTTTTGACTGGAAATTTTTATTAAAAGAATGCCAGTCAAAAATACTAAATAATACTAATAAATATAATTTGAAAATAACAATAATTAGTGTACAAAGCATCTTAAAATAAATGTTGAAGTTTCTTAATTTACACCATGACCATGGCAACAAGCTCATAGCAGAGATTACGTTTGATCAAACACAACGCCTGGATTAAGGGCTGATCAGTAGGCTTTGTCAAGGTTTAACCTCTGGTTGTAAGACAGAAAACACACACACACACACACACACACACACACACACACACACACACACACACACACACACACACACATATACTTAAAAGGCCAGTTGTCCTGTAGGGCAGCTTTAAGCACAGTAGAGCTCAGATAGAAGACGTATTCTGCTGGTTGGCCGATGATTTTCTAAGTGCTAATCCTCTTTTTTTCTCTCTAATGTTTCAAACACAGGTCAAGGCTGTGTAAGTGGCTATATTACAGAAGATGTACAGAGTGATTTTTAAAAAGCTTTCTTATTTTTCGGAGGCGTTGGAGACTAAAGCTCTTTGCTGGAAGAATGAAGGCGAAGACGAACCTACTATAATGCCGTGGCCTTGACTTGACAATCCATTTCCTTAAACTTCAGTAAAGCACAGATATGATTTTATCCCACAGATGAAGCTGATCTACCATTTTAATATTCAAGAGCTTCTCAAGAGCAAGGCTTATTAAAATAAACGAACAAACAAAAAAACACTCTTTACAATGATACTATTCAGTGCATATATATAACATTTTAAGATTCTAATAAGATGGGCTATGTTCATTTTATTTGCAGCTTTTTGGAAATGAGTAGTAATGAGACCAAAGTAGTTTCTAAAACCTTAAAATAATTTTCAGTGAGTTAACATACTGTATGTAACTTTGCAACAGCAGTGAGCAGAAGCTGGGCAAATATGGTCTAAGAGCAAATTTAATTCCAGGAAATAAAAATGGATGTTTAAAAAAACATGTATGCTCCTCAGTCAGTGACATTTCCACCGTAATCTACCCAGCTTTAGCTCATCATACCTTTGTGCCTCATTTACATGTAAAGACCCAGGAAAATACTTATGTTAATCATGAAATAAATGAGCAGCAATGTAGTTACCATGGTTTCAGAGTAACAAAATTGAGTTTTCTTCTTAAAAACTCCAAGGGAAGAGCAATTAAGTACAAGCAACACAAATTACTGCATGTTTTTCTCCTGATAATGTGAAAAAATTAGCAGCACTTGGCTCTTTAAGTTGTTTTGGAGAGATGATTAAACTGTTACTTACTGTTATGAATACTCTACAGAATATTAGTAATGGAGTAATAAAACCTTCACCTCTTTCAGTTACAAGATGCGTTACATCAGTTGGGGCCAACTCTTTTTTTTTTTTTTTTTTTTTTTTTTTTACTACAGTTACTATGGTTCTGCCTCCTATCCTTCAGCGTGGAGTCGAACAAAGGCTAAATTCTTTGGCAGGCAGCATTAGTTGGCTGGCAAGAAAATAGAATTTAATATAAAAGATGTTTCAGGGTTAAGCAAAGTCCTCGAGGTCCAGTTGTGTGGGTGCAGTAATTCAATTTAGATAGAAAATGTGTGTATGACTTTGTGTTTAAGGATGAGAAATTCCCCACAAATCCCCGGGCCAGCCAAGAAACAACACCGAAGTTTGATTTTGTTTGTGTGCGACTGTAAGAATGAGATAGAGGGAGGAGTGACAGTTTCATTGTTTACCTCTAGCTGTTTGCGCCGACAGCGTGATGACAGTGAGCCAAACGCACACTGACCCCTGATGAAGCTCGCTCCCTCGGTCCTATCTCTCTCTCTCTCTCTCTCTCTCTCTCTCTCTCTCCCTCCCTCCTGCCTGCCGGTCACACTAATTGCTTAAACATGCAGTCCTTTAGTTGTCATGGAAACTGTTTTATTGTCATTTTATTGGAAATGGTGGCCTTGAGCTTTATATTAGCTAGCTACATAACTATAACAAAATGCTTTCTCTGGCTCTTTTGATGCGTCTATAATATTCTTAAGAGCATCTTTCTCCCCCTGTGGTAGCAGACGTAACTTGCTTGACTTTCTCGAATTATTCACTTGTCATCATCATTTACTCCTCATCTTCTTGCACTCCTTCATCCTGCTCATTTTTCTGTTATTGTTCAAAATCATCCTCATTATCATCCCCCTCAACTTACCCTTCATTTTTGTCATCTTGCACTGTCTGCTTCCTCTCCTCCACTTATCCTCTTCACTGATTCCATATAACCTTTTTTTCTGATTTTCTGTTCTTCTATTTTGTCACGCATTTCCATCATCTCCCAGTCTGCCGTTTCTCCTCTTAGTTTTTTCTTCCTTCTGCTTATTTATATTCCTGAATCTCACACTGTATCCTCATCATCGTGATCCTACACATTTTCTCTTTGTCACTTCATCAGCTCCTTCTCCTATCCCACCTCTTGTCTTAATCCTTCATCCCACATACCTCCATCAGCTGCATCATCCTGTCCTCATCCTCCTCCATCCATTTTCTGCTCTCCTTATCTTCCCCACCACTCTCCTAAAATGTGTTTTTCCTCAACAAAGTCTCTAAAAAAGTAATTTTTCCTATTTCTCCTCTTCATCCTACCTTTTACTGGTGTTTCCCTCCCTTTTTAAATCACCGGCGGCAGCCTCGTGAGCTCGAGCACCTTGCCACCCTGTTGACTTGCTCTCTACTCTGCATCCTAATGTGCTTCCCTCAACGTTATCTCCTGTAGCATTGCCTCTATCTAAATGTTTAGTATGCACACTGTGTCCAACTGGGGCTTTTGTCACTGGCTCTGTACATTATTGAAAGCGAGCAGATCACTAATTCATGTCAGCTGAGCCTTGTGGGGTTTGCGTGGAGGTGGGTGGGAGCTTGTTGCTTCTTGAAGGCCTTTCATGTGGCTTGAACCATGTCTTAGCCATCACATCCCACACCTCTGCTCTGTCCTCCCTTGTCTCCTCTGCTGTCTCCTTTCACATCTTCTCATTTCACCTCGCTCCGGCCTTATTAATGACCTCTTATTCTTTCTTCTTTTGCTCCCTTTTCCTGTCCTTTCCTTAGCTCTGTCAATCTCCCATGATGCAGCCCCTCTGTCTCTGTACAACCACTATCCGCTGTATAGAGATTTCTACTCACTCTGTTTCCTGCTGTAGTCGCTTTCCATCTCTCCTTACTCCCTCCCTCATTTATTGATGTCTAATCTAATTGCTTTTGCTCTGACCCCGGGGACCCGGGCACAGTGTAACAAGCTCCCAGTGGATACACTCTGCCTCCGCCTTCATCGCTGCATCCCTGAATCGCTACTTTCTTCTTATCTGTTTCCTCACCAACTCTTCCCAGTGCATTCATTCATTAGCAGCACTAATGCCGTAGCCCCAAGACGCACAGCGTGATATTGTGATCCCGCTGGCTTAACTGAATCTAATCAAAGGCTGACTAGAGCACAACATTGAGTCAGGAATGACCAATTGCAACAGGTTTTTCTCTTTTTAAATGAGGAGTTTTTTTCTAAACCGCATCTTAGAGTGGGCCACAGAGAGAGGAGACGAGTGGTTGATAGAGTGGGATGAAGTAAGATTCAGGGCGAAAGAGAGAAAAACAAACAAGGAGAAGAGGGAAGGGAGAATGAAAAAATGGGGAAAAGACAACACGATAACATGGAGAGGCTTGCAGGACCACTGCAACTGAAATGTAATAGAAAAGGTGAAAT